>NC_041393.1:20838722-20851811 GCF_002162155.2 Triticum dicoccoides | reverse complement strand
AAATTCAAGTTCAGAACTCAAACACATTGGTTTAACGCCTGGTAGGATTGTACAGCCACACACCTCCCACCAACTGATCGCTTAGGTCCCACTTTCTCATTTTGTGGCGCATGAACATTTCAAAGATTGCCCAACCTTCTTCATCAGTTTGGACTTTTGATTCTAGTGGTTGGTTCATGAAACTTAATAATAAGCACATAAATTCAAGTTCAGAACTCAAACACATTGGTTTAACGCCTGGTAGGATTGTACAGCCACACACCTCCCACCAACTGATCGCTTAGGTCCCACTTTCTCATTTTGTGGCGCATGAACATTTCAAATTTTTTTTGAGGGATGAACATTTCAAAATTAATACTAAAGTGATCGTTTCATTATTATTGTGCTGCAGGTTCTTGACAAATGTCAACTTCTTGAAACTGTCCAGGAGAAGGAACATGGATTGGATTCACATGGTAGGAAACTTCACTTTCATTTATAATTTCTTTTCTAGAGTTCCTTTTTCGTAACTAATAACATGGGCAAACAGAAACTCTGCTCTAATCATTTCAGAAACTGAAATAGGTGTGATAACACATGTGCCACTAAATATGTTAACTGTTATTAGTCCTAGGTGTATTCTCCACCAATAGAGGAGCGTGCGGGCCCGAGTACTTCGAACCCATCAATGGATTATCTCCAACAATGAATCGGAATCTTAATGGCTCTCATATTTTTGCTAGCATGATGTTTGGAACTATCTCATTCATGATACTGATCAAGATCTTATCTTCATAGTTGTGGAAGACGGGTCGAACTGGAGTATGGGTCAAAGGCAGCTCTTCTGTCTGGGACGCGCACTTTTGAGAAGATGCCGCATCTTAGTTCTGGATGAAGCGACAGCCTCTATAGACAATGCAACAGATGCTGTCCTTCAGAAAACGATCCGGACAGAATTCAAACATTGCACCGTTATTACAGTTGCACACCGTATACCAACAGTTATGGACTGCGATATGGTACTTGCAATGAGAGACGGTATGTTGCTCTCATCCGGCAACTTATAAGAAATATAGTGACCTGTTTATAGAACTCATTGTCTTATTGACCCGAACCAATCAATATGAAATATTTGAATTATACTTGGAACCAAATATTTATTGTGGATCTTTCCCATACTAATGAGGTATATATGAACACTTCCAGGGAGAGTAGTGGAGTATGACAAACCTATAAAGCTCATGGAAACTGAAGGATCTCTCTTCCGCAACCTGGTCAACGAGTACTGGTCATACACATCGAACGAAAATATCTAGAAGAGACTGGCAATTTTTATTGTTTACTTGCTGCAGCTTTCCAAGAGATAAAAGATAAATCAGCCTTTTGAAAATAATGACACTCTATGCTGCCTCAGAGGGATCCATCTGTTTGGAATAGGAATTAAAGACGGTACTATCTGTGTGTTATTGTCTGGAGGTTTCTTTTGCTATGTATTGGTACCAGAAATTCTGTGCAACACATGGTGGACTGCCGCTGCTCTTTGGAATTGGTGAAGCTGAACATGGTAAATCCCTGAAGATTTCCGCGCTCCAGTAATCAAACCCTGAAGATTTCCCCGCTATCTGCAACCTCTGCCTGCGATACAAGTTGAGCATATGTGTTTTGCTGACAGTGTTATGGCCGAGTCATTTAGCAAGTTTATGCTGAATGCATTGGCTTTATGATTGAGGTTCAAGATTATGCAATGTAAAGAACTGCCTTTGTGTTGGTTTCATTTTTGGATATGCTTCGATGTATTTCATCAATGGGAAGCAGCTTTGCTTTGCGTTTGTGTTAAGAACCGCCTTTTATGTTGCGACTGGCATAACGGGCCGCGAGTTCCTATAGAGCCACAAAGAATAGTTGAAACTGTATTTGTTCTATCCCTATTGGCCCATGAGGCCCAGTCCCATTTCTATCAAGTGAGACTGATGATCTTGGAGGGCACAAGTGTGTCTGCGCCAGCGCGCCCGTTGCTGCTACTAGAAATAATACTAGCAGCATCACATCAGGATGACGAGTGGGAGCCACACTTGGGCTGAACCAGATCACACAGTTCGTCTTCATCGCTTTGCCCCCCATTCCTTCGCCTCGCCTCGCCGCCGGCGGCTCCGACCCACCTCCCCTCTCCGCCTCGGAAGCTGCATCATGGCCTGCCTCCTCTCCTCTTCCAAGTTGGTCTGCACCAGCACCGCTGATACGGATGGATGCTGCTTCAGCTGGTTCTGTTTTGATGGATGGCTGTTAAGAGTTGACCTGGTGGATCCTGCCTCGTCTCTATGGAATCTGCACACTAGTACTATATTAATATGGAGGCCACCACGCGTGGTGTACATTGATACCACCGGAATCATTTGCAGAAGATTTGATTCTCAAGCTGCCGATCTCAACGTATCACAGGAGATTACAAAACTTGCACACACCAACATATCGAGTCCGCACGTTGTCAGCGACGTCCTCGTGCTCGCAGTAGTAAAAGAGCTTGCGGCGCCGGGCCCTGCAGCTTATATAGCTTGGACGGACAACAAGCTCGGGGCAAGGAGGAGGAGGAGGAGGAGGAGGGCGCCGAGTCCTTTGTGCACAGGTATATATATCTCAGTTGACTCTTCTGGAGTGGCCAATCTACCGCTTGAGATGTAGTAGAAACTATCTAATGCTCTGGTGTTACCTTATTCATGTTGGAATATGTTCATTTTGGGGTGATTTAGAGCGATAAAATGTTTATCTATGTTCATCAGGTTGTTGTCGTGTGGTCATGTCATGGCTGAGGATTTTGTCCTGATTTTCTTTTCAGTGCGCCCTGGTGATGTAATCCTGCATGTTTTGTTGATTAGACATGTTCTGGTAATGAAACGTATTCTTGAATTATAGTGATCATGCAAGTTATCATGTACTGTTTTGGGGGTCGGACCGTATCGCACAATGTGGGACATGGGTCAGAGTCACTCCTGGACCATTGGGTTGGTCCCGTATCCCTGTGTAGATTATAGGAGCCACCAGGGACCAGGTCTGGGCCGGAGCGGGCCGGCTCATTCCCAACTTGAGGCGCATTGCTTCATAGGTTAGGTTTCAATACGGGCGCAATTTGTTGCTTTTCCTGTCGACCTTTCTTAGCCAAACAAAACAGTTCAAAACAGTGCAGTTTTCTTCTTCAGCTTTGGGTTTCTTTTATGTTTATGTGGCAACGTGATCTTTGTGTTCCGAGCGAGTGTGCAATTTCTGCGCGTCCCCTCGAGATAATTTCATGGGATTTGGATTTTGGACTCTGAGGTTGCTCTTGTACCAGTATTTGTAGTATCTGTTCCTCGTCTGCTCCTTCATAGAGAAAGAGTATCTGTTAAGTCTCTGTCCTAAGTCCTAACTAGTTCTCTGTTCATGGTTGGTGCAGGGCTGCAACAGGAGCTTGTCCACCTGGGAGCAACAGAGATTGCGCACACAGATGGGTTCCCTCACAGGTAAATCCTCTCTTCAATTTCCTCATCCTACATAGCTAGCCGCATCACTTCTGCTACCTTTGCTAGAGCTATTATTTTTCAGATGAAGAGGTAGCTGATTCTGAGAGTCAGGTGACTCCCTTTGCTAAAGCTGGGGTTTTCAGCAAGATGTCATTTTGGTGGTTGAATCCTCTAATGAAGATGGGCTACAAGAAACCCCTTGAGGACAAAGACATGCCACTTCTAGGCGCCACAGATCGAGCATGCAACCAGTACTCGATGTTCATGGAGAAGCTGAATGGAAAGAAGCAGTCGTCGTCACACGCCACACCATCATTCTTCTGGACTATTGTTTCCTGTCACAGGCGTGCCATCTTGGTCTCGGGTTTCTTTGCTTTGCTCAGGGTTCTTGCCGTATCAACAGGCCCAATTATTCTCAAGGCATTCATCAATGTATCATTTGGGAAAGGGACCTTTAAACACGAAGGTTATGTGCTTGCTGCGTTACTGTTCATCTGCAAATGCTGTGAATCTTTTTCACAGAGACAGTGGTATTTCCGGACTCGGAGATTAGGACTGCAGGTGAGGTCACTCCTGTCAGCAGCTATTTACAAGAAACAACAGAAGCTATCAAATGCAGCAAAAATGAAGCACTCTTCTGGAAACATTATAAACTATGTGACCGTCGATGCATATCGGATTGGAGAATCCCCATACTGGTTCCATCAAACATGGACAACAAGTGTTCAGCTTTGCATTGCTCTGGCAATTCTATACAATGCGGTTGGTGCTGCAATGGTTTCATCTTTGGTTGTCATCATTCTGACCGTACTGTGCAACGTTCCATTGGCTAGACTGCAACACAAATGTAAGACTAAACTTATGGAAGCACAAGATGTGAGATTGAAAGCCATGTCTGAGTCATTAGTTCATATGAAGATCTTGAAACTTTATGCTTGGGAAGTTCACTTCAAGAAGGTCATCGAGGGGCTGAGAAAGGTTGAGTACAAGTTGTTGTCAGCATTTCAGCTTATGAGGGCATACACCACTTTCATGTTCTGGTCTTCACCTGTTTTGGTTTCGGCAGCGACCTTTCTGACATGCTATCTTTTGAAAATCCCTCTTGATGCTAGCAATGTCTTCACCTTTGTGGCAACTCTACATCTTGTGCAAGACCCAATAAGGTTAGTACCAGAAGTTATTGCAGTTGTGATACAAGCTAAGGTTGCGTTCACTCGGATATCAAAGTTCCTTGATGCACCTGAGCTAAACGGGCAAGTTAGGAAAAAATACTTTGTTGGCATTGATTACCCTATAGAGATGAATCTGTGTAGCTTCTCGTGGGACGAGAACACATCAAAACCAACTCTAAAGAATATAAATCTGATTGTCAAAGGTGGAGAAAAGATTGCGATTTGTGGAGAGGTAGGATCAGGAAAGTCGACGCTTTTGGCTGCTGTACTCAGAGAGGTACCAAAAACTGAAGGCATGGTATGGTTTTTTACTAACTTCACACGTTAAAGAAATACTCCCTTCATCCCATAATATAAGAACGTTTTTCAAGCTTGTTAGTTTGAAAAACGTTCTTATATTATGGGACGGAGGGAGTAGCTGCCATAGCCATGTTATGTTGACAACTGCATCATGTTTGGTTTGCAATTTATGAAAATTATGCTTGACAATATTTTCCAACATGAAGTATGTTAATGAATTCATTGTTTCATAACAGCTTTATATAAAATTAATGATCTTTGCATAAAATTTCCAGATCCAAGTCTGCGGGAAGATAGCATATATTTCTCAGAATGCATGGATCCAATCAGGAACTGTGCGAGACAATATTCTCTTTGGATCATCGATGGATGAGGAAAGATACCACAACACACTCATGAGGTGTTCGTTGGTCAAGGATCTTGAAATGTTGCCATATGGAGATTGTACTCAAATTGGGGAGAGAGGAGTAAACCTTAGTGGTGGTCAGAAGCAGCGCGTCCAGCTTGCTCGTGCACTATACCAAAATGCAGACATCTATCTTCTTGATGACCCTTTCAGTGCTGTTGATGCCCACACAGCCACAAGTCTTTTCAATGTAAGGATCATATCTGGAGATGCGGATTCTATTTCTATTTGATCGTGAACTGTTTTACAAAGCTCTTTGTAACAGGAATATGTCATGAGTGCTCTATCAGAGAAGACTGTTCTTTTGGTGACGCACCAAGTGGATTTTCTACCCATATTTGACTCCATTTTGGTACCTCTCTCCAATTTGAAGAATTAGCTATTTATCTGTCATTAGCTTTATTTAATTTTTAATGTCATCTAAAACTATTGATGATTCTTGGCAGTTTATGTCACATGGAGAGGTTATCCGGTCTGCACCTTATCAAGACCTATTGGCAGATTGTGAAGAATTTAAAGACCTTGTAAGTGCCCATAAAGATACAATTGGTGTTTCCGATGTTAGTAACAATATAACCACTCGAAGATCTAAGGAAGTATCAGTGAAGGAAACAGATGGTATTCATGCAGAATCTGTGAAGCCATCACCAGCAGATCAACTGATCAAGAAAGAGGAAAGAGAAACAGGGGATGCAGGTGTTAAGCCTTATATGCTTTACCTGCGCCAGAACAAAGGCCTCCTGTATTTCTCGTTGTCAATGATTTCCCACACATTTTTTGTAGCTGGGCAAATATTACAGAATTGGTGGATGGCTGCTAATGTCCAGAATCCTCATGTTAGTGCGCTGAAGTTAATTTCCATGTACATTATTATCGGAGTTTGCACAATGTTCTTCTTGCTATCAAGATATTTGCTGGTCGTGGTTCTTGGGATCCAGACATCAAGATCCTTATTTTCCCAGTTGCTCAATTCATTGTTCCATGCACCAATGTCCTTTTTTGACTCTACTCCTCTAGGAAGGGTTCTTAGCCGGGTAAGAATTCTCAATGAATGGAAAATACATTAAATTTCAGTTACGTGTTACACCAGAGATATTTCTTACGATAGATTAATTCGTTCTCTTTTTCTTCTACTGCAGGTCTCTTCAGATTTGAGTATCATTGACCTGGATTTTCCATTTGCCTTTGCACTTAGCCTTGGTGGCAGCCTAATTGCATATAGCAATCTAGGGGTATTGGTTGTTATTACATGGCAGGTTCTGTTCATAGCCGTACCAATGATAGTTTTGGCAATTTGGTTGCAGGTAATTGATATGACTTTTTTTCTTTGTGGCTAAGGCTCATGTGTAAGATTATTCGATTTTAATCACCAATTGATGTTCTGTGCTGCTATTTTAGTCCGAGAGTGAATGAGCCTACATTTTTGCATTAAGTGTTCTCATTAAATATTAATCGAAACCTGTGATGTTTGGTCATGCAGAGGTATTATCTTGCCTCGGCCAAGGAATTGATGCGGATCAATGGTACTACCAAGTCTGCTCTAGCAAACCACCTGGGTGAATCGATTTCAGGGGCTATAACTATAAGGGCCTTTGAGGAAGAAGATCGTTTCTTTGCTACAAATTTGGATCTTGTTGACAGGAATGCCAGTCCATATTTCTATAATTTTGCAGCAACTGAATGGTTGATTCAACGTCTGGAGATAATGAGCGCCGCAGTTCTTTCTTTTTCTGCCTTCGTCATGGCCCTTCTTCCTCAAGGAACCTTTAGCCCTGGTAAGCAATTATATGAACACCATGGTGATTGAAATATTTGGACAAAGTTGAGTAGCCAGCTCATTCTATGGCCATCGTTGCTTGTATCTGATTTGCAAAAGGTGTTAGATCTTAGATGCATTGACACGTAAATGTTGGCCTTTTCATTGACTCCTCCACTCGTAAATAGATGTCGTTTCACACATGACATGGGTGTCTGGCAAACTTATTTGAACTGTACTTTTTATATGTATATGTTTGTAGAAAACTAGAAGAGAGTTATAGTATCATAATAATATTGACGAAGAATCTAATGATAGTATTTTGACCTATGAGTGCAAATACTTTTTACTTATATAATACTCCCTCTGTCCCAAAATAAGTGTCGCTGATTTAGTACAAAGTTAGTACAACTTTGTACTAAATCAGTGACACTTATTTTGGGAGAGGGAGTTGTAGTTAAAGTTATAAATTTTCGACCGAATGTGTTTTGTAACGCCTTGTATATATGAACTGAGGTAATAATGTTTATTGTTCCAAGAAAAATACATTTGCTGCATTCTGCCAGGCAAAATAAGGTGAATATAAAACACCATACGTTCTCAAGCTACCACTTGTTCTGATGATTTTACGTATAGGTGTGTATCTTTTATGAAGATGCAGTTTTAGTCCTAGTGCTCATGTGTCGAAATTAACTAAATAAAGTATTTGATACTATCATAGTAGAATTAATTCCAAGGGCATTAATATTACAAATAGTATAACTAATTCATCGCTTTCGTACCTTCACAGGTTTTGTGGGAATGGCATTGTCCTATGGTCTTTCCTTAAACATTATGTTTGTTGCCTCTATTCAATTCCAATGCAACCTTGGGAATCAAATAATATCAATCGAACGGGTGAACCAGTACATGGACATACAAAGTGAAGCAACAGAAGTTGCTGAAGAAAATCGACCGTTACCAGATTGGCCCCAAAATGGCAATGTGGAGATTAGGGATTTGAAGGTAAACTGATATAAATATTTACATGTACACCTTACAAGGTAAAAAAATTGTATTAACACTTCTTATAGATATATGCAATTGATTTTCATTTGACAGATCAGGTATAGGATAGATCTTCCACTTGTACTACATGGAATCACTTGCAAGTTTGAAGGTGGAGATAATATTGGTATAGTTGGTCGAACAGGAAGTGGGAAGACAACCTTAATTGGTGCATTGTTTCGTCTTGTTGAACCTGCCGAAGGGAAAGTAATTATTGACTCTGTGGATATCACTATGATAGGCTTACATGATCTGCGTTCACGTTTGGGTATTATTCCACAAGATCCAACACTTTTTCAGGGTACAATAAGATACAATCTAGATCCTCTTGGGCAATTCTCAGATGAACAAATATGGGAGGTAAGATTATTCACAACTAACAATTCTGACCTTTCTCATCTTAGTCAATGATAAGATAAGATTATGATGACAAGGTATCATACCGAAAGAGTTATATTATGTCCCATGTATAGCGTTTGTATTTTCCCCGTTGTGTGAGGGGTTTCCTATATATTTAACACACACACACACAGATATATATATATATACTAGGAAATAGGAGTTGCATATTTACTAACATGATATTAGAGCCCTAGTTCTTTTTTTTTGTACGGTCAACTCGTGCTTGATCCTCTCGTCGCTTCCTCGTCTTCCATGGCTATGCTGCTGGCTGCGGCAGTTCTCTTCTGTGGCGGCTTCCACTCTTCCTGCCCCTATTCAACCAACTCCACCCAGCCTGCCTTGCTCGATCTGCCCCGTCCTGCCAACTGCGCCCCGATCCATCTCACCAGTTCCTCGATCTGCACTTCCCTATCCCCACCAGCTTGCACCGTCGCCTTCCTAGACACGCACCACCACCCGCCTTCATCATCTCCTAATTATTCACCGACACCCTCCTCATGTGTTGTGCCCCCCAGTTCGATCTGGTCCACAGCTGTGCCTCCTGGCCACCAGTTGTCGGCCTCTTGATCTGCATCGCCCACTCCCGCAAAAAACAAGTACCATGCCTTCTTGGTCAGGCTATGTCGCCATCCCTCATTGCCCGATAATTACTGGTGGTGTTAACTACACTGAGTTGTTGCCTTTATGTGCATTCATATGTGTGGCATTCTTCTCTAGGGTGTTCTTTCTGGTGAGGTCCCATGTTCGCCGCACCTGGTTCCTCTTGTGACTCCTACCCCGCCAGTGACACCGGCTCTTGCCATGGATGCAACTAAGGTTTCTGATGATGTTGTGGTTTGACTAGAATGTGTTGACATATGAGAAGGCTCTTCCCACTTACCATGATGCTCTATCTGCTTACACTCAGTGATTCGACGATGATGCTCGTGTCGCGGTTGCTCTCACGTATAGTGTTCTACCTATGTTTGCCTCTTGCTTTATGGGCCTCACTACCGTCTTCGAGATGTGGACCAGTTTTCGCCAGCGCTAGCAGCCCTCTGGTGGTGCCTTCTACTTGTTTGTGGTCCGCCAGGAGGATGCTCTTTAGCAGGGTGCCTCCACCATTAATGATTTCTACGCACAAAGTTTTGTTATCTAGCGCTAACTTGACTCGCTTCACACTACTCGTCGTGGTACTTTCCAGTGTGGCTAGGTTGTGCAATCAGACCTGGAGTTTCATCATGTCTACAAGTTCTTGTCTTGGCTCCACAATGCACGCTCAGTTGTTTGCTCGTGGTTGTGTTTCTCTTGTGGAGGCGCTTTCTGAGATTTGTGTTGAGGAGTCTCGCCTACGTGGTGCTGGTTTACTTGAGGCTCTCCCTTTGTGCTCATTGTTCACGCTCCTGTTACGATGTCCGGTGCATCGGCTCTTTCTTGCCCAATGCTCTGGCACTCCTGCCAACTCCTCCGGGTCGTGGTGAGGGTCGCTCTCATGCTCATTGTGGCTACTGCAACAAGGATGGTCACACCGAGTCTGATTGCTTCACGAAGAAGCGGGACATGCGTAACAAAACACACACATCTTCTTCTGGGACCGTGCTTCTACTGCGAGGCCCTCACCCATTGCCTTTATTGAGCAGGGTATTGTGAGAGTTAAGCGTCTGCTTGCTGCTTCAGGTTCTTCTTTGACGGGTACTACATGTTTTGTGACTAATGCTTCTGGCACTCCACAAGCACCACCTATACATAGGTCAGGTATATCCGTAGTTTCTGGATTATGGAGCTTCTTTTCATTTGTTTTTTTATGCTTACACCTTGTCCTCTCTTAGACCTCTCGAGTTTCCTGTTCATGTTCTTACAGGTGATGGTACTCCTCTTTCTGTTGCTAGTCAAGGAACTCTAAATACTTTTTCTTTTTATGTTACCGATGTTGCTCATGTTCCTTGACTTACCATGAACCTGTTTTCTAGGAGTATTTGACAGAAAACTACCATACTAGGGGTTGTCGTCCCACTAAACTACCACATTTAAAAAAGTGACTGATAACTATCAAAAAATTTAAATTTTGTGACTAAAAACTACCACTTTTGAAAAATGACCAGTTTAAACGATTTAAATGCGTTTATGACAGGCGGGACCCACCAGTCAGAGCTGACGTGGCGTCAAAGTCAACTCCGTGTATTTTGACCGTTAAGTTGACCGTTATTACAGGTGGGGCCCACCTGTCAGCATCAATATTCTTCTTCATCCTCCTATCCTCTCTTTGGCATTTTCTCGAACACCTCGTGTGCAGCCGCGCTTGAGCTCCGAACTCCTCCATGGCAAGGCCCCGGCACAGCACCTCCCCAGTGTTGATTTAGGACTGGAATGGTGGCGCAACCACGATGGCTGGAGCTGTGGGAGTGGCCGCCGAAGCTGCCGGAAATTCCTCCCAGGCCGTCGGCGCCACCACCCGACGCAGCTCCTAGACGACGGCTCCGCACACGCACGCTCACGGCGACGGCGGCCAGCCAGCCAGCAAGCGGCTGCGGCTGCACGCTCGCGGCGACGGCGGCCAGCCTTCCAGCATGCGGCGGCGGCTGCACGCACGGCTCCGAACACGCCAGCACGCGGCGGCGGCGGCGGCTGCGCACGCACGCAAGGCCGTGGCCAGCATGCACACAAGGTAGCAATGCACGCGAGGCTAAGGCTAGCATGCAAGCCAGCGCAACGTGTTGCACGCTTGCGGCCGCAGCCGAGCTGGTCAAGGAGCCCACCACGGCCGAGGTGGCTCCAGCCGGCGTGGTTGCGCCGCCATCTCCAGTCCCGACCAGCGCTGAAGAGGTGCTTCGCTGGGGCGTTGCCATGGAGAAGAGCGTGGAGTGCACACGTGGTGTTTGAAAATGCCAGAGAGAGAGGAGGATGAAGAAGAAGATTGATGCTGACAGGTGGGCCCCACCTGTAATAACGGCCAACTTAACGGTCAAAATAAACGGAGTTGACTTTGACGCCATGTCAGCTCTGACGGGTGGGCCCCGCTTGTCATAAACGCGTTTAAATCGTCTAAACTGGTCATTTTTCAAAAGTGATAGTTTTTAATCACAAAAATTGAAATTTCCGGTAGTTATCAGTCACTTTTTTGAATGTGGTAGTTCAGTGGGATAGCAACCCCTAATGTGGTAGTTTTTTGTCAAATACTGTTTTCTATTGGTCGGCTTACTGATTTTGGTTGTCACGTCATTCTTGATGTTGATTCTTGTTTTGTTTAGGATGGTCGCATGGGTCTTAGACTGGCATCATGTTCCTTCCATTGCCACTGGTTCCTTTCGGCAGTGGCATCATTGACTAGGTCATCTTTTTGGTTCTTGTCTGTCGTCTTTAGTTCTTCAGGTCTTCTAGGGTCTGTCTTAGGAGAAATCTCTTTAGAGTGTCAGGTTTGTAGGTTTGGCAAACAGATTCGATTAGCTTATCATACTAGTGAGTCAATGCTCAACGTCCTTTTGATTTAGTTTATTCTGATGTATGGGGTCTGGTCCCCTTCACTTCGAAAGGGGGCCATCAATACTATATTACTCCTTTGGTATCTTTTAAACCGAAATAGGCTTCTGCCCCGCTATATTGATATAGCAACCACCCGATACAACAATCCGAGCCACGCTGGGGTAAACAGCACAAGCACGCCCAAAAGAAATAACAAGAGAAAATAAGAAAAGAAATGCCAACAACGACGGATCAACGAAAGCTACGGCACGCCGCGATCGCTGCGCCCACCGAAGATAGCCACCACGCTCCAAGGCCACCGAGTTGCCGTGTACCAAGCACCACCTTCAAGAAGGAATGCGACGATGACGACGCTGCTGCCCGGACGAATCCTAGGATTTCTCCCGGCACACGGAGGGTAGAGGGGGGGAGAGGGTCACCCGACGCCCTTCAAGAAGGATGGCGGCGCCCGCAGGCGTCACCGCGTTGGTGCCGGCAAGACCCGACATAGATTTCTCCCAACCTCTCGCGCCCACCACCCAGGACCAACCTTCGGCTCCACCACACCCGCTGCCCACCAACATGCGCCAACAATCACGAGGACACTGTCGTCGTCTCACCACGGCCAACGAAGCGAAGCCGGCCAGATCCAAACGAGACACCCGAAGACAAGGACCGGCAGCACCGCAGCCACGAGGGAGGGAACAACCTCCACCGGCACAGGCGGTAGCAGACCGGGCATAGCAGCAGAGGCACACCAGACCCCCTGTCCGGCCAGGCCCAGCGTGGGCCCGTGAAGCTCCGCCGTCGTGCTGCAGCAGTCGTGGCACAGCAGCCGCCGTCCCTGTCGCGAGGAGCTCGCCGGAAACCACCGGAGAACAGCCCACCGCGGCCACCCGGCAGGCCCGCCCCGACGCAGATTGGGCCCGTAGGGCCTAGATCTGGGCCAGCCGGGCGCCGCCGGCCACCGCAAGCCATGGGTCGTCACCGCCGCCAAGGGGCAACGCCACCGCACCGCCGCCGTCCAGATCCGCGCCGGAACGCCGCCGACCGAAGGGCTCCGCCACCAGGACCGCTCGCCCGAGCCGGGGTCCA
>NC_041393.1:20832254-20838347 GCF_002162155.2 Triticum dicoccoides | reverse complement strand
GCCCGCCGGCGGCAGCGGCGAGGGGGGGTGGGTGGGGAGCCTTTGGTATCTTTTAGATGATTTCTCTTGCTATACTTGGCTTTAGTTTATGCCTTCTTGCAGTGAGGTTATCTCTCTATATAAGTGTTTTGCTGCCATGGTTCACAATCAGTTCTTTAGGCCTATTCGCCTGTTTCATGCTGACTCTGTTGGAGAAATATCTCCAAGATGTTACGTGGTGTCCTTGCTGAGTAGGGTACTCTTTCTCGGTTTTCTTATCCTGGTGCTCATGCTCAAAATGGTGTGGCTGAGTGTAAGCATCGTCATCTTCTTGAGAATGTTGCTGATCGATGCGCCTCTTCCTCCTCCTATTCTTCCTTCCTTTTCTCACTATTATACTCGTTGTCCATGTGTTGTGGATGATTCTACTAACGAGCCATCTGCTTCTCATGTGCCATCTTCCTTAACTCAGCCTACTTGTGGCTTACGTCATCGCCTGCTTCCGCCTGATAACTGTTGTGTTTTTTCTAGCACTAGCGTAATCGTTCTAGAGCGAACTTCTTATCATGATATTGGTGTTCATCCAAATGGCAGCTTGCGAAGGCAGAGGAGTTACTGTTCTTAAGCACTGACACGTGGGATCTTATTTCTCTTCCTCCCCATGTTTGCCCAATCATTTGTAAGTGAGTCTACAAGGTTAAGACTCTCTCTGATGGTTCTCTTGAGCGCTACAAAGCTAGTCTTGTGGCTCGTGGCTTTCAACAGTGATTTTATCTCTTCAAACTCAGTGTTCTGGATCCAAGGCCGGGGGCGGGGGTGTCAAGAGTTATATCACTTTCCATGCATAGCCTGCGTATTTTCCCCAGAGGTTTCCTGCACAGTTACCACATGTACATGTATATATGTACAGGCCGTTGGCCCCCCATAACAAAAACCTGATGTGATCTTTAATCATGAGGCGGTCCTCTTTTAGTATTGTTGCAATTCAGCCCAGTTACTTTGATATACCTAGAGCTTTCAGAAAGTAAAACTAGATTGCCTAGGAGGAACTAGACAATTTTTTACTGATTGAAGAAATATGCACCCAAATTTTAGTTCAGGAGAACTCAAACAAGGGTGATGGCCTGGTAGGAGTGTAAAGCTACACCTCTTGAAGCTGAGCTTAGGCTTAGAGCCCCCGTTTCTTAGTTTATGGCATATGTACATTTCAAAGGGAATCACTAATGTGGTTACTCTAATTGTTATTATGCTCCAGGTTCTTGACAAATGTCAACTTCTTGAAGCTGTCCGGGAGAAGGAACAGGGATTGGATTCACATGGTAGGAAACTTCACTTCATCTATTTTTTGGTTTATGTAGTTTATTTTTGAAAACAATAAATTGGCTAAACAGAAAACTCAGCTGTAACAAATGATTTCAGAAACTGAAAATAGGTGTGAAAATACATGTGACAATAAATATGTCAAAATGTTAGTAATCCTAGACATATTTAGCTATATCCTTTTGCTAGCATGGTGTTGGAACTGTCTCATTCATAGTACTGATCAAGATCGCGTCATAATAGTTGTGCAAGACGGGTCGAACTGGAGTATGGGCCAAAGGCAGCTCTTCTGTCTGGGACGCGCACTTCTGAGAAGATGCCGCATCTTGGTTCTTGATGAAGCGACAGCCTCTATAGACAATGCAACAGATGCTATCCTTCAGAAAACGATCCGAACAGAATTCAAATATTCCACTGTTATTACAGTGGCCCACCGTATACCAACAGTTATGGACTGCGATATGGTACTTGCAATGAGCGACGGTATGTTTCTCTTACCAGCAATTTATAAGAAACATATAGTGACCTGTTTGTAGAACTCATCGTCTTATTGACCTGAAATTAATATGGAATATAAACTGTAGTTGAAGCGAAATGTATTCTGGATCTTTCCCATACTAATGAGTTATATATGAACACTTCCAGGGAAAGTAGTGGAGTATGACAAACCTACAAAGCTCATGAAAACTGGAGGATCTCTCTTTCGCAAGCTGGTCGAGGAGTACCGGTCACACACATCGAACAGAAATATTTAGAAGAGACTGCAGATTTTAATTGCTTACTTGATAAATCAGCTCTTAGGAAAAAGTGTTATGCTTGAAGATATACAGTAATCCCTGAATTGTTGCCTGGTCAATGAGTACTGGTCAGTTGTCTGGAAGTTTCGTCTACAATCTATTGTTACCAGAAATTCTGTGCAATGCGCTGGACTGGCGAAGCTGAACAGAGTAAATCCCTGAAGATTTCCTTGCTCCAATAATAAAATATACTAGAACGCTAAATTGGAGGGACTTCAAATCTACAACCACTGCCTGTCAGCATACGTGGTCGAGTCCTTGTTAAAATAGGTCTAGTGTGTCATGTACACGTATTATGTACGTATGTAACTCGTATATGCTGATCATTATATATATAGAAAGACGTGGAGAGGCTTTGCCCCACAGAAAACCCTAAACCTATTCTCAAACTTGGTATTAGAGCCTACCTAGCCGTCGCCGCCTCTCCTCCCTCCGCCGCCGCCGCCAGCCTCTCTTCGCGGCCGCCGCGGTGTCCAAGTCTCCCGCCGTCGATCAGTCCTCCTCATCGGCCGCCGCGATGACCACGTCCTCCGCCCTCGCCCTCACCATGTCCGCCCCCGTCATCGCTCCACCCTCGGCGTCGGCTCCCGCTCCCGTCCTTCCGCCCATCGCGGTCTCTCTCGACCGTAGTAATTTCATGCTGTGGAGGGCTCTCGCCCTTCCCAACTTCGCCGGCGTACGCCTCCACGGGTTCCTCGATGGCTCGGCCAAGGCGCCGGAGCCAACCGTGATGACAGGCACCGGTGATGCTGCTCGTACCATCACCAACCCCGAATACGAGCAGTGGTGGACTCTTGATCAAAAGGTCCTCGGGCATCTCCTCGGCTCCATGAGCATGGAGATATTCGCACAGCTGATCGGCTGCAGGACGGCGGCTGCTGCATGGGCTGCCGTGCACACCATGTTCGCCGCCGAGAACAGCGCCGGCGTGCACAACTTTCGGCGTCAGATTCATGCGCTACGCAAAGGAGATAGACCCGCCGGCGAGTACATGCAGAAGGTTAAATCTCTCGCCGATTCGATGGCCGCCGCTGGTTCTCCTCTTCGCGATGACAAGATCATCGACTACATGCTGACCGAGCTCGGCTCGGCGTTCAACCCCATCGCCGCTTCGATGAACTTCGCCAGCGTGCCGGTCACGTTTCTTGCGTTCTACTCCAGCGTCCTCCACTACGAGGCCCTACAGCAGCAGCAATCGGAAGTTGAGGGCTGGCAGTCCTCCGCGAACGCCGCCTCCCGGCCGGCCTACCATGATCACACCGGTCGTGTGCCCGATTCCGGACGCCCAAGTGGCGGCCGCTCCTCCGTTGCCTCTCTTCCGCCTGGATCGGCGAGCTACGGCTCCGCCCAGGGCGGTACCCCCGATCGTAATGGAGGAGCAACACCGGCGACAACGGCCGCAATGGAGGAGGCAATGGGGGTGGCCGCCGTCGCTGGTGCCCTAGGTGCCAGATATGTAAGAACTGGGGACATGAAGCGTCGGACTGTCGCAGCCGCTATGACCGCGACCACCGTGCCGCCAACTCCGCCTCCAACTCCTCCATGCATGAACCGCCGCACTGGATCCTGGACACCGGTGCGACGGACCACCTGACGAGTGATCTCGATCGTCTTCACTTCCATGAGCGCTATGGCGGGAAGGATCAAGTGCAAGTGGCAAATGGTGCAGGTTTGTCTATTTCGCATATTGGTCATTCCACTATACCCGGTTCATCCCTTCGCTTATGAAATATTCTTCGTCTCCCACATATACATCAACACCTATTGTCTGTTTATCGACTTGTTCTTGATAATGATGTTTTTGTGGAATTTCACCGTTTCTTTTTCCTTGTTAAGGACACGTCCACGAAGAAAGTCCTTCTTCGCGGTAGAAGTCGTGGCGGCCTCTACCCCATCCCGTTTGGTCGCGCGTCGTCTTCCTCCACTCGCCAAGCGTCTCTCAGTGTCAAGACCACTCCGTCCCAGTGGCATCAACGTCTCGGTCATCCCTCAAATAATATTGTTCAAAACATTGTTAAGAGCAATGATTTAGTGTGTTCTTCTGAACGTCATCTTTCAGTGTGTGATGCTTGTCAGCGTGCTAAGAGTAGACAATTACCATATACTTTATCCACTCATGTTTCTACTATGCCTCTTGAGTTAATTCATTCTGATATTTGGGGGCCTGCCCTTGCCTCTTCCGGAGGCTATAAGTATTATGTGAGCTTTGTCGATGATTATTCAGGTTTCACTTGGATATATCTTCTTAAGCACAAGTCTGACGTTGAGCAAGTATTTTATGCTTTTCAGGCTCATGTTGAGCGTCTTCTTCGCACTAAAATCATATCCGTTCAGTCAGACTGGGGTGGCGAGTACCACAAATTACATCGCTACTTTCAATGCAATGGGATCTCTCATCGTGTGTCCTGCCCACACACCTCTCAGCAAAACGGGATTGCTGAACGCAAACACCGTCATCTTGTGGAAACAGGTCTGGCCTTACTGGCTCATTCGTCTCTCCCTTTACGGTATTGGGACAAAGCTTTCCTTGCTGCATGTTACCTGATTAATCGCATGCCTACACCTGTTCTCCAACAAGATACACCCTTGTACCGTCTCCTTAAGGTCCAGCCCGATTACACCTTTCTCCGCACCTTTGGGTGCGCCTGCTGGCCTAGCTTGCGCAAATATATAGCCCACAAGCTTGCTTTTCGGTCCACTATGTGTGTGTTCTTAGGCTATAGCGAGCTCCATAAGGGGTACAAATGTCTCGACCTTTCCACGGGCCGTATCTACATCTCCCGTGATGTTGTGTTTGATGAGTGGTTTCCATATGCCACCCCTGGGGTCACCATCGATATCTCCTCCTTGGCTGATGTTCTCTTCTTTCCTTCCAATGAGCCGTTTACAGGTGACCATATGCGTAAATACGACATATCCTACTTGTCTATTGATCCGCCTGTTCCAGGCCATATTGCTACTGTGCAGGCAACCCAGGACGTCGCTCCTTCCTCCTCGGCGATCGACATGCATGGCGCATGCACGTCGCCCGGCTCATCGGCTGCCTCGTCACCCGGCCCATCATCTGCGACGTGCCCGCCCTCCGCAGTCCGCTCGGCTGATCAGCCCGCTGCGGACACACCGACCTCCCCGGCCGCGTCACTTGGCCCGTCGGTCGCCCCGGCGCATGGTCCATCATCAGCGACTGCGCCGGCCTCCCCTGGCTCATCGCCGGCCACTTCACCGCTTGCTGTTACGCCGTCCTCGGTGCGGGAGGCTGCTGCTCCCTCCTCGCCGTCCGACCAGCTCGCGTCGCCTTCTGTTGTGGGCATCCCTGTCCCCTCGACCGTGACGCCTCCAGCTGCTCCGGGTCACACCATGGTCACGCGTACCCGCGATCATACTCGTCGTGCGCTTGTCCCAACTAATGGCACTGTCTGCTACGACCCTCGCCGCCATGCTTTTCACGTTGTGCCTGTCTCTCACCGCGATGCCCTCCGTGAGCATGCTTGGCGCACAGCAATGATGGATGAGCTCGACGCCCTTCATCGCAACCGGACTTGGGGTTCTTGTGCCTCGTCCTTGTGGTGTTAGTGTCGTTGGGAGCAAGTGGATCTTCAAGACTAACACTACTAGGAAAATTCTTATAGGTAGACATTTAGCAGTAGCGTTGGTTAGATACCCATCGCTACTGCTATTTAGCAGTAGCGCCGGCCAGCACAAGCGCTACAAGTGCACGTTAGCAGTAGCGCTGGATTTCACAGCCAGCGCTACTGCTAATGGGCCACGCTCTCAGTCCCCCATTGCAGCTTTAGCTATAGCGCTGAGCCGCCTACCCCGCGCTGCCGCTAAGCCCACCTCTTTGCTTCCCCCCGCGCCGGCCCGCGCACCACCCCTCCCCTCACTCACACTCACACGCTCACACCAGATCGACTCCTAGTCGTCCCCCGATCCGTCCGCCGCCCCCGCGTCCTACTCCGGCCGCCCTCCCCGACGCCGACCCTCCTTCCCTGCCGGC
>NC_041393.1:20815205-20831732 GCF_002162155.2 Triticum dicoccoides | reverse complement strand
CCCGCGCCGGCCCTCCTCCACCGAGAGGTATACTCCTCCCTCCTTCCTCCTCCTCCCTCCCTCCGTAGTTATAGTTATTAGAGAGTAGTTAATTTTTAGGTGTTTTAGTTAAATAATGTAGGTGCTTTAGTTGAATTTTTAGGTGTTTTAGTTAAATTTGTGGGTGTTTTAGTTAAAAAGGTAGGTTCTTAGAATAATGTAGGTGTTCTTAGAATAATGTTGAATTTGTTTTAGGTGTTTAGTTGTTTTAGGTGTAGTTAATAGAATTTTAGGTGGTTTAGTTGTTTTAGGTGTGGTTAACAGAATTTTAGGTGTTTTAGTGTTGGAGAACGTTGCAGAAAACAAAAATTTTCCTACTCGTTTCACCAAGATCATCTAGGAGTTCATCTAGCAACGAGTGATTAGATGCATCTACATACCTTTGTATATCGCGCACGGAAGCGTTCAAAAGAACGGTGATGATGTAGTCGTACTCGACGTGATCCAAATCACCGATGACCAGCGCCGAACGGACGGCACCTCCGCGTTCAACACACGTACGGGACGGGAGACGTCTCCTCCTTCTTGATCCAGCAAGGGGGAAGGAGAGGTTGATGAAGATCCAGCAGCACGACGGCGTGGTGGTGGATGCAGGGCGTCACAGCAGCAGGGCTTCGCCGAGACTACGAGGGAGAGACGTAACGGGGGGAGATGGAGGCGCCAGGGGCTGGTGTAAAATCCCTCCTCTCCCCCCACTATATATAGGGGTGCCAAGGGGGGCACCGGCCCTAGTAGATGGCATCTACTAGGGGGGGCGGCGGCCAAGGGGAGGTTTCCCTCCCCCCCAAGGCACCTAGGGGTGCCTTCCACCACATGGACTCTTCCATGGTGGAAACCCTAGGCGCATGGGCCTATAGGGGCTGGTGTCCTTGGCCCATCTAGGCCAAGGCGCACCCCCTACAGCCCATGTGGCCCCCCGGGACAGGTGGCCCCACCCGGTGGACCCCCGGGACCCTTCCGGTGGTCCCGGTACAATACTGATAACCCCGAAACTTGTCCCGATGCCCGAAATAGCACTTCCTATATATAATTCTTTACCTCCGGACCATTCCGGAACTCCTCGTGACGTCCGGGATCTCATCCAGGACTCCGAACAACATTCGGGTTTCTGCATATACATATCTTCATAACCCTAGCGTCACTGAACCTTAAGTGTGTAGACCCTACGGGTTCGGGAGACAAGCAGACATGACCGAGACGACTCTCCGGTCAATAACCAACAGCGGGATCTGGATACCCATGTTGGCTCCCACATGCTCCACGATGATCTCATCGGATGAACCACGATGTCGAGGATTTAATCAATCCCGTACGCTATTCCCTTTGTCTATCGATATGTTACTTGCCCGAGATTCGATCGTCGGTATCCCAATATCTCGTTCAATCTCGTTACCGGCAAGTCACTTTACTCGTACCGTAATGCATGATCCCGTGACCAGACACTTGGTCACTCTGAGCTCATTATGATGATGCATTACCGAGTGGGCCCAGTGATACCTCTCCGTCATACGGAGTGACAAATCCCAGTCTTGATCCATGTCACCCAACAGACACTTTCGGAGATACCCGTAGTCTACCTTTATAGTCACCCAGTTGCGTTGTGACGTTTGGCATACCCAAAGCACTCCTACGGTATCCGGGAGTTACACGATCTCATGGTCTAAGGAAAAGATACTTTGACATTGGAAAACTCTAGCAAACGAACTATACGATCTTGTGCTATGTTTAGGATTGGGTCTTGTCCATCACATCATTCTCCCAATGATGTGATCTCGTTATCAATGACATCCAGTGTCCATAGTCAGGAAACCATGACTATCTGTTGATCAACGAGCTAGTCAACTAGAGGCTTACTAGGGACATGTTGGTGTCTACTATTCACACATGTATTACGATTTCCGGATAACACAATTATAGCATGAATAAAGACAATTATCATGAACAAGGAAATATAATAATAATGCTTTTATTATTGCCTCTAGGGCATATTTCCAACAGTCTCCCACTTGCACTAGAGTCAATAATCTAGTTACATTGTGATGAATCGAACACCCATGGAATTCTGGTGTTGATCATGTTTTGCTCTAGGGAGAGGTTTAGTCAACGGATCTGCTACATTCAGGTCCGTATGTACTTTACAAATCTCTATGTCTCCATCTTGAACATTTTCACGAATGGAGTTGAAGCGACGCTTGATGTGCCTTGTCTTCTTGTGAAACCTGGGCTCTTTGGCAAGTGCAATAGCTCCAGTGTTGTCACAGAAGAGCTTGATCGGCCCCGACGCATTGGGTATGACTCCTAGGTCGGTGATGAACTCCTTCACCCATATTGCTTCATGTGCTGCCTCCGAGGCTGCCATGTACTCCGCTTCACATGTAGATCCCGCCACGACGCTTTGCTTGCAACTGCACCAGCTTACTGCCCCACCATTCAAAATATACACGTATCCGGTTTGTGACTTAGAGTCATCCAGATCTGTGTCGAAGCTAGCGTCGACGTAACCCTTTACGACGAGCTCTTAGTCACCTCCATAAACGAGAAACATTTCCTTAGTCCTTTTCAGGTACTTCAGGATATTCTTGACCGCTGTCCAGTGTTCCTTGCCGGGATTACTTTGGTACCTTCCTACCAAACTGACGGCAAGGTTAACATCAGGTCTGGTACACAGCATGGCATACATAATAGAACCTATGGCTGAGGCATAGGGGATGACGCTCATCTCTTCTATATCTTCTGCCGTGGTCGGACATTCAGCTGAGCTCAATTTCATACCTTGTAACACAGGCAAGAACCCCTTCTTGGATTGATCCATATTGAACTTCTTCAATATCTTATCAAGGTATGTGCTTTGTGAAAGACCTATGAGGCGTCTCGATCTATCTCTATAGATTTTGATGCCTAATATATAAGCAGCTTCTCCAAGGTCCTTCATTGAAAAACTTTTATTCAAGTAGGCCTTGATGCTGTCCAAGAGTTCTATATCATTTCCCATCAAAAGTATGTCATCTACATATAATATGAGAAATGCTACAGAGCTCCCACTCACTTTCTTGTAAACGCAGGCTTCTCCATAAGTCTGTGTAAACCCAAACGCTTTGATCATCTCATCAAAGCGAATGTTCCAACTCCGAGATGCTTGCACCAGCCCATAAATCGAGCGTTGGAGCTTGCACACTTTGTCAGCATTCTTAGGATCGACAAAACCTTCCGGCTGTATCATATACAATTCTTCCTTAAGGAAACCATTAAGGAATGCCGTTTTGACGTCCATTTGCCATATTTCGTAATCATAGAATGCGGCAATTGCTAACATGATTCGGACGAACTTCAGCTTCGCTACCGGCGAGAAAGTCTCATCGTAGTCAACCCCTTGAACTTGTCGATAACCCTTAGCGACAAGCCGAGCTTTATAGATGGTCACATTACCATCCGCGTCTGTCTTCTTCTTAAAGATCCATTTATTTTCTATGGCTCGCCGCTCAACGGGCAAGTCAGTCAAAGTCCATACTTTGTTTTCATACATGGATCCTATCTCGGATTTCATGGCTTCCAGCCATTTGTCGGAATCCGGGCCCGCCATCGCTTCTTCATAGTTCGAAGGTTCACCGTTGTCTAACAGCATGATTTCCAAGACAGGGTTGCCGTACCACTCTGGTGCGGAACGTGTCCTTGTGGACCTTCGAATTTCAGTAGGGGCTTGATCAGAAGTATCTTGATCATTGTCATTAACTTCCTCTCTAGTCGGTGCAGGCACCTCAGGAACATTTTCTTGAGTTGCGCCATTTTCCGGTTCAAGAGGTAATACTTCATCAAGCTCTACTTTCCTCCCACTTACTTCTTTCGAGAGAAACTCTTTCTCCAGAAAGGACCCATTCTTGGCAATAAAGATCTTGCCTTCGGATCTGAGGTAGAAGGTGTACCCAATAGTTTCTTTTGGGTATCCTATGAAGACGCATTTTTCCGACTTGGGTTCGAACTTTTCAGGTTGAAGTTTCTTGACATAAGCATCGCATCCCCAAACTTTTAGAAACGACAGCTTAGGTTTCTTCCCAAACCATAATTCATACGGTGTCTTCTCAACGGATTTCGACGGACCCCTATTTAAAGTGAATGCGGCAGTCTCTAAAGCATAGCCCCAGAAGGATAGCGGTAAATCGGTAAGAGACATCATAGATCGCACCATATCTAATAGAGTGTGATTACGACGTTCGGACACACCATTACGCTGAGGTGTTCCAGGCGGCGTGAGTTGTGAAACTATTCCACATTTTCTTAAGTGCGTGCCAAACTCGTGACTCAAGTATTCTCCTCCACGATCTGATCGTAGAAACTTGATTTTCCTGTCACGTTGATTTTCAACCTCACTCTGAAATTCCTTGAACTTTTCAAAGGTTTCAGACTTATGTTTCATTAAGTAGATATACCCATACCTACTTAAATCATCAGTGAGGGTGAGAACATAACGATAGCCACCGCGAGCCTCAACACTCATTGGACCGCACACATCAGTATGTATGATTTCCAATAAGTCGGTTGCTCGCTCCATTGTTCCTGAGAATGGAGTCTTGGTCATTTTACCCATAAGGCATGGTTCGCATGTGTCAAATGATTCATAATCAAGAGACTCTAAAAGTCCATCAGCATGGAGCTTCTTCATGCGTTTGACACCTATGTGACCAAGGCGGCAGTGCCACAGGTATGTGGGACTATCATTATCAACCTTACTTCTTTTGGTACTCACATTATGAACATGTGTAGCATCACGTTCGAGATTCATAAAGAATAAACCATTCACCATAGGAGCATGACCATAAAACATATCTCTCATAAAAATGGAACAACCATTATTCTCAGATTTAAAAGAGTAGCCATCTCGAATTAAACGAGATCCTGATACAATGTTCATGCTCAAAGCTGGCACTAAATAACAATTATTAAGGTTTAAAACTAATCCCGAAGGGAGATGCAGAGGCAGCGTGCCGACGGCGATCACATTGACCTTGGAACCATTCCCGACACGCATCGTCACCTCGTCCTTTGCTAGTTTCCGCTTATTTCGCAGCCCCTGCTTTGAGTTACAAATGTGAGCAACTGCACCGGTATCAAATACCCAGGAGCTACTACGGGACTAGTAAGGTACACATTAATTACATGTATATCACATATACCTTTTGTTTTGCCGGCCTTCTTATCCACTAAGTACTTAGGGCAGTTCCGCTTCCAGTGACCGCTTCCCTTGCAATAAAAGCACTCAGTCTCGGGCTTGGGTCCATTCTTTGGCTTCTTCCCGGCAGCTTGCTTGCCGGGCGCGGCAACCTCCTTGCCGTCCTTCTTGAAGTTCTTTTTACCCTTGCCTTTCTTGAACTTAGTGGTTTTATTGACCATCAACACTTGATGTTCCTTCCTGACTTCTACCTCTGCTGATTTCAGCATAGCAAATACTTCAGGAATGGTCTTTTCCATCCCCTGCATATTGAAGTTCATCACAAAGCTCTTGTAGCTTGGTGGAAGCGACTGGAGGATTCTGTCAATGACCGCATCATCCGGGAGATTAACTCCCAGCTGAGTCAAGCGGTTATGCAACCCAGACATAGTGAGTATGTGCTCACTGACAGAACTGTTTTCCTCCATCTTACAGCTGAAGAATTTGTCGGAGACTTCATATCTCTCGACCCGGGCATGAGCTTGGAAAACCATTTTCAGCTCTTCGAACATCTCATATGCTCCATGTCTCTCAAAACGCTTTTGGAGCCCCGGCTCTAGGTTGTAAAGCATGCCGCACTGAACGAGGGAGTAGTCATCGGAACGTGCCTGCCAAGCGTTCATAACATCTTGTTCTGCAGGGAGAACGGGTGCGTCACCAAGCGGTGCTTGTAGGACATAATCTTTCTTGGCAGCTATGAGGATGATCCTCAGGTTCCGGACCCAGTCCGTATAGTTGCTGCCATCGTCTTTCAGCTTAGTTTTCTCTAGGAACGCGTTGAAGTTGAGGACTACGTTGGCCATTTGATCTACAAGACATATTGTAAAATATTTAGACTAAGTTCATGATAATTAAGTTCAACTAATCAAATTATTAATGAACTCCCACTTAGATTAGACATCCCTCCAGTCATCTAAGTATTACATGATCCGAGTTTAACTAGACCGTGTCCGATCATCACGTGAGACGGACTAGTCAACATCGGTGAACATCTTCATGTTGATCGTATCTTCTATACGACTCATGATCGACCTTTCGGTCTTCCGTGTTCCGAGGCCATGTCTGTACATGCTAGGCTCGTCAAGTCAACCTAAGTGTTTGCATGTGTAAATCTGTCTTACACCCGTTGTATGTGAACGTCTGAATAAAACACCCGATCATCACGTGGTGTTTTGAAACAGCGAACTGTCGCAACGGTGCACAGTTAGGGGGAACACTTCTTGAAATTATTGTGAGGGATCATCTTATTTACTACCGTCGTTCTAAGTAAACAAGATGCAAAACATGATAAACATCACATGCAATCAAATAATAAACGTGACATGATATGGCCATTATCACATAGCTCCTTTGATCTCCATCTTGGGGCTCCATGATCATCTTGTCACCGGCTTGACACCATGATCTCCATCATCATGATCTCCATCATCGTGTCTCCATGAAGTTGCTCGCCAACTATTACTTCTACTACTATGGCTAACGCGTTTAGCGATAAAGTAAAGTAATTTACATGGCGTTTCTTGATGACACACAGGTCATATAAAAGACTAAAGACAACTCCTATGGCTCCTGCCGGTTGTCATACTCATCGACATGCAAGTCGTGAATCCTATTACAATAGCATGAACATCTCATACATCACATTTAGATCATTCATCATTCATCACAACTTTGGTCATATCATATCACAAACCACTTGCTGCAAAAACAAGTTAGACGTCCTCTAATTGTTGTTGCAAGTTTTACGTGGCTGAATTAGGGTTCTAGCAAGAACGTTTTCTTACCTACGTTAAAGCCACAACGTGATTTGTCAACTTCTATTTACCCTTCATAAGGACCCTGTTCATCGATTCCGCTCCAACTAAAGTAGGAGAGACAGACACCCGCCAGCCACCTTATGCAACTAGTGCATGTTAGTCGGTGGAACCGGTCTCACGTAAGCGTACGTGTAAGGTTGGTCCGGGCCGCTTCATCCCACAATACCGCTGAAGCAAGAAAGGACTAGTAACGGCAAGAAAGTTGACAAATCTACGCCCACAACAAATTGTGTTCTACTCGCGCAAGAAGAACTACGCATAGACCTAGCTCATGATGCCACTGAAGGGGAACGTTGCAGAAAACAAAAATTTTCCTACTCGTTTCACCAAGATCATCTAGGAGTTCATCTAGCAACGAGTGATTAGATGCATCTACATACCTTTGTAGATCGCGCACGGAAGCGTTCAAAAGAACGGTGATGATGTAGTCGTACTCGACGTGATCCAAATCACCGATGACCAGCGCCGAACGGACGGCACCTCCGCGTTCAACACACGTACGGGACGGGAGACGTCTCCTCCTTCTTGATCCAGCAAGGGGGAAGGAGAGGTTGATGAAGATCCAGCAGCACGACGGCGTGGTGGTGGATGCAGGGCGTCACAGCAGCAGGGCTTCGCCGAGACTACGAGGGAGAGACGTAACGGGGGGAGATGGAGGCGCCAGGGGCTGGTGTAAAATCCCTCCTCTCCCCCCCACTATATATAGGGGTGCCAAGGGGGGGCACCGGCCCTAGTAGATGGCATCTACTAGGGGGGGCGGCGGCCAAGGGGAGGTTTCCCTCCCCCCAAGGCACCTAGGGGTGCCTTCCACCACATGGACTCTTCCATGGTGGAAACCCTAGGCGCATGGGCCTATAGGGGCTGGTGCCCTTGGCCCATCTAGGCCAAGGCGCACCCCCTACAGCCCATGTGGCCCCCCGGGACAGGTGGCCCCACCCGGTGGACCCCCGGGACCCTTCCGGTGGTCCCGGTACAATACCGATAACCCCGAAACTTGTCCCGATGCCCGAAATAGCACTTCCTATATATAATTCTTTACCTCCGGACCATTCCGGAACTCCTCGTGACGTCCGGGATCTCATCCGGGACTCCGAACAACATTCGGGTTTCTGCATATACATATCTTCACAACCCTAGCGTCACCGAACCTTAAGTGTGTAGACCCTACGGGTTCGGGAGACAAGCAGACATGACCGAGACGACTCTCCGGTCAATAACCAACAGCGGGATCTGGATACCCATGTTGGCTCCCACATGCTCCACGATGATCTCATCGGATGAACCACGATGTCGAGGATTTAATCAATCCCGTACGCTATTCCCTTTGTCTATCGATATGTTACTTGCCCGAGATTCGATCGTCGGTATCCCAATACCTCGTTCAATCTCGTTACCGGCAAGTCACTTTACTCGTACCGTAATGCATGATCCCGTGACCAGACACTTGGTCACTCTGAGCTCATTATGATGATGCATTACCGAGTGGGCCCAGTGATACCTCTCCGTCATACGGAGTGACAAATCCCAGTCTTGATCCATGTCGCCCAACAGACACTTTCGGAGATACCCGTAGTCTACCTTTATAGTCACCCAGTTACGTTGTGACGTTTGGCATACCCAAAGCACTCCTACGGTATCCGGGAGTTACACGATCTCATGGTCTAAGGAAAAGATACTTTGACATTGGAAAACTCTAGCAAACGAACTATACGATCTTGTGCTATGTTTAGGATTGGGTCTTGTCCATCACATCATTCTCCCAATGATGTGATCTCGTTATCAATGACATCCAGTGTCCATAGTCAGGAAACCATGACTATCTGTTGATCAACGAGCTAGTCAACTAGAGGCTTACTAGGGACATGTTGGTGTCTGTTATTCACACATGTATTACGATTTCCGGATAACACAATTATAGCATGAATAAAGACAATTATCATGAACAAGGAAATATAATAATAATGCTTTTATTATTGCCTCTAGGGCATATTTCCAACATTTAGTTGTTTTAGGTGTAGTTAACAGAATTCTAGGTATTTTTTTAGTTAAAGCAATTGTTGTTATTTTTTAGTTAAAGCAATTTTTCCTGTTTTATGCAAATTTGTAGTGGACATGTCATATTTTGAACATGTCACATTTTGGACAATGTCATATTTTTCCAAGTGGCCTATGTTTTGCCAGAAATGTCGATTCATTTACGTTCTGGCAAATTTCAGGCGCTCGATTGGTCCTGTTTTTAGCAAAGGTCATGTCAAATTTTGCTAAGTGTTTATTAATTTTGTTTTCATAATTAAGCATTTTGTTCTCGACGTCGATGATGCCTATCCGGCATCCTCGTCGTCGACTCGGCAGAGGACTCCTGCTTGAGCCGAGGGGCCATGTCCGGGACTGGGCTCCGCCGGGCTGGTACTGGGTTGTGCTACCTTCTGGTGAGCGCAGCTTAGTGAGGAGCCAGCCCGTCGTCGACCCGGAGCTTCTTTGGTGGCGGTCACGTGAGCCTGCATCGGTGGAGAGGCTTCAGTCCCCCGCGCAGGTGGTTCAACACCGTGTCACGGAGGAGAACGCGCACATCCAGCGCTACTTGGTTGCGTTGGTGAACGGCCGGTTCTCCAATACCTGGCAAATTATTTGGGGATCTCACCGGAGCTATGATTCGGTGATGGTTCCTTCTCTTTGGGTGTCCACCGCGGCCCACTGAACCTAGAGGAGCTATTATTCGAGATGTATTAGTCTTATTATTTGATGATCTTTGCTACAAACTACTATATATGTATTCGATGATGGATTATTAATTACCTATTAGTTATTTGCTTATTGAATGCAAAAGATGAGCGTGGTTTGTGCTACAAACTACTACATATGTATTCATGATGGATTATTAATTACCTATTAGGAAATGTCTGACGACGAAAGGGAATTCTCTATGTGCGATTACTGCGAAGATAAGCGCGGTATGTGCGACAGGCCTCACCTGGTAGAAGGTCGGCGCTTCAACATCAAGCTCCAAGAGACCTTCGATGTTGATACGGTACGCAACGATGACAAGTTTTTTATGTTATTTTTGCACGACTTCTCTGCTTCTTCAACGTGTAATTTCCGTCTTTTACAATTCGACTAGCTTATCCCATGCCATGCAAGACGCTATGTCTTGGAGAAGATGGATTTTGAAGATCATGAAAGCACGGAGACAAAGATAATTCAATTAAGGACCCATCATGGTTATGATTTTGCTGTAAAACTATACAATTCTGTGAACTCATCCAATTTTGGTTGCCCGAATTGGGAAGCCCTTTCCAAGGCGTATGATTTTCATGAGGGTATGCTTCTCACCTTCGATCTTGGTGATCCTGACATCGACAAAAATGATATGACCATTTGGGTCCTTGTTGACACGCTTCCAATTCTACCGCTGTGTGAGTTTCTTAAACATATTTACTAAGTAATTTATATTATTAATTTCAAAATATTTGACAGCTTATTTTCATTGACAGCTTATTTTCATTCTAAAAAATATACGGAAGATGGTAGACAGAACCTACTACTACAATGATGAAGCACAATTAACTTATAAGGAGAAAGATGGTCTTATCACTTTTTTACTGATCTTGAGAATTACAATAGCTATTATCGAATTCCTCAAAATTATGGTCCATATGTGCCACTAGTGCACGTGGTGTGCTACGGTAACATCAATGGAGATATCATGGTAAGATTTTCTACTATTAGGACATCCGTGCATCTTTGAACATTGCTAACTACATTGCTAACTACAAAGTTATTATTATGTTTTTGAACAGAAAATCCCGATGGATTGTGTGCCTCATCTGATGTTGCCAAGAGGTCGCGTTGAAGTTATGAGCTTACGGCCACCACGGCCAGGTCAGCCACAGTATCCACATCACTCTTGTCCATACCAGATTTCTAAAAGCGAGGAAGCCATGATAATAAATGATTGGAAAAAATGTTTCAACCATCGTGGAGAGCTACTTGGAAGCAACATTGTGCATAGGCCAAGACTTGGAGATAGGATGATCTTTGTTCTTCATTATGGAGAGTTCAGTTTCCTTAATGAAGAGTCAATGCCTATCTTGTTTTATGATATTTTACCTAAGAGAGGGTAGAGTAGGTCCTATGAGAGGAGTAGGTCCTAGGTAGAATGTGTTATTATGTGCTATAATGTGTTAGAGTTGATGAGGAGGATGAGGAGTTGTGGTTATGACTAGTGACCAACTTGTTATATATATTTATTAGATACATTAAAAGTGCGCACTAATCGAGCTCTCTCAGACCATTAGCGTCTTGAACCATTGGATCTGCTACTTTGGCCATTGCTGCCCGTTGGATGCTATTCTTGTCCCCCGTGGGCTCTGTACGCCATCACCTTATTCTCAACTGAATTGGGCCGCTGCTCCAGGAACTATTTCGGGAGTTTCCTGTTATTTTGGGCCAAATGGGCTGGATATTGAAACTTGAAAATTTCTGTCGTGGAGAAGACGAGACGCAGCCCCACCTGCGCTGAGCACTGCCTGTGTCGATGCAGGGCGATGCGGGCATCAGTCGACGAGTGGTCTGCTCGGTCAGGATCTCCAGTGAGGGGACTAGACCGGTCGATGCGGAGGGGAGGTTGCGGGTGATGCATGTGAAGGGGAAGCGGCAACGGAATGTTCGAGTGAAACTGAACCACAAGTATTGAAGGAGGCAATCAATCTTCAGTTCTCGGGAGCATTCATCGGCATTGATGCGTGCCACTCGCCCTTGGCCACTAAATAAGTGCAGGTGTGTGTTCCTTTTTCCCGGCCTCTTCATAGAGCACCCCTACCCCGAGGTTATGTGTAGCTCCATCCCCAGGATTTCTTCATTGCCCTTCATCTTGGCTCTCTCTGGATCTCTGCTACTTGCCGCCAATACTACTACCGACTGTGTCGCTGGTGTTCCTAGGCGCGATGACGTCCAAGACGACTGTTACGCTGCTCCACCGCTCACTTGAGAGGATCTGAGAGGCTCGTGGGCTGCAGATCTAGAGAATTATTTTACCGGTCACATTGACACATCTTAGAAAACCTTCGCTGCATTTCTTCAGTTCTTAGATTCTTCAATCTGCACATGGTTTGATCTGGAACACCTACTATACTTTCTTTCTCCATGTCTTTTTTTGGTTCTGTATAATGTTTGCAGATGACAAGAAATATCTTATTAGGATAAAGCATGCAACACACTAATATCTTTCAGAGTTCAGCAAAGTCAATATCATGTTGCTGCCAGATGGTGTCTCCAGACCAGTTCAGTGATGTGAATTTCAGAGAATGGACGATGTGAGTTTTAGAGAATGTAATTGTTCTTTTGAGCTCAAAACGACCACTTTTGATTATATTTTCTTTTTCTCAATTGTAACTTGAACATATGTGGTTTCGTTAAATTAAATCAGGGAGGAATCCCTTCTTAAAAAGAGCACTGAAACTAACGCACGGTTGACCACATCATATTGTCCGAATGATATTTATATCGATTAGCATGGGATGCGTAAATGTTATGTTACTTCTGCTTGAATTCACAACATCATGCTTTCTACATGGGAATAATTAGAGAGTGAGCCGCTCGAGATCAATATATTTTAAGCCATGGAAACACACTGATCATGCTATAATAATGATTTTCCTTGTTCTTAGTAGATTATTCGTTGTATTTTTGCTGTATTTAGCATTGCTACTAGCGTGCTACAGCTTAGTGGCGCACAAAGTTTTCCCTGCTGGTTTCTAACTGAGCTTAGTAATTTTGTATTTTTTCCATTAGGCCGCCTTGTCTTGATATACATCACTATGAAAGTTTTACTTGATTTCCAACAAACTATAGTAGAGGTGAATTTTTGCAAGTTGATTTCATTATCACTAAAGGTGGATATGAACTAGAGTTGCAAACAAGGACAACGTAGTCATAATTTCTCATTGCATGCATGTCTGATTTACATTATATCCTTGGTAATCCCGTACTGATATCTGCTTATTTTTTGTTAGTCTTTAACTCCAACTATCTCAACATTCATGCTATGGTATGGTGCCCATTGGTTCTTGGTATGTCTTTGGATCCACTGTTTTCGCTTCATCCATTCAGGTAAATCCGAATACTTCGTATAGGTAATGTTAATCCACTTGACCATTCCATAACATGTGGCAACACTGAAATTATACATGTATGGTGTTACGTTTCTGTTTCTTGTAATGGTTCTTACCCTCTTTGCAGGAAACACAACTACCGATTGTCAAGACCACCTGCCATATAGTTGTTGTTTAGGTTTTGATTTTCCAAGTTTCTGCCAGCATTATTAGCTCTTAAAATTTATGATGCCCTGGATAAATGTTACATGTGCTACTTGTGTTGATAGACCTATCTTCTTTACATCTTCCTAAAAAAACACTACGATTCGAAGTGACATGCCTGGAGGTAGACATTGTCCTGCCTGGCTGAAAATAGTTTGCATATGCTCCGCAGACAATATCTTTCTTGTAGCTCTTATAGAACAATAGAAGATCAACTAATGGTTTGGTTCCATGGTTATACAACTTTGTATTCCTTTGTTACCTAGCCTTAGCCTGCTTACTTTATGAAGAGTTGATCTTATGGAATCTATTTGGAGTTACCCTATTTGGCCTGGCTGCGCATGTTGCTACTCTGCTATGTGGCATGTCATATTAGGGTATTACTACTTTGTACTATCCTAATTTTTGTGGTCACTCTGGTTCTATGTGTTGCTTACCTAGGGAACATTCTTCGGCAAGATTAGTTGACTGAAGGCATATCTAAATTTTGTTGGTTCAAAGTAGTAGTTTTTGTAAACTATTAATACCGTCAACATTTTTGCATAATATTATTATCCACCTTTTGGTCCTTTTTTTTTGCAAATTTTTGTCATCCAATTGCAAAAACAGATGGGCGCAGCAACGCACGCCAATCATGATCTAGTGATGTCTAATTGACGAACATTGTTTGGTGGTGATGACTACTGGTAATGAATATGCTATTTAAACAGACTAGTTCATGATGAGTTGCTATTGTATAAAAGATATATCTGTTTAAACATGTACAATGCCAAAATATTAAAAAGAAAACATAAATGTTAGCAGTAGCGCTGGTGTGGCGCCCCCGATTCAATCGTACACTAATCATGCACGCAAATGTGTACGATCAAGATCAGGGACTCACGGGAAGATATCACAACACAACTCTACAAATAAAATAAGTCATACAAGCATCATAATACAAGCCAGGGGCCTCGAGGGCTCGAATACAAGTGCTCGATCATAGACGAGTCAGCGGAAGCAACAATATCTGAGTACAGACATAAGTTAAACAAGTTTGCCTTAAGAAGGCTAGCACAAACTGGGGTACAGATCAAAAGAGGCGCAGGCCTCCTGCCTGGGATCCTCCTAACTACTCCAGGTCGTCGTCAGCGGGCAGCACGTAGTAGTAGGCACCTCCGGTGTAGTAGGGGTCGTCGTCGACGGTGGCGTCTGGCTCCTGGACTCCAGCATCTGGTTGCGACAACCAGGAAGAAGGAAAGGGGAAAAAAGGGGGGAGAAGCAACCGTGAGTACTCATCCAAAGTACTCGCAAGCAAGGAACTACACTACATATGCATGGGTATATGTGTAAGGAGGCCATATCAGTGGACTGAACTGCAGAATGCCAGAATAAGAGGGGGAAAGCTAATCCTGTCGAAGACTACGCTTCTGGCAGCCTCCGTCTTGCATCAAGTATAAGAGAGTAGATTGAAGTCCTCCAAGTAGCATCTCCAAGTAGCATCTCATAGCATAATACTACCCGGCGATCCCCTCCTCATATCCCTGAGGTAGAGCGACCACCGGTTGTATCTGGCACTTGGAAGGGTGTGTTTTATTAAGTATCCGGTTCTAGTTGTCATAAGGTCAAGGTACAACTCCAAGTCGTCCTGTTACCGAAGATCACGGCTATTCGAATAGATTAACTTCCCTGCAGGGGTGCACCACATAACCCAACACGCTCGATCCCATTTGGCCGGACACACTTTCCTGGGTCATGCCCGGCCTCGGAAGATCAACACGTCGCAGCCCCACCTAGGCACAACAGAGAGGCCAGCACGCCGGTCTAAACCTAAGCGCGCAGGGGTCTGGGCCCATCGCCCTGAGCACACCTGCATGTTGCGTACGCGGCCAGTGAGCAGACCTAGCAACCTCCATTACAAAGGAAGTTGCGTTAACGCAGTCCAACCCGGCGCGCGCCGCTCAGTCGCTGACGTCACGAAGTGCTTCGGCTGATACCACGACGTCGGGATACCCATAACTACTCCCACGTAGATGGTTAGTGCGTATAGGCTCGTAGCCAGACTCAGATCAAATACCAAGATCTCGTTAAGCGTGTTAAGTATCCGCGAACGCCGAACAGGGCCAGGCCCACCTGTCTCCTAGGTGGTCTCAACCTGCCTTGTCGCTCTGCCACAAAGATCCACACAGAGGGCCGTCGGGACAAAGGTCCTTTCAGCCCCCAATCCGTGAATCACTCGCGGGTACTCTTCGAGCTGACCCGACTTTAGTCACCATCTGTATAGTATGTATGTATGTATAGCATATACCCGTGATCACCTCCCGAGTGATCACGGCCCAATAGTATAGCAAGGCAGACTGACAAGAATGTAGGGCCAATGATGATAAACTAGCATCCTATACTAAGCATTTAGGATTGCAGGTAAGGTATCAACAGGTGTAGCAACAATGTCAGGCTATGCATCAGAATAGGATCAACGGAAAGCAGTAACATGCTACACTACTCTAATGCAAGCAGTATAGAGTAGAATAGGCGATATCTGGTGATCAAGGGGGGGGCTTGCCTGGTTGCTCTGGCAAGAGTGAGGGGTCGTCAACTCCGTAGTCGAACTGGGCAGCAGCAGCGTCGGTCTCGTAGTCTACCGGAGAGAAGAGGGGGAAGAAACAATGAATACAATGCAAACAAATGCATATCGATGCATGACATGACAAGTAACAACGCTAGGCGGGCCCTAACGTGGTATGAGGTGGTACCGGTTAAGGGGGGAACATCCGGGAAAGTATTCCCGGTGTTTCGCGTTTTCGGACAGATGAACCGGAGGGGGAAAGTTGCGTGTTTGGTATGTTAGAGGTGTGTGGTGGACGAACGGGCTGCGTATCCGGGTTCGCCTCGTCGTTCTGAGCAACTTTCATGTTGAAAATATTTTAATCCGAGTTACTGATTAAAAGATATGATTTTTTTAAAGATTTTATTAATTTCTGGAATTTAATTAATTATTTATTTAATTCGACAATGAATTTATGACGTCAGCATGATGTCATGCTGACGTCAGCAGTCAACAGGGTTGAATTGGTCAACCTGACATGTGGGTCCCGTTCGTCATACTCTATTAACTTAATTAGCCTAATCAAAGTTAATTAACCTTAGTTAATTAGGTTAATTAGTGGTTAGGGTT
>NC_041393.1:20805667-20813830 GCF_002162155.2 Triticum dicoccoides | reverse complement strand
GGGGATCGGGGGGGAAGTGGTTGCGGCTAGGGTTGCGGGGGGGAATAAGGAGAGGAGTGGGGTTGGCCGGTTGGGCCTTTGGCCGGTTGGGCCGGCCTGTTCGGGCGGCGGAGGCCAGCTGGGCCACTTGGCCCAGTGGGGGGGGGTCTGTTGTTTTTGTTTTTGTTTTTGTTTTTTTAATTTATTTTCCTTTCTGTTTTATTCAATTTAAAATATTTATGCATTTTATAAAAATGTGTTTACTTCACCATAATTACCTTTGTAATATTTGACAACCCCCGAACATTTTAGATTTAATTTTTGAAAACTTTTATTGTTTGCCTATGTTTTCAATTGAATTTGAACCGGGTTCGAATCAACATGAGTTTAATCACGGTAACCGAGGTGACGTGGCATCATTAGCAGGGATTACTGTAGCTTAATTATCCGGGCGTTACAAATCTCCTCCACTACAAGAAATCTCGTCCCGAGATTTTAGGAGGTAGAAGGAAACAGTGCGGGGTATTCATCACGCAGGCGATCCTCGCGTTCCCAGGTGGCTTCGTCTTCAGAGTGATTCGACCACTGGACCTTGAGGAACTTGATCGCCTTCTGGCGTGTGCGGCGTTCAGGTTGGTCGAGAATGCGGACCGGATGCTCTTTATAGGAGAGGTCCTGTTGCAATTCGAGGACTTCATGATCCACAGCTCGGATGGGGTCCTTGAAGCAACGGCGGAGTTGTGACACATGGAACACATCGTGAACCTGAGAAAGGTTCGGCGGAAGCTCCAATTGATATGCCACTTTTCCACGCCTTTCCAGAATAGTGAATGGGCCAATATAGCGAGGATCTAGCTTGCCCTTGATCCCGAAGCGGTGAGCACCCTTCATTGGTGTAACGCGAAGATAGGCCTTTTCGCCAGGTTGATAGACCATGTCTTTATGATGACGGTCATAATTACTCTTCTGGCGTGACTGAGCAGTCTTGAGATTCTCGCGAATAATGCGGACTTGCTCTTCGGCATGTTGGATAATATCCGGACCAAAGAGTGGACGTTCCCCAGTTTCTGACCAGTTCAGAGGGGTTCGGCACTTTCGTCCATATAACACCTCGAAGGGGGCCATCTTCAGACTAGCCTGATAGCTATTATTATAAGAGAACTCAGCATACGGAAGAGATTCCTCCCGTTTCTTGCCGAAGGAAATAACACAAGCTCGAAGCATGTCTTCGAGAACTTGATTGACACGTTCAACTTGCCCTTGTGACTAAGGATGAAAAGCAGTGCTGAAAGACAGATGAGTGCCCATAGCTTCTTGGAAACTTGCCCAGAATCTTGAAGTGAATAAACTGCCACGGTCTGAACTGATAACCAGTGGAATACCGTGAAGCGAAACAATTCTGGACATGTAGAGAGTTGCAAGCTGACTAGCAGTGATCGTTTCTTTGACCGCCAGAAAATGTGCAACCTTAGAAAGTCGGTCAATGACGACAAGAATAGCATCATTACCCTTTTGCGATTTGGGAAATCCAGTAACGAAGTCCATCTCGACATGGTCCCATTTCCATTCAGGAATAGATATAGGTTGCAGAGTTCCAGCAGGCCTTTGATGTTCTGCTTTGATACGACGGCAAACGTCACATTCAGCAACATAACGAGCAATGTTTTGCTTCATGTTAGACCACCAGAATCTCTGACGAATGTCTTGATACATCTTCGTACTACCAGGATGGATACATAGAGGCGTATCATGAGCTTCTTTCATAACCTCCTGAGTCATATTCAGGTTTTCCTTCTTACACGGCACCACTAGGCGGCCTTTGAAGTACAAGGCGCCATCATCAGCAATAGTGAAGGATGAGGAACTTCCTTCTTTGAGGTCTTGCTTAATCTTGTAGACTTCAGAGTCAAATCCCTGCATTGTCTTTATGGTGCCCACGAGATCGGGTTCAACAGCCAGGGTATAAAGGGAACCCTGGGAAACAACACGGAGATTCATCTTGCGGAACTCCGGAGGAGGGGGAGCGAGTGCACCCGGAGGAACAACATGGAGGTTCAGCTTTCTGAATTCTTCAACGAGTGAGGGCTGAACTTTGTGAACCTGGAGGTGGTTGCAGTAAGACTTGCGGCTCAAGGCATTATCCATTACATTAGCCTTGCCTGGGGTATAGGAAATACCCAAATCAAAATCTGCAACAGTCTCCATCCATCTCTGCTGACGGAGGTTCAGGTCTGGCTGAGTAAACAGATACTTCAGGCTTTGGTGGTCAGTGAAGATCTCGCAATGGTTACTGAGTAGGTAATGTCGCCACTGTTTTAGCGCATGAATGACAGCAGCAAGTTCGAGGTCGTGAACTGGGTAGTTCTCTTCATGAGGGCGCAATTGCCGAGAGGCATAAGCAACCACTTTGCGCTCTTGCATTAGGACACAGCCTAGTCCTTGACGGGAAGCGTCGCAGTAAATGACGAAGTCCTTCTTAGTATCAGGAGGAGCTAATACTGGGGCAGAAGTTAACTTGTCCTTGAGTGCCTGGAAACTTTCCTGACATTTATCTGTCCATTGGAACTTGACGCCCTTATGCAATAGGTTAGTCAGAGGCCTGGCAATCTTGGAGAAGTTCTCGACGAATCGACGGCAGTAGCTGGCGAGACCGAGAAAACTTCTGACTTGCTTAAGGTTCTTCGGAGGAGTCCAATCGAGAATAGCCTGAACTCGTTCAGGGTTGACGGCAATACCATCCTTAGAGATGACATGCCCAAGATAGGTTACTTCGGGCAGCCAGAATTCACATTTGGAGAACTTGGCATAAAGTTGATGCTCTCGTAGCTTTTCCAGCACGAGGCGAAGATGTTCAGCATGTTCCTCTTCATTCTTGGAAAATACCAGAATATCATCCAGATAAACCACGACGAACTTGTCGAGGTAATCCATGAATATATAGTTCATCAGGCGAGAGAAGGTGGCTGGAGCATTGGTTAAGCCGAAAGACATGACGGTGTACTCGTATGAACCATAATGAGTCACAAAGGCGGTCTTGGGGATATCTTCCTCACGAACACGGATCTGGTGGTAACCCAACCTCAAGTCGAGTTTAGAGAACACTGATGAACTAGCCAATTGATCATACAGATCATTGATCCGAGGAAGAGGATACTTATTCTGAATGGTAGCTTGATTTATAGGACGGTAGTCTTGGACCAATCGGTTTGTCCCATCTTTCTTCTTGACAAAGAGAGAAGGTGCTCCCCAAGGAGAGCAACTTGGGCGAATGAAACCACTTCGAAGAGATTTATCGATTTCCTCCTTAATCTCAAGGAGTTCATGCGGCGGCATCTTGTAGGGTCGCTTGGCTATAGGAGTGGTGCCTGGTTTCAAGTCGATGACGAATTCGACAGCTCTAGCAGGGGGAATCCCTGGGAGTTCTTCAGGAAAGACGTCTAAGAATTCACGCACGATGGGAATGTTTTCAATGCCCTCGAGAGGTGTAGCGTTCAATGCGTTTAAGGCATAAAGCCTGGCCTCGGCATTCCGAACCAGATGAGCATCGTAGCTAATTATTTCATCAGAAGGGTGTAGCAGATGGACGGTCTTAGTGGCGCAAATGATAGAAGCAGTATGCGCCTTTAACCAATCCATTCCCAGAATGAGGTCAATGTTAGACGATTTCAGTATAATGGGCGAGGCACGAAACTCCAACCCTTCGATTTCCACAGGGACGTCAATGCCAACCATGGAGGTCTGACATTGTCCTGCGGGGGTTTTTACCACTACCGAAGTGTTCATCTGCTCAAATTTAACATCGTGCTTGTATGCAAAATCTTCTGACATGAATGAATGCGATGCACCTGTATCAAATAAAACGGATGCTGGTACTGAATTTACGAGGAGTGTACCCATCACAGTAGCAGGCTGGTCTTGAGCTTCATTCAGATCAATGTGGTTGGCATGAACACGGCCATAAGACTTGGCATTGTTGTTGCGGGCCTGGTTGTTTCCACGGCCAGTAGCTGGAAGGGCCAGTTGATTCTGTTTTTGATTATGATAGCAGTTCCTGGCAAGGTGACCTGGTTGACCACACTGGTAGCACAGACCATTATTGGGAGTGGGAACAGGTGCTCCAGGTGGTGGAGCTGGAAGCCTCGGCTGCCTAGTTGGAGCAGCCGGCAGACGAGGTGCAGCATAAGACTGCCTTGGGGCAGGTGCATTTGGACGGTACATGCTGTTCGGGATCCATATCTTACGCTTCTGCGAGGGCGGGCCCGAAGATGAGCCCGTGTCACGGTTGCGCCTTTGAGAGCTCTGGTGTTCTTGCAGACCAGTCTCGACATTGATGGCCTTGTTCACCAAGGTGGCGAAATCGGCAAAGTCATGCACTAGAAGTGCGAGCTTGATGTCAGCTTGAAGGCCTTCACGGAACTTCTCCTGCCTACGTGCATCAGTTGCAATGTCCTCTTCAGCATAGCGAGACAAGTCCAGAAACTCTCGCTGATAGGCTTCAACAGTCTTGTTGCCTTGGGTGAGGTTGCGAAACTCACGCTTCTTCCGGTCCATGACTCCTTGTGGGATGAAGCGGGCACGGAAGGCAGCCTGAAAGTCTGGCCAGGAGATGATTGTCCCAACTGGCAGAGTACGCCTATGGCTGTCCCACCATTGAGCTGCGGGTCCCTTCAGGAAGAAGGAAGCAAAAGTGACATAGCTGGCAGGGGCTACATCAGCAGACTCCATCTCATAGGTGATGTCACGGAGCCAGTCATCAGCATCCAGCGGCTGGGTTGAGCTGCGGTACACACTTGGGTTGAGGCGTATGAAATCCTGCAGAGTTGTTGTGTTTGGATGCTGGTTCATATTGGGGCGAGGAAACTGAGCCATCATGTTTTCCATGAACTGGCGATTCATCTCAAGCTGTTGGATCATACCAGCCATGTACTCAGGCGGTGGTGGGAAGTTGCCACCACGACCAGCTGGTCTAACCATCCTGCTAATATATAACAGGGGTAGTTCAGTATTGAGAAATTTGCATAAACAAGAGTCATTCATGATGAAACATGCATAATGAAAGGAGCACGACAGATACCACATAGATAGTCGGCATAACTTACAAAAGGGGTCGGACATAGAGTTCAGTACACAGAGTTCAGTAAATATATTAAGTCATCATAGGCGGCACGCAGGCTCGCGAGTGCATCTAAGACTAATGAGCAAGACTACATCAGTCCCAGGAGGTACTGTGAAGGTAGCTGTAACCTGACAGCTGGTAGTGAGGCAACGGATAGTCCTCCACGTCAGTGGCCTGGGGGCCGCGGATACTCTGGTGTAGAACCCGACGCTCAGGTGGCAGAAGAGGACCAAGTGCGGGAGAGTAGCCTCCCACCTCTGGCCATCCAACACCGTGGGGCATCACGGTCCTGGCTGGGTAGATCGCAGAACGCGGCAGCTGTCCAGACCGGACAAAGGGGTGCAACCGCGTCAGAGCCCTGTAAAGGTGCTGACGAGTGGTGTACAACTCATGGCGAAGAGCTCTGTTAGCTCGGTCCAGCCCATCAGCATGCAGAACCAGGCGCTGATGGTGGAAAGGCTCTCGGGTGACGGTGGAGTAGGCGGCAGTGTAGTATCCCTCCGCACCAACGTCAGATGCGATAGGAATGTGCCTGAAAGGGGAAGTGTCCAATGCCTGATACTCTCCACGAAGACGTGTCAGAGCAGCATGAGCCGCATCGTGGACTGCCATCTCGATGGTCACTCCAACACCATGAGCGGTGTGCAGCACGGTAGTGGACTCATACTCCCGAGAGTAGAGGTGGACGATGGCACGGTACTGCTCCTGGTTAAAGTCCTGGTACTCCTCGTAGACGGTGTACTCAGGGTGCCATCGATAACCCAGATAGGTCATCATATCAGCTAGCACAGCAGGTGATCCTGAGGCACCAATGGCCGCAGTGTGGCGCACGACCTGCCTCGCGGGCTCCATCTGAAAACAAAGATGTTTCAATGGAGTCAAATGACAACACGGGCACTATTCAAAATGCTATCCTGCAGAATAACTATGGCTTATCCAACTTTGGGGTGAACGTGGTAACGGGATCCTAATGTCAGAGTTAGTAAATTCGTTTAACCCGAGTAGAAAAGAGTTCAGAGTCCCAGAGTAAAGGTCGAGGAGTAAAAGATCCTAGTACCACCCAATGGCGACGTGGGCCCGTAAGGCTCACAGCCAGGTTAGTAAAAGTTTTGTAGTGACTAGACTCGACTTCGGCCAAGGAGTGTGGAAGGGGGATTCCTACAGGCAGTCGGCTCTGATACCAACTTGTGGCGCCCCCGATTCAATCGTACACTAATCATGCACGCAAATGTGTACGATCAAGATCAGGGACTCACGGGAAGATATCACAACACAACTCTACAAATAAAATAAGTCATACAAGCATCATAATACAAGCCAGGGGCCTCGAGGGCTCGAATACAAGTGCTCGATCATAGACGAGTCAGCGGAAGCAACAATATCTGAGTACAGACATAAGTTAAACAAGTTTGCCTTAAGAAGGCTAGCACAAACTGGGGTACAGATCGAAAGAGGCGCAGGCCTCCTGCCTGGGATCCTCCTAACTACTCCAGGTCGTCGTCAGCGGGCAGCACGTAGTAGTAGGCACCTCCGGTGTAGTAGGGGTCGTCGTCGACGGTGGCGTCTGGCTCCTGGACTCCAGCATCTGGTTGCGACAACCAGGAAGAAGGAAAGGGGAAAAAAGGGGGGAGAAGCAACCATGAGTACTCATCCAAAGTACTCGCAAGCAAGGAACTACACTACATATGCATGGGTATATGTGTAAGGAGGCCATATCAGTGGACTAAACTGCAGAATGCCAGAATAAGAGGGGGAAAGCTAATCCTGTCGAAGACTACGCTTCTGGCAGCCTCCGTCTTGCATCAAGTATAAGAGAGTAGATTGAAGTCCTCCAAGTAGCATCTCCAAGTAGCATCTCATAGCATAATCCTACCCGGCGATCCCCTCCTCATATCCCTGAGGTAGAGCGACCACCGGTTGTATCTGGCACTTGGAAGGGTGTGTTTTATTAAGTATCCGGTTCTAGTTGTCATAAGGTCAAGGTACAACTCCAAGTCGTCCTGTTACCGAAGATCACGGCTATTCGAATAGATTAACTTCCCTGCAGGGGTGCACCACATAACCCAACACGCTCGATCCCATTTGGCCGGACACACTTTCCTGGGTCATGCCCGGCCTCGGAAGATCAACACGTCGCAGCCCCACCTAGGCACAACAGAGAGGCCAGCACGCCGGTCTAAACCTAAGCGCGCAGGGGTCTGGGCCCATCGCCCTGAGCACACCTGCACGTTGCGTACGCGGCCGGTGAGCAGACCTAGCAACCTCCATTACAAAGGAAGTTGCGTTAACGCAGTCCAACCCGGCGCGCGCCGCTCAGTCGCTGACGTCATGAAGTGCTTCGGCTGATACCACGACGTCGGGATACCCATAACTACTCCCACGTAGATGGTTAGTGTGTATAGGCTCGTAGCCAGACTCAGATCAAATACCAAGATCTCGTTAAGCGTGTTAAGTATCCGCGAACGCCGAACAGGGCCAGGCCCACCTGTCTCCTAGGTGGTCTCAACCTGCCTTGTCGCTCTGCCACAAAGATCCACACAGAGGGCCGTCGGGACAAAGGTCCTTTCAGCCCCCAATCCGTGAATCACTCGCGGGTACTCTTCGAGCTGACCCGACTTTAGTCACCATCTGTATAGTATGTATGTATGTATAGCATATACCCGTGATCACCTCCCGAGTGATCACGGCCCAATAGTATAGCAAGGCAGACTGACAAGAATGTAGGGCCAATGATGATAAACTAGCATCCTATACTAAGCATTTAGGATTGCAGGTAAGGTATCAACAGGTGTAGCAACAATGTCAGGCTATGCATCAGAATAGGATCAACGGAAAGCAGTAACATGCTACACTACTCTAATGCAAGCAGTATAGAGTAGAATAGGCGATATCTGGTGATCAAGGGGGGGGCTTGCCTGGTTGCTCTGGCAAGAGTGAGGGGTCGTCAACTCCGTAGTCGAACTGGGCAGCAGCAGCGTCGGTCTCGTAGTCTACCGGAGAGAAGAGGGGGAAGAAACAATGAATACAATGCAAACAAATGCATATCGATGCATGACATGACAAGTAAC
>NC_041393.1:20804342-20805315 GCF_002162155.2 Triticum dicoccoides | reverse complement strand
AAAGCATTTTACCAAAATTAGTGCACCCCACCATAATTAGGTTAGCTATTTTAGACAACCCCCGAACATTTTTAGTCTTTGTTTTGAAACCTTTTATCTTTGCTTTTGTTTTGATTTTGAATTCGAACCGGTTTCGAACTAACGCGAGTTTATCCACAGTAACCGAGGTGACGTGGCAACATTAGTGGGGATTACTGTAGCATAATTACCCGGGCGTCACAATTCTCCTCCACTACAAGAAATCTCGTCCCGAGATTTAAGAGGGAAGTAAGGGGAAAGTTCTGGTTACGATATTCTAACGGATCTTCTCGACGAAGTTAGTTCCTTTCGTTGATGTCTTCAATCCTTTATTCCGATGCATCATGATAAACTCGCCACCATTTCTTCGTGAACTCCATCGTACTTACGAATAGGTAAGGGGTAGCTCTACAATGCAAGGATGTTATAAGTGAAAATCATCTGGGGGTATCCCCAGAATGAACTTATTAGTTAATTAGTTTTAATTCATTTTCATTTTATTTTTATATTTTGTTTTAATAAAAACCGTTCTTTTTAGGGGGGTGGGGCCCCCATGTCATTGGCCCAGGGCCAAACGGGTTCGGTGGGTTCGGGCGCTGGAGCGGACAACCGGCCAGGGCGACAGGGAGCCCGTAGCCTGCCCGGGGCGGGGCGTGGCCGTGGCCACGGCGGGGTTGCCGCAGCGGGGCACCAGGAGCACCGGGGAGGCGTGGCCGTGGGCGCGGCGAGGGCGGTCGGCGCAGGCCACCGGGGCACAGTGGGGCGCCGGCCAACGGTCGCCTGCGCAAGGTCGAGGCAAGGCACGGCCAAGAGGGAACGGGGCCGCAACCGGGGCTAGCGGCGCCCAAGACGGAGGGTCGAGCGGTCCGGTGACCGGGGGGAAACGAGGGCGAGGTTCGGGTCGCCGGAGACGGAGCTCCAGCGACGGCGCCGTTCGGGAAGAGGAGAGGATAGG
>NC_041393.1:20798864-20803566 GCF_002162155.2 Triticum dicoccoides | reverse complement strand
TTTTTTTTTAATTTATTTTCCTTTCTGTTTTATTCAATTTAAAATATTTATGCATTTTATAAAAATGTGTTTACTTCACCATAATTACCTTTGTAATATTTGACAACCCCCGAACATTTTAGATTTAATTTTTGAAAACTTTTATTGTTTGCCTATGTTTTCAATTGAATTTGAACCGGGTTCGAATCAACGTGAGTTTAATCACGGTAACCGAGGTGACGTGGCATCATTAGCAGGGATTACTGTAGCTTAATTATCCGGGCGTTACAGCTGGCCTAAAAACGCGCTACTAGTAGTTGAACTTACCAGTAGCGCTGGTCTATAAACACGCTACTGCTAGAAAAATAGTTGTAGCATCGTAGAAGTAGCGCTGGTACCCGCGCTACTGGTAGCACAAAAACAAGTGCTACTGGTAAGCTTTTCTCTAGTAGTGTAAGCATCGTTCGGATGGCTCCATTGATAGGTATAAAGCTCATTTGGTCGCGCGTGGTTTCACACAACAGCTTGGCATTGACTATGGTGATTCGTTCAGTCCGGTCGTCAAGCCGGCCACCGTTCGACTGGTTCTTGCTCTTGCTGTGTCTCACGGCTGGATCCTCCGACAGATTGATGTCAGCAATGCTTTCCTTCATGGTTACTTGTCTGAGGATGTCTACATGCAGCAGCCACCAGGCTTTGAGGACGCTCGGTATCCCTCTCATGTGTGCAAGTTGCAGCGGGCTCTCTATGGACTTAAGCAGTCTCCTCGTGCATGGTATGCTCGGCTCAGTTCTCGTCTTCTCCAGTTGGGTTTTGTTCCCTCCCGAGCCGATGCCTCTCTATTTTTCTTCCGCCATCGAGATGTTCAGATCTATATGATTGTCTACGTGGATGATATTGTTATTGCTGGCTCTTCTCCACTGCAGTCGACGGTCTTGTTCATTCACTTGCGGCCACCTTTCCTATCAAGGATCTTGGGCCGTTGGAGTACTTTCTTGGCTTGGAAGCGTCGTACAATTCAGGGGGGATGACCTTGACACAACGGAAGTATGCCATGGATCTTTTACACCGTGTGAACATGGAGAATTGTAAGCCCACTTCCACACCGTTGTCTACCTCCGACCAGCTTGCACGGGTGTCTGGACAGCCTCTTGGTGCCGATGATTCTTTCCGGTATCGCAGTGTCGTTGGTGGATTGCAGTATTTGACTCTCACTCGCCCCGATATTTCATTTGCAGTGAACAAGGTATGCCAGTTTCTCTCACAGCCCACTGATGTTCATTGGGAAGCTGTTAAGCGCATCCTGCGCTATGTAAAGGGAACATTGCAAATTGGACTGAAGTTTCGGAAGGCTGTCTCCACCAGTATTAGTATTTTCACTGATCGTAGACTGGGTTGGGTGTCTTGATGATTGACGATCCACTGAAGGCTTTGCCATCTTTGTTGGCCCGAATCTCATCTCCTGGAGTTCTAAGAAGCAACCGACGGTGTCGAGATCTAGTATGGAGGCCGAGTACAAAGCTTTGGCAAATGGAGCTGCTGAGGCCATCTGGGTAGAATCACTACTCAAGGAGCTTGGTGTTTCCCAGCAGCATGTTCCTGTTCTATGGTGTGATAATTTAGGAGCCACATATCTGACTGCCAACCCAGTTTTTCATGCACGCACCAAGCACATTGAGATCGATTTCCATTTTGTGCGTGAGCATGTTGCTTCTGGAGCTCTTGAGGTCAGGTTCATTTCTTCTAATGATCAGCTGGCTGATGTATTTATCAAACCAGCCACTCGACAGATGCTAGACCGATTTAGTACCAATCTAAACCTTGTACAGAGTAGAAGTTCAGATTGAGGGGGTATGTTAAAATAGGTCTAGTGTGTCATGTACACGTATTATGTACATATGTAACTCGTATATGCTGATCATTATGTATATAGAAAGACGTGGAGAGGCTTTGCCCCACGGGAAACCCTAAACCTATTATCAAACTGTCCTTTGTCATTTACAGCAGCTTAGTAAGTTTATGCTGAATGCTTTGAATTTATATATGAGGTTTCAGACTGTGCAATGTAAATATATCTCATTGGTTTCAGTTGTCGATGTATTTCTCCGAGGAAAGCACCTTGCCTATTTATATTGCGAAGCATATACGGAGTATTTGCTTTTGTTTGTACACTGGAGACAGAGCACTGTGATCTGTTTGAGAAAGAAACTGGGGAGGAAAGGATGCCATTGTATAGATAGGATCCAATGCGTTTCCCTTGTGTTTAATTGTGACCGTGCTCACATGGATTGGGTTGTTACTGCGCATGTTCATGGTTTTGAATGACGTGGCTGAATCAGTGGATCGGTTGCGTCATGTCTAAATATTTTTTGGACATAAAGGCTCTGTTTTCACACTGAATACTACTGCCTCCGTACCAAAATAACTAGCAAAATCTCCGAGGCTGTGCGTTGGGAGCATAGCAGAAGGAAAATCCGTCGACTATAAAATTCTGAGGGTGAGTTTAAGGTTCATTAGCTTTCTCATTCTACTTTTTCATTACGAAGAAATATGTTCTAATCCGAGAATGACTAGTGATTAATAAAATTGGATTTTTTTCCCTTTTAAAATGGGTACTTGCACCTCTGGGCTTCTCTGCTTCGCTCGATTCTGAAAACGTAGGAGTAAGCCTTCGCCTGTGTGAATGGCACAAGTCACTGACTATTGTTCATACCACTCTTCTTGTTTGGAATCGCCTGTGTGAATGGCTGCGAGTTCCTTCAGCATAGATTTCTTGCTTTCCTCCCTAAAGATTAATGATTAATGGCCACACGAATATCCATGATTAATGGCCATACTGAAGAGTCATTTACAAGTCCTACCCGGAGATAGTCAACAGTGTTGATCATAAGAATGGTACTATACACCCACAAAAAAATATACCACTTGTTTTAGGGTTACAAAAAACTACACCTTAGAATCTAATTTTTTACAAAAAAATTACCACTTCGCATTAGTGACTGATTGGGCCGAAATTAACTCGATTATGATAGGGATGGTCCACTCGTAAGCGCTGATTTGGCACAATATTCAACTCTGATAGATTGACCGGCATGTTTGGCATTATGGCATGTGGGAACCACTTATCAGTCTCTATATAAAAAAAATACGCCCCTCCCCTCTCTAATCCCCAATTTTGGGTTGAGCTCGCTCTGGCCTCGCAAGCTCCTACGTGGACGCAAGGCCGTGGGGCCGGGGGGGAGGGGGGGGGCTTCTTCTGCATGGTGCTAGTGGTCGCCCCGCCCCCTGAATTAGCACGTCACTGACGCGCGCCTGACATGATCATCCTAGAATCCTTCACGTCCCATCCCCGATGCTGAACATTCCTAGTTCTCTCCCACCGCGCCAGTGGGGAAAGGTGGCGTGTATCTGGTGGCCACTGTGTTAGGTTTGGACATTGGATTTTTTTTGCGAGTCTTGGACAGTTGGAGTTCAAGAAGACGAGACGAGCGCGATATGGTGCTAACACAAAGAGCCTCTCTTCAATGCCTTAAGCGCTACTTGCGCTCACGTGTGTGCTTGCGGCCCGTCCCATTACTGTTGGCTAAAAGAAAAAAAAAGGATCATGTTTTGTAAAATGTAAACATATAAATAATCATAAAGTCCACAAAGAAAAATTCATGGATTTGACTCTACCTTTCACCACCACCTATTGAGGGTTGACCGTTGACCATTGACTTTAGAAAAAGTTCAACAAAGAAGTTTGAACAATTTTGAAAAAAACAAAAATTTTGAAAAAAGTTCATGAAATTGGGAAAAAAATCATTTTATCTGAAAAATCTCGGGACATTTTTAAAAAGTCCACGAATTCAAAAAAGTCTGCAAAAAGTGAAAAAAAATTCATGAAATTTGAGACAATCAAGAATTTGGAAAAATATCAGATCTAAAGGTCAAGAAATTTGAAAAAAATTAATGAGATTTTAGAAAACCTCATGATTTTTTAAAAAATATCATGAAGTTTGAAAACAAAGTTCATGAATTTGAAAAAAAATCAAAGCTAAAAGTTTATGCACCCGAAAACAGTTCACGAATTTGGAAAAAAAATCATGGGCTGAAAAATTCAGAAATTAGGAATAAAAGCTCACAGATTTGCAAATGATCACGAATTATAAAATTGGTCACATAAAATGAAACAAAAAAGGGGGAAAATGAAAAGGAAAAGGAAATAAAAAAAGATGAAGAAGAAAATCCAAGGAAAAACCCACCGGAAAAAACAGGTGGAACATCCACCTTTAGTGGTTGTTTGGATAAACAAAATTAGCACCTAATTTTAACAAAACCCGTTTTAATAGGATTTTTAGCAAAACTTGTTTTACTAATAATTTGGTTACAAATAAGTATGCATAAAATCTTGTTTGGACGGTGAACCATGTTTAAGAGCATTACTAGTAGAGCCCTCAAACTCCCAAACCTCTAAAAATAACTGTTTTTTTTACAGTTTTCGTCAAAAAAAAGCCGTAGACTAGAAGCCCTTAACCCTGAAACCCTCAAATTTTTTTAAAGGTCCAACCCTCAAACCCTCTCCCAACCTTCAAAAGTAAGGGCTGGGGAGCAAAACCTACCCCAACCCTCATTTGGCGGTTATCCTCGCGCGGGCCTCCCAACTCCCGCGCCCACGCCCGCGACCGCCGCTGCTAGTCGCCCCCGTCGCCGGCGGCCGCCCCGTCGACCTCCCGCGCGCCCG
>NC_041393.1:20761370-20798601 GCF_002162155.2 Triticum dicoccoides | reverse complement strand
CCCTCCGCCCTCCGCCCCCGCGCCGCCCTCCGCCCGTCGTGCACGAGGTGCTCGACGGTATGCCCTCAACGAAAACGTCGTTCATGGGGAATATTCGGTTATAAGGGTTGGGTTTGAGGGTTCTAATCTTTGTCTCTGTTTTTCAACCCGTAAAAATGCACAAAAAGACCATTTTTGGACCCTTAAAACGCTAGTGAGGGTTTGAGGGTTCTACTAGTAATGCTCTAAGCACAAGGGCTGCACCCATTGCCTATGGTTGCCACTGCGGAGCACGGAGACGCGGCCACAGCCTTGCATCCGCAGAAGAGATGGTCGCGTCCAGCGGGATTCCTCGTCGTATTTCGTGGCTAGTGTTCATCATTTGATGGAGGCTCGGGACAGAGTAGCGTCGCCCGCCGCAGCTCGACGGGTGGCACAACAATGAACGAGAGACGATGAGAACGCTGATGATGAGGTCGTGGAGCGGAGGCGCTCGAATGCGCAGCTCGGCGACAAGGCCGTGACTCATCAGTGCGTGGAAAACCATTCTCAGCGACGCGACATCATCGCCGGTGGAACTGAGAAAATACTGATAGCGGCCATGCGACTTCTACTCGACGACTCGACGCGGTTAAGTAACGTGATTGTATTAGGAAACATAGGTTAGATCAGGAAATATTCTGGCTTGCCTTGTATTTCATATGGATCATGTACTCCTACATATATACCCACGAGGCTGAATCAATAAAACGAACTATTCCATCAAATCAGTGGCGGAGCTAGAAGTCGATTGCGCCTGGGGCTAAGCTATGTGAGTGAAAAACTTCTATGATTTTCTATGCTTTCTCTAAATGAATTACAAGGGAATTTGTTAGTAGGCCTGGGGCTATAGCCCCAGCTGCCCCAGGCCTGTCTCCGCCACTGCATCAAATCTCTCTTTTCCTTCTAACATGGTATCTATCGCAAGTCGATTCTAAACCCTAGCGTCGCCGCTTCCGCACCTGCGCGCCTCCCCGGGGCGGTCGGTCGGCTTCTTCACTGACCCGGCGGCCTCGCGCATCGTCCGCACGTCTCCCCGCCGGTCGCCCCGACCCGGCGGCCTCGTGTCATGCGGCGGCCCTTCACTGCCGCCGTTCACGCGCTGGCGTGCCAGTCAATCTACGCCGACCGTCACCGCCCTCCTACGACCGGGACTCCTGCATCACCCCGACTCGGCGGCCTCGCGCCATGCGGCGGCCAATCATAGCCGTCCTGCCGCCCGCCGTCGCCGGCTTCATCTCGGACTCCGCCGCCACCCCGTTTCCACCGAGCGGCATCCCCGACCTTGCGCGTGATCAGATTGATCACCCGCCCGCCGCCGCGATCCGCCTCATCTACACCGTGCGACCGACCTGGCCCGTCAGTTACCGCGCCTCCGCAGGTCCCATGAAGATCGTCCCCGAGTTCAGCGCGTCCCTCCACCGATCGAGCGACGGGCTGCCGTTGCGTCGCCCCGTCGGACCGCAGCGCCGCCGCTCCGTGGTTCTTCTCCCGGCTGCACCGACCCGCGTCACCGCTGTGTCGCCCCTTCGGGCCGTAGTGCCGTGGCCCGCGGTCCACCGCCGCCCCGAGGCCGTTCGCTCTTGGTCGTCCCCGTGGCCGCACCGACCCTCGCGCCGCCGCTGCGTCGCCCCGTCGGGCCGTAACGAGCGTGGCACGCGGTCCACACAGCCGTCCCGAGGCCGTCCCCGCGGTTGCACCGGCCCGTACTCCTCCGCCGCGCCGCCCCTTCGGGCTGTCGCACCGCGGCCCGCGGTCTCCGCCGCCGCCCCGAGGTCTTACCGCCGTCGCCCCGACCTGCCCGCCGCCGCTGTGTCGCCCCTTCAGGCCGTAGCGTTGCGGCCCGCGGTCCACTCCGCCGTCACCGCATGTCGACCTCCTGTGGTATGCGCCGCGTCATCTCCCTTGACACGGGAACGCCACCGTCCGCGCCGGTCTTCGTCACATTGTTAGGGTTTTCCGCCTACTTCAAGCACCGCCGCCGCACTCCTAATCAAGCCGCCGCCGCTTTTCTTTGGGCGTCACCGCCGCTACCCCGTAGTCGTCGCAGCCGCCCGTCCACCTCCTTCGTCTTCATCCAGCATCAGCCCGTCGTCAGCGTCGCCGTCATCTACCCCAACCACTTCGTCTACTCTAACCATCGTTGGTGACATCGGCCCCGCGCCGATGGCCGCCGCAATCGTCGTCGAGTTCTTCTCTGCTGGCCCTCCGACTTCTCCGACATGGCTTACAGATCGTGCAGGTCCCTCGTCTACGCATGCCTGGTGCTGGCAACACGATGCATGCCTTCATCCACGACGTGTTCCCGGGCCTGGCAAGCCTGGTCAGCGCTTCGTCAACTTCGTCTTCGTTCGTCTACGCATGTCCGATGCTGGCAACACTGGTGCGTGCCTTCGTCCATGATGTGTCTCCGGGCTTGGCAAACCCGCCGCGACGCGTCGTCAACAACATTTTCTTCCCGGCGCACCCTACTTCGACACTACTGCGCCCATGCTAACTCGGCGCCCTCTTGCGCCCGCGGCTCCACGGCGACTTCATCGACACGGGCCACCCCGACTCGACATCGACCAAGGCATTCTTCTCACGGCTACCTCGACCACGGCTCCACCACCCACGCTCTTGGCTACATCGACTAACGGCACAAAGGGCTACCGCCTGCTTGAGCAACCTCATTGGTTTCCACTCCAGCCACGACTCCGCGATGCGTCGACCGTTATGACTGTGGGAGGGTGTCCGTCGGCTTTCCTTCGGATTCTTCTCCAGTCTCACCGTCAGCGTCGCTACCGTTGTGACTGCGGGGGATGTAGAGTAACGTGATTGTATTAGGAAACATAGGTTAGACTAGGAAATATTCTAGCTTGCCTTATACTCCAAGTAGATCATGTACTCATATATATATGCCCACGAGGCTCAAGCAATACAACGAACTATTCCATCAAATCTCTCTTTCTCCCTTCTAACAGGCGCGACGGCCGCGGCCGTGCGGCTTCTACTTGACGACTCGGTGCGACGGCCGCGGCCAAGCGGCTTCCCTCGGCGACTCCACAAGACCACAACTCGGCGCGAAGGCGGCGACGACGGCTTCCAGTCGACCACTCGGCGTGTGCGCTCAGCGGCGGCCGCTTCCCTCGGCAACTTCGCACGCATGCGGCCGCTTCCCTCGGCGACTTGGCACGCATGGACGGTGGCAGTTTCAACTTGGCGACTCAGCTCGCTTCCACTGCTGCTTTCGTTCGTCGACTCGACGAAGATCAGTTGCGATGAGTATCCGTAATCGTGTTTTCATAAAAACATGTATTAGTAGTTGGACACAGATAACAGCCGAACGTTCGGTCTGGGGAGGCACCAGACTGATTTGGTTAGTGGCTAGTCCATTCATTTTCACAAAAAATGCCATATTATGTAGATAAAAAATCATGAAAAATTGTCATGGCAAAAATAAAAAGTAAATTTGCCATAATAAAATATATAGGAAATTATCCATGCCCCCCTAGTGTAAATTTGTCACGTCAAATGAAAAGTAAAATCGGCATTAGTAATGAAAATTGGCCATGCATATAATAGTAAGGTTGCCATGGCAATTAAGATAAATTTGACATGGCAAATTTGAAAGGTAAAAGTTGCCATGGAAAAATAAAAGGTAAAGATTGCCAGTATGGTAAATGTAAATTTGCCATGTAAGTAAAAGTAAATTTTCCATGGAAATTAAGATAAATTTTCCATGGCAAATTTGAAAGGAAAAATTTGCCATGGCAAAAATAAAAAGCTAAAAAATGTCAATGTTGTAATTGAAAATTTTCCATGTATGGAAAAGTAAATTTGTCATGGCAATTAAGTTAAATATTCCAAGGAAAATTTGAAAAGGTAAAATTGCCATGGCAAAAAAAGGAAAGGTAAAAATGTCATTGTTGTAAATGTAAATTTGCCATGTGTGTAAAAGTAAATTTGCCATGTGCGTAGCACGGCTATGAAAAGTAAATTTACCATGATACAAGTCAAATATTGCCATGTTTTAAAAAGGGGTAAAGTGTTAGGAAGATCAAATTTGTCTTGGCAAAAAAAAGTAAGAAACCGTGGAAACATTCTTGGAAAATAGATATGGCGTAGACAATGCAAAAAGTTGCCATCATGGCAACATACAGTTTTAGATTTCCATGGAAAAAAACTTGTATGTAAAGATTGAGAGAGATATTGAAATGGAAAAAATGCATCTTAAGTTGCAAATGATATCGTATTAAAAATTTTCCATGGAAAATACTAAATTGCAAGATGCCATGGCTAAAAATAACGTAACTAACCATGGCAACATTCTTGGAATAGATATGGCAAAGGCACTACGAACAGTTGCCATCATGGCAGCATATAGTGTACATTTGCAAATGTGAAGATGGTCCCAAAGAATCTATCATGCCAGTACATTTTAAGTTGCCATGGCAAGACACATCATAGTTTTGTAAACTATAACATAGTTAAGTTGCCATGGTGTTTGAACTAGACTTGCCACGATCCATTAAAAAATTTAACATGGTCCATGTAATAAATTTGCCATGTTAGAGGAAAATAAAAAATAACATACATTTGATGAAGATGGTGACATTTTTTTTTGAAGAACGACAGGTTTGCCATGATTGATAAACTTCCATAATTGCCATGTTTTAGAACTTGCCATGCTTTAGAGAGTGGCAAAAATACATTTGCCATGTGACGACAGTCCCAAAATTTACCATGGCAGTACATGTTAAGTTACCATGGCAAAAACACATCATAAGTTCATAAAAAAATGTTACAATGATCATTTCAAAAAAGTTTGAATAATTTGTACTGCACACATGGCAAGTTTGCGAAAAATTGTTGTATTCATACATAGAAGCATGACGAGTTACGTAAAAATGCAATGTACCCTAAGAAAAAGACACAAGCGTGGCAAATTTACCAAAAACATGGCAATTATGTAAAAAATCTGTAATTGTACCCTAAAGAAAAGACACAATCACGGCAGATCAGAAAAATGATTTGTTGACCAATTGATTGTTTGATTACAGCAGCAACACATCATTAAATTAACCATGGCAAAAAAGAAGAAGTTGACAAGCCAAAAATGTAGGTGAGATGTCAAGTTAAATCACTGAATAAACATGGCAACTTCGCATAAGTGTGTAAATTACATATGAAGGAGACACGCTGAATATAGTGGTAACTGGTAAGCTCGATCTAGTAAACTGAGCATTCTAGAGCAGCAAAGTGCATCAGCATAGCAGCAACAAACAAATGCTGAAAATGATCTATACTGAAAGGGAGGAGAAGCACTGACGACCGACGAAGTACTGATGACGCGTGCTCTTCCACGCGCGGCGATGGAGCAGGAAACAACGAAGACGATGCAGACGCACCAGTGCTCGTCCATGCTCGGCCACCGTGGACCTTCCGTGACGCTCCTCGTGCGGCGGCCGCGGAGCACCTCTGCTCCTCTAGACACAGCGACGGGCAGCCTAATGGTTCCACACATCCATGGCTCCTCGTGCAGCCTGATGGCTCCACGCATCGATGGGCAGCCTGATGGCTCCTCTAATTAAACGAAGCGACGGGCCGCATGATGGCTCCTCGTGCGGTAGCCGAGGAGCGGCTCTGCTCCACGGCTTGCAGTCGCGCGCGACCAACGGGGCGGCAGCAGCGATGCCCTCGTTCGCTCTTCAAGCGGAGGGCACGCGAGAGGCGCCCTCTTCGACCAGCGGCGGCGCGACGACCGGCGGGGACGACGAGCCCACGAATCTCCACCGCCCAGCACCTCGGCCACGGTTACCGGCAACCACCATGCGCGCGAGGCTCTCTCCGCCGCTGTCAACACGGTGCTGCGCACCGGCATCGTCGCCGAGCACTGCCTCCGTCCACCACCTTCGAGGATTCGAATCACGGCATCGCCGCATGCCTTCTCCCGCTCCTCGTCTCCGCCGCCTACGCCTCCTCTCCCTGGCATCGCAAACCTGGGTACGGCGCAGGTCATCTAATCGCCGGCTGGCTCACCGCCGACCGCCTGGCCGTCTGCACAAGAGCTCTCTCCCCTCGGCGAGAGGATGGGGAACGAAGAAAAGGATGAGAGAGAGAGATGTCGCAGTGTGCCGGCGTTCGGGGAGGACGCCTGTTTTTCCGTACGGGGATAAAATGTGACGTGGCGCCCCAGGCTGCTTTACGATTTGTGCAAAAAATCCAATGGTGTTGAGCGCGTTCGGGAGGAGATGATAAAAAGCTGGTCGTTCGGGAGTTATGGATTCCGTATTAGTTTTCCATAAGACGCATATTCCTGGTTTTGTGGAAACCGAATCTTGCTAATCCACCTTTTTTTATTGCGGGGCCCAAACATGGTTTAAGTCTGTTATACATAGTTAAATTTTTTTTGAGCGGTAAACCAAGCTTTTATTCGGTAAAATCCACAACTAGTGGGATACATCTTTGGTCATGGGGTTGGCCCAGCCAAATGTGGCGCCCCGGACCTAGAGAAAATGCATGCTTGGCTAAACTATGTGCATCGACGTTAGCTGCACGTCCTTCGAAAGTAAAGTTACAGCTTAAATTACTAGCTAATCCGTGAACCTCCAAGACGATAGCGCCACTCGATCCACGACTTCTGTTGTTGATCGCTCCGACTGCTCCCTTTGAGTCTGAAGCTACTAGCAGGTTGTGAATATTAAGATCCTGGGCCAATGCTAACGCCTCCCTGCAGGCACTTGTTTCCAAAATCTCCGGGTCATCAACGCCTGCAATCACTAGAGCAGAACTTCCCATATAAGCTCCTGATTCATCCCTGCACACAGCTGCTGCTGTGCCTCCTAGTCCCTTCCTGCACGCAGCATCGACGTGAATCTTTACATGTCCCGCCGGCGACGCTCTAGGTCGGGCACTTGTGCTGGTCGCCCGAGCAGCTCGCTGGGCGGGGTTAGGAGTTGGTGCAGCCAGCATATTAAGCTCCTGGAGATACCTGTTGATGAATCCATTGATGGCTTGGGGGCTTTGAAATATGCCTTCATGTATCCCTTTCCTGCGCGCCACCCAGATAGCCCACAAAGAAACCGAGAGCTTCACGAAAGACTCATGCGATAATACCCCCATGTGGGTGAATAGCCAGTTTTTTGCCTTTGGTTCTGTGTTCATTGCCAAGGTTTGTGCCAAATCATCATCCACAAGGGCCCATGTACATCTAGACATTGTGCATTCCAAGAGAGAGTGTCTCCATGAATCATGGGCGCCACAGAAGCTGCACGCGCTTGAGTCTGACATATGTCGGTGAGCCCTGACGTCATTGGTTGGTATAGATTGTTTTGATAGCCTCCAAAGAAACATGCGAACCTTCCCCGGAACTTCAGTTTTCCAGAGTTTTTTTCACTGTGCCTCTTCCACCGTGGTGTTGGATGACCCAGCCCTATTTTCCAACCAATCTTCACGTCTCTGTCTTGTGCTCACTAGCATGCGGTAGGCGGACTTAACTGAGAAAATGCCATTCTTCTCCTGGCTCCAGCTCCAAAAATCTTCGATATTCATTGTGCACAAAGGAATACCCAGTATAATCTTAGCATCCATGCTCAGAAAAGTTGTTTGAACCTTCTGTTTATCCCAATTAGCCGAAGTCATATCAATCAATTCTGACACATAGGTCGGAGGGTCGTTCAGCACACTTCCATAAGGCCTCATCATTTCATTTCGAGGAAGCCAGTTATCTTCCCAAATCCTCGTGGTCGCTCTGTTGCCGATGCGGCGGACCAGGCCCTGTTTCAATATATCTCTTCCCTCCAATATTGATCTCCACACTTGGCTCGGGGAGCCGCCCAGGTGGGCATCTAGAATTGTTCCGTTGGGGTAGTAGATGCTCTTGAGCAACCGCGAACACATACTATCAGGGTTTTGTAGGATGTGCCATGCCTGTCTAGCAAGCATTGAGAGGTTAAAAAGCTCAAAATCTTTAAAGCCCAGTCCCCCCCCCCATTCCTTTTGGTTATGTCATCTCTTTCCACGAGACCCAGTGAGGCTTTCTCCTCCCTTCTTTACTTCCCCACCAGAACTTCCTAATAAGCTTGTTAAGATGTTCACATAAGCCTCGGGGGAGTTTAAAGCATGACATAGAGTATACTGGCACCGCCTGAGCCACTGACTTGACCAGTACTTCCTTGCCCGCTGTTGACATGGTGGTCTCAATCCATCCTTGAACTTTGCTCCATAATCTATCTTTGAGGTACTTGAAAGATCCATTCTTGCTGTTACCTATATCGGAAGGCATGCCAAGGTACTTTTCATTAAGGGTTTCATTTGGCACATTTAAAAGAACCTTAATATCATGCTGGACACTGTCAGGGACCCCCTTGCTAAAATAGATTGATGACTTCGTGTTATTTATTCTCTGACCCGACGCTTGGCAGTAGTATTCCAGAACTTGGTTCACCTCAATAGCACCCGCACTATTTGCCTTAAAGAACAGCAGGCTGTCATCAGCGAATAAAAGATGGTTAACTGGTGGAGCCAACGGTGCCACCTGTAACCCCTTCAAGTTGGATGACTCACTTCTCGATTTTAACAGGCACGACAGGCCCTCTGCTGCTATCAAGAACAAGTACGGGGAGATTGGGTCCCCCTGTTTGATTCCTCTGGATGGTTTAAAGCCCTCAAGCTTCTTCCCATTAAACAACACAGAAAAATTGACTGTTGTAACAAGGCTCGTAACAATACTTACCCAGTTTTCTTTGAATCCCAACTTTAGCATTATAGCTTTGAGATATTCCCACTCAACTCTGTCATAGGCCTTCATCATGTCTAGCTTTAGGGCACAGGACTGATGTTTCTTTGCCTTATTCCTCTTCATAAAATGTAGACATTCATAGGCCATAATGATGTTATCAGTGATTAATCTTCCCGGTACAAAGGCTAACTGTTCTTCTGAAATTATCTCCGGTAGGATTACCTTAAGCCGGTTCGAAATCACTTTTGAAGCAATCTTGTATAAAACATTGCATAAACTGATTGGCCTGAATTGGGACAAGAGTGTGGGAGTTTTTACCTTTGGAATCAGGACCAAAATAGTTTCATTGATACTTTCCGGCGACTCCTTTCCCTCCACAATTTTGAGGACTGCTTTGGTGACGTCAACACCGCACACGTCCCAGTGCCGCTGGAAGAAATGGGCTGGAAAGCCATCGGAGCCCGGAGCCTTCGTAGGAAACATTTGAAAAAGTGCGGTCTTAACCTCTAAGGCAATGTACGGAGCATTTAGTAGATCGTTCATCGCTGCCGTTACCTTCTGAGGCACTGTATCGAGAACCCTCTCCATGTCCTGTACACCTTGGGAGGTATACAGATCTTTGTAAAAATCTAAGGTCAATTCTTCCATCTCGTCCGTCTCCGTAGTTATCTGTCCACCTAGCTTCTATAGGGATTTTATTTGATTCTTTCTCCTACGGCGACTGGCCCGGAGGTGAAAAAAATAGGTGTTCTTGTCCCCATGCATGAGCCATTCAATTCTAGCTCTCTGTCGCCACAATATTTCTTCACGGTGAAACAGCTCCACCAGGTTGTCCACAATTTTTAATTCAGCCAATGATGGGCCAGATCTTCTTGTAGCTGCAGCTGTAGCTGACGGATCTGCTGTTGGACATTGCCAAAGTGAACCCGATCCCAATGTGTCAAGTCGCCAGCCAGGTTCCTCAGTTTCTCCCCCACCTGTGCAACCGAATCACTTGGAGTTTGTGCCCATGCATCCTGCACCACGTCCACCAGCGCTGAGTCCCGCTCCCAGCACAGTTCGTATTTAAATCTCCGCGGGGCCCGCCTGCATGCATGCATATCTTTTATCTTTAGGAAAATTGGTACATGATCTGAAGAGGCAGCCTCCTTGTGCTCGGTGATTACGTTCGGGAATGCAATGCACCACTCCATATTAGCCACGCATCTATCAAGGCGTACTCTAGTAAACGTGCCCCCTGTAACTTTTTTCTCGAAGGTCCAACTTCTTCCAATATAACCGAGATCGGTCAGGCCACATGTGTCCAATGCATCACGAAAGGCATCCATCTGGGCTTGACTTCTGCTGCCAACGCCGTCATGCTCGTGTGCTTGGAGGACCTCGTTGAAGTCACCCATCACCACCCAGGGAAGATTGCTAGAGCCAACTATCCCCTTGAGCATATCCCATGTTTTATAACGCATATTAACCTGAGCTTCACCATAAACAAAAGTAGCTCTGATTTTTGTGTCAAGCATCTCATCAATCGTCACATCTATGTGATACTCAGAATAACCAACAACCTCGAGCTTTATTTCATCGTTCCAAAAAATTCCTAATCCACCACTTCTACCACGACTGTTCACAGCAAAACTTTTATTAAAGCCTAAAGCTCCTACCATATTCTCTACTCGAGAGCCCTCAATTTGTGTTTCGACAATGCATAAGATTGAGGGGGCAAGTTGCCTCGTGAGATCACGAAGCTCTCGAACTGTCGCGGGTTTGCCAGCCCCGCGCCAGTTCCAACATAGAAGACTCATTGCGCTAGGCGCGACTCCCCGTGGGAGCCCGCCAAACGTGCATCATTGGGTTTGTGTGCCACTGTGGTCTTTGCTGGAGCTTCAGTTAGTCCTTGAGGATTATGTTTAATCCCTCTTAGGATCTTGCTTCGGAGGCGGACTGGACGGAACTTCAGGTGGAGGCATGATTCGTGGCATATTTTGTTGCTTCAAGTGAGACGAGGTAGTTGGGGAAGCCTTTGGGTCAACAACTGGGACGGCACTCCTCTTTCTGTTACGGTCTCCCTCCTCCATTGCTGTATCTTTGCCGGCGTTCTCTGCATTATCATAGGCATTGGGTTCAAACGGGTTCTGATATGTCCCCCGGACACGACCTCCACCAGCTCGGCCCCTTCCTCGGCCTCTGGCTCTGTTTCCCTCTCCTGGACCCCTGCCTGGGCCTCTGAACCAGGAGGCTCTAAGATCCTTGAAAACGAGCGCCTTCGGTGGGTGAATCCCATCTCCACACTCCTTGAACAGATGTTCCAAATTTCCACACACCACACACCAGTCTGGCAGTCTCTCATATTTGACCCGGAAGATCTCTCTATGGAGCACATTCTTCTTTCTCACCACCAAAGAGACAACATTCTTGAGTGGTTTTGTAACATCTAGCTTTATCCGGACACGGACAAAATTCCCTTCAAAATCTTGTGACTTTGGTTCAGCATAGATAACTCCCCCCACCGTTGATGCTAATGCCTTAACTTTTGGGAAAAAACCATCCTGGAGATCATGGATTTGCATCCATATATCGATCTTGTCCAGGTTCACCAGCGAGGGTTTTGTGTAGCCATCATATATGGCCAGAACTACAGCTTTACCTTTGTAAGTCCATGGCCCTTCTTCCATGACTCGCTCCCAATATCCAAGACAAGCAAACTGCAGGGTGTAAAGGTTGTCCTCAAGCGGCCGAATCTTAACCTCCTGGGCTAGATCCCAAGCCGCCCTCATGTTCTTGTAGAACCAATATTGGCTGTAGGTCTTGTCTGTGTAAACCCTAGCGACGGCCATCCATCTGGTGGCCTCCTCTGGTAACTCGGTGTCATTGATCACCACATCCTCCAGATCATCCTCCTTCAGCCCCAGCTCTGCCATCATTGCCTCGTGAAAGTGTAACTATCCCTAGGTGGTTTTGGTAATTCATAACAACATATAGCTCATTGAGCTAATGCTATTCCAAGACTATTGTTTCAGGAAAGCTTAATGAATGGCATGGCATGGATGATGAAAGTGGATCCCTCAAAATACTAAGGAAAAAGGATTTGCTCAAGCTCAAAAGCTCAAGACTCTTCATTTTACATTTTAGTGATCCAAGATCACATTGAGTCTATAGGAAAAGCCAATACTATTAAGAAGGGATGAGGTGTTGCTTAATGAGCCTCTTGCTTCATGTGCTTAGTGATATGCTCCAAAACCCTCAACTACTTTCCCACATCCACAAATGACCTAAACCTAAAGCCAAAATCGGTCACACCAATTCTTTCTATCCGGCGCCACCGATTCCAAAATTCATAGCCACTGCCACAAACCCTAAGCAAATCGGTCTTACCGATAGGGATCTCGGTCTCACCGAGATGGGGTTGCAATCTCTCTGTTTCCCTTCGTAACGTTTCGGTCTAACCGAAGTGAGTGATCGGTCCCACCGAGATTGCAATGTAAACTCTCTGTTTCCTTTTTGTAACATTTCGGTCTCACCGAAAAGAGCAAATCGGTCCCACCGAGTTTACCTGACCAACTCTCTGGAAAGCTTATTACCAAATTGGTCTCACCGAGTTTGTGTAATCGGTCTCACCGAGATTACGTTATGCCCTAACCCTAACCGAGTCGGCCTCACCGAGATGCATGTCGGTCCCACCGAAAAACACTAACGGTCACTAGGTTTACTAAATCGGTCCAACCGAGTTTAACGATTCGGTCCCACCGAGTTTGGTAAATTGTGTGTAACGGTTAGATTTTGTGTGGAGGCTATATATACCCCTCCACCTCCTCTTCATTCGTGAAGAGAGCCATCAGAACGAACCTACACTTCCAACTTACCATTTCTGAGAAAGAACTACCTACTCATGTGTTGAGGCCAAGATATTCCATTCCTATCATATGAATCTTGATCTCTAGCCTTCCCCAAGTTGCTTTCCACTCAAACCCTCTTTCCACCAGATCCAAATCCTATGAGAGAGAGTTGAGTGTTGGGGAGACTATCATTTGAAGCACAAGAGCAAGGAGTTCATTATCAATGCACCATTTGTTACTTCTTGGAGAGTGGTGTCTCCTAGATTGGCTAGGTGTCACTTGGGAGCCTCCGACAAAGATTGTGGAGTTGAACCAAGGAGTTTGTAAGGGCAAGGAGATCGCCTACTTCGTGAAGATCTACCGCTAGTGAGGCAAGTCCTTCGTGGGCGACGGCCATGGTGGAATAGACAAGGTTGCTTCTTCGTGGACCCTTCGTGGGTGGAGCCCTCCGTGGACTCGCGCAGCCGTTACCCTTCGTGGGTTGAAGTCTCCATCAACGTGGATGTACGATAGCACCACCTATCGGAACCACGCCAAAAACATCCGTGTCTCCAATTGCGTTTGAATCCTCCAAACCCTTCCCTTTACTTTCTTGCAAGTTGCATGCTTTAATTTTCGCTGCCTATACACTCTTTGCATGCTTGCTTGAATTGTGTGATGATTGCTTGACTTGTCCTAAAATAGCTAAAATCTGCCAAACTCTAAAATTGGGAAAAGGTTAAGTTTTTATTGGTCAAGAAGTCTAATCACCCCCCCTCTAGACATACTTCAAGGTCCTACACCTCGAGATCGGACGTGCCCGAGCCCTGACCTGGATCCTCTATCGCCATTAGATCACTAGCCCGTGGATTCAGTCCGCGGGCGGTATGAACCCCAGCGATCCCGTTCCCTCGCCCTGCTAGGTCCTTGCAGCCTCGGCAGTCGGCGTGGAGAGGGGGGAGGGGGGAGATCAGGTCTCAACGGTGGCAGGCGGGAGTCGCCGCCGAGAGGAGAGCAAACCCTAACTAGAAGGAACGTGATAAGAACTCCTTCTGCTGCTACAACCACTTACTGTGTCCGCCTCTGGAGGCCCATACACGGTTATATGGGTTCACAGAAAACTTGTTCTGCGAAAACTACTTATCCAAACAAGGCCTTAAGAAGGTTCCTAAAACCGATTGGAAAAAAACAACAGGACCGACCGAAAAGAACTGCACGCGTATGTCTCGCTTGGAGACGTAGGATAGCCTCATGTGAAAGGCAGCGCGAGATTGGCCGGCCTAGCACGACACGCTGGAGGCCACAACATCATTTTTTTAATTTTAATTTTCATTTTTTTGCTTTATTTTACTTTTTCTTACCCTTCCAAATATTCTAAATAAATACATTAAAAAGAACGCTTTATATGAACCATTAGAAAAAAAAGTTAACCAAGGATTTGAAAAAAGTTAAATGTGTATAGAGAAAATGTTTCTCATATATACAAAAAAACAAGCATTTAGAAAAAATAGTTAAACAAGTATTTACAAAAAATTAATTATACACTTATTTTTAATGGTACAGAAAAATGTTGTTGATATAATAAAAAAGCCAATCTTATATTTAAAAAAGTATTTGAAAAAGTTAAATATGTATAAAAAATGTTGATCATGTATTCAAAACATATTAATATTCTATTAAAAAATATTAAACATGTATTAAAAGTACTCCCTCCGTCCCAAAATAAGTGACTCAACTTCCCAAAATAAATGACTCAACTTTGTACGAATGTTTATAAAAAACAAAGTAGACATAAAAAAATGTGTATAGACATAACAAAATACGTTAAACATGTTTATAAAAAATATTTCAAATGTAAACAAACAATATTGAATGTGTATTGATAAAAATTTAAAATGTGTTGAATAAAAAGAAAACCGACAAGAAATGACAAATAACAAAGAAAATGAAGAAACTCAACAAAAACAAAAAAAATAAAAAATACAATGAAAGCCCGGAGAAATCAATTCAAAATAATGAAAACAGAGAAAACTGAGAAAGAAACAAAGAAAAACAATGTAAACCGGTGAAAATCAAGAAAGAAATGAAGAAAACTGAAGGACGAAATAAAGAAAAGAAAGAAACAATATAAACCGAGAAAGAAAAAAAACCAAAAAAAGTCAAAACGGAGAAAGAAATGAAAAAGCCGATAAAAATGCAAAGAAAACAAAAAACCCCAAAACCGTGAACTGACAAAGAAAAACGAAAAAAAAAAGGACCAGAAAGACTTCCGGACCGAACCATTCAGCAACCAAGCCATCGAGCGAGGCGAATGAAGCAGCCCGAAAACGTACTCTTGTGTTTCCGCCTTCTGGTCTACAACACGGGCCGGCATCTCTTTGGGCCAACTCCGCGACTGTACCACTGCCGAGCTATCGATTCGCGTCTTCTCCCTCCGCCGCCGTGCCATGAAATGTAGCCGCTTTCCTCTCCACCCTCCCAATCTCGCATTGGATGGATTTAGGTCGCGCCACCCTGCCCGGAATGTAGGGTTAGTTCGGGGTCAGCAACGGAGGCGGCGGCCACCGCGAGAGGAGGAGGAGCACGGCTTCACGCATCGGCGCATCTCCGTCGCTCCCCGCGCCGGAGACGAGTGCACAAGTGGCGGGATGGGGCGCCGTCCTGCCGTGCTACGGGTAAGAGTAAGACCAACATTTTCATCCGATTATCATCACTTAAATGGAGAGATCTAGAGAGGATTGTCGGTGGCTTAACCCCGACAACCGAACCGGATCAGATTGTTTGGAAGATGCGCATTTAGGAGTTATGCCAGTTTTTTGTCCCGGCTGTTACATGTTTTTTTTTTTGTGTGTGGCTTTTATCCCACAAGAATAAACTCCTTACCCGTGATACCCTGACCAAAAGACAACACATGCATGAGGAATCTTGCTTGTTGTGTTGTGAGAAAGGGACCTGCCAACCATTATCTATTCTCTTGCTGTCATGTGGTACAAGTGGTGTGGAAAGAAACTGTCATTGTGCTTCAATGCTCTGAATTTGTTAATTTTGAATCTATGGCTAGAGTTTGGCTCAGCAATACCAATAATGCTGCTTTGAATGCGATTACTGCTGGTATGTTGTCGACTACCTGGAAATTGGGTAATGACATGTATTTTTTGCTTGATTACTGTGGTATGGTTTACAGGTGATGTGTCAGCGACCGTCGGGGTTACTCAAACGCAGGAGACCGCCGTGTCCCAAACTGAACTCGCAGATCCTGGAAAAAGTGCCTGCTCCCTTATGGAAGCAAAGATGGTGGAAGCTCCCCAGCTCAGTTGGCAACGAAGAAACGAAGGACCGCACTTCTGCTGGGGCCGATGACCACCATGGCAAGACGCGGCGCTGTTATGCTCAGATTCATCTCTGCCTTTGGCTGTTGGGTTTGTTATTTCTGCCTATGTCCTGTTAAGCTGATGGACGATGGATGTTGCTTCAGCTGGTTTTTATTTTGATGGATGTAAGAGTGGACTTGCATGAATGTTGTTTCGTTTCTAAGAAAGCGAACAGGGCGAAAGGCCTTTCGATCTACAAAATGTGGCATTGGGTGATTTCGTTTGCATAGTATATTGATCTGGTGGCCACTCGGTGTATATTAATATGGCCGGCTGCCACGGGAGTTGGTTACAGAAAATTTGATTCTCAACATATCACAGAATATTTTCGCACAGAAGATTACAAAACTTGTACACACCAAACATTTGGCACGTTGTTAGCTTGGTGCTACTACTCACCAGCTAGCAGCAGCCTAGAGAGGTCAACACTCAACACTGCCATCATAGCTTCAGAGGGAAAAGGGGTGCGGTTATGGGGAATTTATTTTTGGATATCTGGCCTTTTTTCTTCGAGGAAATTTTCGAATATGGGTGCGACCTTTTGTAGCCAAACAAAGCAGTTCTTCTAGTTTCTTCTCCTCTGGCTCAACAAGGTACAGTTGAATACAGTTTCTCATTCAGCTTTGGGTTTCCTTGATTTTCATGAGGTACTGTGATCTTTGTGTTCCGAGCAAGCGTTCAAATTTCCATGTGTCGCTCTAGATAGTTTCATGGCATTCAGACTTTCTGATGTTTGCTCCAGTACCGGTATTTTTGTAGTATCTGTTCTTTGTCTGCTCCTTCATGAAGAAGGACATCCGTTCATTGTCCTAACTACAGTTTCTTGTTCATAATTGGTGCAAGGCTGCAACAGGAGCTTATCCACCTCGAAGTGCAATTCAGCAATAGAGATTGCATGCCCAGATGGGTTCCTTCACAAGTAAATCCTCTCCTCAACTTCCTCATGTTACATAGCTAGCTACTACTTCCGTTTAAAATTACTTGAAGTTGTTTGTCTTAAGTCAAACTTATATAAGTTTGATCAAGTTTATCGAACAATTTGCTAATATCTCCAACATCAAGTACATATAGTATGAAATTGTACTTTATGATGAATTTTACGAAACTAATTTGGTATTGTAGATGTTGATATATTTTTCTAAAAACTTAGGACAAACCTAGAACTTTCAATAATTTAAAATGTAGGGAGTACACCACTTCCTCTACCTATGCTAAAGCTGGTTTTTTCAGATGGTGGGGCAGCTGATTCTGCAAGTCCTGTGACCCCCTTCACTAAAGCTGGGTTCTTCAGCAAGATCTCATTTTGGTGGTTGAATCCTCTACTGAAGGTGGGCTACAAGAAACCCCTTGAGGACAAAGACATACCACTTCTAGGCGCCACAGATCGAGCACACAACCAGTACATGATGTTCATGGAGAAGCTGAATGGCAAGAAGCAGTCGCCGTCACATGACCCACCATCATTCTTATGGACTATTGTTTCTTCTCACAAGTGTGCCATCTTGGTCTCTGGTTTCTTTGCTTTGCTCAAGGTTCTCACCTTGTCTACAGGCCCAATAATTCTCAAGGCATTCATCAATGTCTCTCTTGGGAAAGGGACCTTTAAACACGAAGGCTATGTGCTTTCTGCGTTACTGTTCGTCTGCAAATGTTGTGAATCATTGTCACAGAGACAGTGGTATTTCCGCACTCGGAGATTAGGGTTGCAGGTGAGGTCACTCCTGTCAGCAGCTATTTATAAGAAACAACAGAAGCTATCGAATGCAGCAAAAATGAAGCACTCTTCTGGAGAAATTATGAACTATGTGACCGTCGACGCGTATCGGATTGAGGAATTCCCATACTGGTTCCATCAATCATGGACAACTAGTGTTCAGCTCTGCATTGCTCTGGCAATTCTATACAATGCGGTTGGTGCTGCAATGATTTCATCTTTAGTTGTCATTATTATCACTGTACTGTGCAGCGTTCCATTGGCCAGACTGCAACACAAATTTCAGAGTAAACTTATGGAAGCACAAGATGTGAGATTGAAGGCCATGTCTGAGTCATTAGTTCATATGAAGATCTTGAAACTTTATGCATGGGAAGCTCACTTCAAGAAGGTCATCGAGGGATTGAGGGAGGTTGAGTACAAGTGGTTGTCTGCATTCCAGCTTAGGAGGACCTACAACGGTTGCCTGTTCTGGTCGTCTCCTGTTTTGGTGTCAGCGGCGACCTTTGTAACATGCTATCTTTTGAAAACCCCTCTTGATGCTAGCAATGTTTTCACCTTTGTGGTTACTCTACGTCTTGTGCAAGACCCTGTTATATTGATGCCGGATGTTATTGCTGTTGTGATACAAGCTAAGGTTGCTTTCACTCGGATATCGAAGTTCCTTGATGCACCTGAGCTAAACGGACAAGTTAGGAAGAAATACTATAGTGGCATTGATTATCCTATAGCGATGAAATCGTGTAGCTTCTCGTGGGAAGAGAATACATCAAAACCAACTCTAAAGAATATAAATCTGGTAGCCAAAGCTGGAGAAAAAATAGCAATATGTGGAGAGGTAGGTTCAGGTAAGTCGACGCTTTTGGCTGCTGTACTCGGAGAGGTCCCCAGAACTGAAGGCATGGTATGTTTTATTAGTAAGTTCATCATCTAGTGAAATATCTGTCATATTCAGAATTGACACATTTAGACATGAAGAAACATAGCCAGTTGACAAACAGCATCATGTTCAGTTTGCAAAGTTGTTGAAAGTTATGCTCGACAGTGTTGCCAATATGAATTACGTTAATCAATTCATTTTATTCATAAGAACTTCATTTCAAACTCTTGAACTTTGCATAAACATTTCAGATCCAAGTCTGTGGGAAAATAGCATATATTTCTCAGAATGCATGGATCCAAACAGGAACCATGCAAGACAATATTCTCTTTGGATCGTCGATGGACGGGGAAAGATACCACAACACAGTCGCGAGGTGCTCGTTGGTCAAGGACCTTGAAATGTTGCCATATGGAGATTTCACACAAATTGGGGAGAGAGGAGTAAATCTTAGTGGTGGTCAGAAGCAGCGCGTTCAGCTTGCTCGTGCACTATACCAAAATGCAGACATCTATCTTCTTGATGATCCTTTCAGTGCTGTTGATGCTCATACAGCTACAAGTCTCTTTAATGTAAGGATCATATTCAGCAAATGCAGACTGTATTACTATTAGAGTTTGAACTGTTTTACAAATCTTTTTGTAACAGGAATATGTCATGGGTGCTCTATCAGACAAGACTGTTCTTTTGGTGACACACCAAGTGGATTTTCTACCTGTATTTGACTCCATTTTGGTACCTCTCTCCACTTGAGAAATGACACCATATGATGATATTTGTGCCCCTATGATTTATATTTATCTGTAAGTAGCTTGATTTATTTGTTGATGTCATTTAACATAATGATGTTTTTGTCAGTTAATATCAGACGGAGTGGTCATTCAGTCAGCACCTTATCAAGATCTATTGGCAGATTGTGACGAATTTAAAGACCTTGTAAATGCCCATAAAAATACTATTGGTGTTTCAGATCTTAATAGCAGTATATCCCCTCAAGGATCTAAGGAAGTATCAATAAAGGAGACAGATGGTATTCATACAGAGTCTGTGAAGCCATTGCTGGCGGATCAACTGATAAAGAAAGAGGAAAGAGGAACAGGGGATGCAGGTGTTAAGTCTTATATGGTTTACTTGCGCCAGAACAAAGGATTCCTGTATTTATCTTTTTGTATCATTTCTCACATGATTTTCATTGCTGGACAAATATCACAAAATGCATGGATGGCTGCTAATGTCCAAAATCCTCATGTTACTACACTGAAGTTAATTTCTGTGTACATCATTATCGGAGTTTGCTCGATGCTTTTCTTGCTATCAAGATCTTTATCAGTCGTTGTTCTTGGGATTCAGACATCAAGATCCTTATTTTCCCAGTTACTCAATTCATTGTTCCGTGCACCAATGTCCTTTTTTGATTCTACTCCTCTAGGACGGGTTCTTAGCCGGGTAAAAATTCTTAAACCAATGGCAAATACAACTATATACTGTTCTGTTTTACACCAAAAGATTCTTCTCAGGATAGATTAACTCGTTCCCTTTTTCTTCTACTGCAGGTCTCTTCTGATTTGAGTATCGTTGACCTCGATGTTCCATTTGCCTTCCTGTTTAGCCTTGGTGCCAGCTTAAATGCATATAGCAATCTAGTGGTATTGGCTGTTGTTACATGGCAAGTTCTGTTTGTATCCATTCCCATGATAGTTTTAGCAATTAGGTTGCAGGTAATTGGTATGAAGTTATTCTAAGCCTCATATATATGATTATTTGAATTCATGCACCAAGTGATGTTTTGACCAAGAGTGAATGAGCATGCAGTTTTGCATTCAAAGTTCTCATTTTCTGAGACTTGTTATATTTGGTCATGCAGAGGTACTATCTAGCCTGGGCCAAGGAATTGATGCGGATCAATGGTACTACCAAATCTGCTCTAGCGAATCACTTAGGTGAATCAATTTCAGGGGCTATAACAATAAGGGCCTTTGAGGAACAAGATCGATTCTTTGCTACCAATTTGGATCTTGTTGACAAGAATGCAAGTCCATATTTCTATAATTTTGCTGCAACTGAATGGTTGATTCTACGTCTAGAGATAATGAGTGCTGCAGTTCTTTCTTTTTCTGCTTTTGTCATGGCCCTTCTTCCACGAGGAACTTTTAGCCCTGGTAAGTAATTATATGAATACCACTATGCTTCAAATACAACTAATTTGTGATAAATGTTAGATTCATGCCATGTAAATGTTGCTACCTTCCCATTGCCTTCTGAGTGAGTTCTGATAAGTTTTTGTTATGAGAAAATTTACTTGATAATCCCTCCACCAGCAGATACTCCCTCCGTCCTCAAATAAGTGAACATATAGAAATATCAAGACAGATTATGGAGTGGAGTAGAAAATGCATTGGGAAGGTGCAAGCCACTATCTCCCACCTCTTTAATTCCCCCACTCCAGTTAGCTAAGTGCATGTAGAAAATGAGGAGACCATGTGTTAAATGTTATTGGGCTTGCTTCCCGTGTGATGAGAGAGAAGCATTTTTTATACTTTAAAGTGCATTGGGACGATAGAAGTACACTCTTCCATGGACAAATTTCGAATGCTAAACGTCCGCTTATTTGGGGATGTAGGGAGTAGATGATGTTTTAGACATGATATGGGTCTCCAACAAACTTACCGAAGCCATCACTGCCCGTACAACAACAACATCGGCGTTGCCGAGACTACACGATCCAGAACTAGCCGGATCGAGTCACCCGCATAGTCCAACGTACCACCACACCACTCGTTGCAAAGTCGAACCAATATAGGTTGTAGGTGCGCACACACATTGGCCTAGATGCAACAAACATAAAGCCACACCACCCAGGTGATCTCCACTCCAACCTTGTGGACGAAGCCGCCGACCACCACTTGCGAAAGGTGCACGCTGTACTGCACATTCGTGATAGCCACCTGAGTTGCCGCCTCAACGCCTCACAGCGTGACGGTGAGGTCAACCCAAGCCCCTCCCCCTTCCCGACATCCTAGAGCAGGTAGGCTAACTACCATCGCCCCATACCACATAGCTGACTACCAGTGCCACTTGAAGAGAGCTTCCCACCACCTTGGCAGCGGGGCCCGCTGCCACTATAGTGGAGGCCAGTGGTAACGAGCGGGGTAGAGGGGAGAGACAGAGGCGGTGCCACTAAGTTTCCTCCGGCATTGTGTGGGGAACGACATGAGGGGAACGATCTACTTCCTCCGATCCAAAAGAAGTGTCATGGCTTTGAACTAAAGCTGAACTAAAGCCATGCCACTTTTTTTGGATCGGAGTGAGTAGTTCTTTCTAAAAATCCGAATCAATCTTGATAGTTAGAACTCAAGACTCTTCTTCCTCTTCACTTGTTTATTCCTCTTAAACATGATCGCCCTTCCATGCAAGAGGGTGTGGACAACCCGTAAGTCATAGGAGTCTTCTTTCCATCCTCAGTGATGTCATCATGGGTAAGGAAATAAGCAAGAACATCATCGGACATCAAGGTTGCATAATCACTCTTTTGTTGAATGTGGAACACCATAGATAGGAAGTGAGGTGCTAGTACTCCAATGAACTTGTTCACGATGAATCCATCATTGATCTTCTCACACCCAAGCCTTGTAACTTGACCACAAGACTGGTGAGTCATGAATAGAGTGGTTGAGGTGTTTTGTGGGGGTTCATCACAAACAAGTTCATCTCATGCTTGGCCATTTGATACTTTAACCTTGGAATGTTTGTGGTGCCTCCATTCATGACAACCAAATGACCCCATGACCTTTTGAGGATTTGATAAGGATGACTTGGGCATAGATATCTCTCGAAAGGCCCTTTCAAATCAAATGGATAGCGATGGCATTGAGTTCTTGGTCAATCATTTCACGCGGAGTCAAGTTACCGGCATCCACCAAATTGAATCCATGCCCCCACAATCTCCCAAAGTGCCACCAAAGAGCTACGATTATGAGACTCCATAGGAAACTTCCAATGAGAGTAGCGTCTTCCGTCAAAGAAGGGTGGTGAGCCGCATAGTGATATTTAGGAGTGGGAGGCTGTAGAGGTGAGGGATAGGCCATGATGCTTGGTCGAAGCTAGGAGGCATAGCACCAGTGTTACCCAACGGTTATGTCTCCGCAAGTTGTGATGTGGTGGGAACACTATTCTCTAGTGCGAGAACTTTAGGCATCCTTTTGTTAATGAATACCTCTGTAGAAGCATCCGATTGGGATTGAGGCTCCACTGTCAACTTGGCGAGATATGCGACGGTGTACAATTTCTCGGCATCACTGGAAGAGGTACCCTCTGCGCCTTCTAAGGCAATGAAGCCCTTAAAAGAGTCCTTATTCAGATATCAATTGAAAGGATTGAGATGGACCTAAGGGGGTAAATAGGTCTTCTAATTTTTTTAGCTCTTTTTATTTACAAATTAGGCTTTGAAGAATGTAAATGACGGGGCAATCCACAAACTCGGGTCCTCATTAGTGACTCCTGCTGCCTAGGAGTCTCCAACCTCCAAGAGGTAACAAGATCAAAGGGGAATGCTCAAAACCTCCTCAAATCACGCAAGTTATCAGTCGAATAGCGAATCTTGGCTAAGGTTAGCTCCTCTGAAAAATCCCTCACAAACCTCTCAAGGAATCAAAGGACTAGGGCTGGGAGAGCGTGGGGAGTGTTCTTGGCTAGAGCTGATATGCTTGGAATGGATGGTCAACCCTATTCTGAAGCGGTGGTTGGGTAGGAAAAAACTACACTATTTTCAGGCTGAAAAAAGTATTGTCAGACAATCTGACCAGCTCTAACAACCCTTGTGAGCATCAGAAAACAAGGGAGCAGCAGAGAACAGGCTCAGGTTCAGACAATCAAGCCTGGGACTCACCCTAGGGCCGAGAACTGTCGGGAAAGTACCGAGCAGTGTGGCCTCTATCAGGGCAAAGCCAAGAGCAGCCGACTAAGTACTAGATAGTCCGGTACATGTCCAACTAAAATTGAGAGCTACCGGACAATACGAGTGTGTGTCTGGCCTAGGAATCAACCCAATACCATGTGCATAGTAACAGACCCAAACCCGGACTATCTGGCCAGAATTGGCCCAAATGGTCTAGCCAGCTAAAAACTGCCTTTCACCTAGGATGGTTTTAGGTGTAGAGTGACTTTAGCATGTGCTTCACATCCCTTGATTCCCTCTTAATAGTGCGGGATCCTTGTACCCTTTAACTTGGGGGGGGGGGCATCGATCCTTGACAACCTTCGCACAAGGGACTAAAATACACTTATTGGCCTCATTAGTTCCTTTAATTTTTGTTATCAATACAAAAGGATACGTTGGGGCCTAGATGCACTTTCACATGCAACACATCAGTGTCTTGGATAACAAAAGGCAGTACTTCAACATTCTTGATTTTTCTTCGTTGTTTATGTGCATATTTTGGTCCTCGCACTATTAAACTGATACTTTGGCCATTAAACTTTGATACCATGTAGTTTGGCTCCTCCTCACAATGTAATTTTTTGTTCCTCGAGTGAGTTTTAAGAATACTAAATTCATTTTGACTGGGGTAGCACCTACACGTAGGTTGTACTGACCCACATTTTTTTATTTTAAATAATCTTAAGGAAATTCCACATAAAACTATTTTCATGATCTATAGGCACATGGCAAGGTCGACAAATGCACACGCGAGCAAACACGTCTTGTTGCCCTCTGCTTCCTATAACTGCCAACTCATCCGCGTACACCATGAGAGTAACAAGTACTAGCTATGTACCTCAATATAATGCGTTCAAAAAAAAAATTCAATAAAAAATGACAGATCTAGTGCTAGAAGCTCCCACACCAGGTGGGGTCTGAGGAAGGATCAAAATAAAAACTTTCTATCACCAAAAAATGCCATCGAATCAGTATGGAAGGGGAGAAATGTGTTTATAATCTACTAGGGGAGAAATGTGTTTATAATTGTTTTCTTCGAAGGTCCATTAAATGCCATCGACAAATGCATCCAACAATACTTTCTCACGTCATTGAATCAGTATGGAAAGGGGGAAATGTGTTTATAATCTATTCCCTCCGTCCCAAAATTCTTGTCTTACATTTGTTTAAATACGGATGTATCTAGTTACATTTTAGTGTTAGATACATCCATATATAGACAAATCTAAGACAAGAATTTTGGGACGGAGGGAGTACCACAGGAGAAATGTGTTTATAATCTACTGTGATGTAAAGATGAAAGTCACGTGTGATGAAAGTATGGAAGGAAAAAAACAAACCTGTTTGAGCTGGTTACGATAGGTGAGGTGGATGCTGGTTAGGATACAGTACCCACCACATGAGATCTGGGTTGCATAGTTAATTAATGTTGTTTATGAAAATCTAAGGGTTGTACTTTGTTAACTAAGAGGTCGGTCAAATAGGTTCTCAGGTTTCTGACTTGTGGGATTTTGTACGCATCTTTTTCTAGATAGCCCATCAAAACACTTTTAGCATGTAATTGATAAGAAAATCTCTATCGCGTTAATGATTAAATGTTTCTGATTTTGTGGGAATTTCCAGACTATTTTTTTCTTCTTCTATGTAGCCCATCAAGTACATAACAGATGCAGTTCCAGTCCACTTGTAATGTATTGGAGTCAACTAAATAAAGTATCTGACAATTTTCAGTTTATGGATATTAACATTACAGGTAGTACAATTGATTAATACCTTGCTTTCATACTTGCACAGGTTTTGTTGGAATGGCTTTGTCCTATGGTCTTACGCTAAACACGTCATTTGTTTCATGTATTCAAAACCAATGCAACCTTGCGAATAAAATAATCTCAGTAGAACGGGTGAGCCAGTACATGGGCATACAAAGTGAAGCAGCAGAAGTTGTTGAAGAAAATCGACCGTTGCCAGATTGGCCCCAAGATGGCAATTTAGAGCTTAGAGATTTGAAGGTAATCAAATATAATGGGGTTTTAATCATTACTAGTTGTGTTTCACTACTCAGTTTTGCCATTAGAAGTCACAACTGCTCAAAATTGACATCGTTCCATGAGACGCTTGCTCAAAAATGCCATTAGAGACCTAAAAAATGCTATTGTTTCGTTAGATGTTTGCTAAAAAATGTCATTAGACACCGTTCTGTCAGGCCAAACCTCTTGACCATGTTATATGATCAAAATACCCCCAGAACCACATGTCAGCTCCATATATATCTCACAATGATAAGTGTTAGCCCCACTTTTCAGAAGTAAGCAAGCGAATAATATTAGAGGAAAATAAGAACAATGTTCGGGATCGAGTGGGACCCACACTTAATCATACTGAGATAGAGGGAGAGCTGAAATGTGGGTCCATGGGTATTTTGGTCATATAACCTGTTGTACGGGAGCTTACAGTAATGGTGTCTAGTGGCATTTTTTAGCAAGCGCCTAAATGAGTGATGGCATTTTTTAGCAGGTTAAACTTCTAGTGGCAAAACATAGTAGTGGGACATAACTAGTGGCATAAATGATATAAAAACCAATATAATATTTACATGTACAACATACAAGGTAAAATCCAATTAACACCTCTAACAAATTGATGAGATTGATTTTCATTGGACAGATCAGGTATAGGAATGATGCTCCACTTGTACTACATGGAATCACTTGCAAGTTTGAAGGCGGAAATAAGATTGGTATAGTCGGACGAACAGGATGTGGCAAGACAACTTTAATTGGTGCATTGTTTCGTCTTGTTGAACCTGCCGAAGGGAAAATAATTATAGACTCTGTGGACATCAGTACAATAGGCTTACATGACTTGCGTTCGCGTTTGGGTATCATTCCACAAGATCCAACACTTTTTAAGGGTACAGTAAGATACAATCTAGATCCTCTTGGGCAATTCTCAGATCAGCAAATATGGGAGGTAAGATGTACAGAGATATCTATGTTGCCTTTTCTCGCCTTACAAAATGTTCAGATAAGATTATGAAGAAGATATCACACCTGAAGAACCTGATACAATGTTTAATCACGATACCTCCCTCTTTAGTACAGTGGCAATTCAGCTTAGTTACTTTGATATATACCTAAAGATTTCAGAAAGGTCAGCACATTACCAAAATGGGGAGCGACGGAATAATTTGAGTTAGGGGAATCTCAAATTACAAGTTGCCTAATAAAAAACTAGATTACCTAGGGGGATTAGATAACTTTTCACTGGTAAAATAAATAGGCACCCAAATTTGAGTTGAGGAGAACTCAAACATGGGTGACTACCTGGTAGGCGTGTACAGCCACACCTCCCACCAACTGAGCTAGGCTTAGGCCCCATCTTTCTTATTTTATGGCATATATACTTTTCTAGGAATCATTAAAGTGGTTGCTGCTCCATTTGTTATTATGCTGCAGGTTCTTGATAAATGTCAGCTTCTTGAAGCTGTCCAGGAGAAGGAACAGGGATTGGATTCACATGGTAGGAAACTTAACTTCATCTATACTTTGGTTTCTGTGTTTAATTTTTTGATCTAATAAATTGGGCAAACAGAAAACTCAGTTCGATTCATTTCAGAAATTAAAACAGATGTGAAAATACATGTACCACTAAATATGTCAAACTTTTTTTCGATAAAGGGCGCTTTTATTAACTCAAAATGTAGCATCAAGTGGATACAAAACATCATGAATACCACCCGGTCTCTGCATAACTAGGATGCACACAACCAAACAACAAAAGTGTGTCAAAAGGAAAAGTAACAAAAAAGACAAGTCGACAACAGTAGAGTCCTACAGACCGACACTATGCCTATGTCAAAAATGGAGGTAGATCGATTCGGAGGTTATGATGCCACCCATGTTGGGAAAAAACCTCCATAGTCGCCTGCTCCAACCGTGTACACACCGTCTTGAACAACGGTTGGTGCTCCGGTCGTTGTAGCGTAGACCACATACGAAGCAAGTGCGTACAACGAAAAATAACATGTAGAGGAGAAGCATTTTTGTCCTTAAAAATGAAATCATTTCTACATAGCCAAAGCGACCAAAGTAAGGCATACACTCCCACCCTTATTAGCGTTTTGAACTTATTTGAAATACCGTCCAACCAATGACCAAATATATTGGCAACACTTGTGGGCGGATACAAATTTGACGCTATTCGGATGACTGACCATGTAGAACGTGCAAACTTGCATTGAAAAAAGAGGTGCTTGATTGTCTCGTCATGAGCACAAAAGCAACACTGCTTACTTCCTGGCCAGTTGCGTCGTGCAAGGTTGTCTTTGGTTGGCATAACTCCCCTACGAAGATACCACATGAAGATTTTAACTTTTAGTGGAATCTTTGACTTCCAAATTTTCTTGTTATTACTCACTGGTACCTCAGAATGCATTAGCGCACGATACATAGAGTCTACTGTGAAAGACCCCGATGTAGTAAGGTTCCAGCGGAAAACATCCCTGCCTTGTGTCAGGTTAATCGAATCCAGTCGGGATAAAAGATTATGCCATGACATAAGTCGGGGGCCAATCAAGTCCCGCCTGAACGAAATATTCGGCGGAGACGAACTGAGCACGTGCGCAATAGTATTATTTTTATCGCGAGCAATGGTGTATAAGGCCGGGTATTGTTCTCGGAGATTGGAATTGCCTAGCCATATGTCTTCCCAGAAACGAATTTCCGACCCGTCCTTTATCGTGAAAGACCCAAAGTGAAAGAGATGTTTCTTTGCCGCCATTAGGCCAGCCCAAAAGTGCGAGTCACCAGGTTTCCAGTAGGCCTGAGCAACTGCCTTTTGGTCTAAATACTTGTTGCGCAACATGGTTTGCCAAACACCATCCTCAGTAAGAAGTTTGAACAACCATTTACTAAGTAGGGACACATTCTTGACCTGCAGGTCATGAATTCCAAGGCCACCTTGGTCTTTCGGCCTACAAATCACGCTCCATTTGGCCAGCCTGTACCTTTTCTTTTCACCATCTCCTTGCCAAAAGAATCTAGATCTAAAATAGTCCAGTCTTTGCAGCACTCCTTTTGGGAGTTAGAAAAAAGAAAGCATATAGAGAACCATATTTGTGAGGACAGAGTTAATCAAAACCAACCGTCCTCCAACTGAGAGCATCTTGCCTTTCCAACTGCTCAATGTTTCTCTAAACGCTCCTCTACATGTTTCCACTCCGCAATTGTGAGATGCCGATAGTGAATAGGTATTCCCAGATATTTGATCGGGAATTGCCCGTGTGCGCAACCGAACAGGTTAGTATAATCGGCAGCCGCCTCAGCAGCATCTCCAAAGCAGAAAAGTTCACTTTTATGGAAGTTAATTTTGAGACCCGACATTTGCTCAAACGTTGAAAGTAAGAGTTTCAGGTTTCGAGCCTTGTCCAGGTCATGTTCCATAAAAAGAATTGTGTCATCGGCATATTGCAGAATAGAGAGGCCACCATCCACAAGGTGTGGCACTACTCCGGCAACCTGGTCGTCCTGCTTGGCGCGCTCAATCAGAATAGCCAACATGTCAGCGACAATGTTAAATAACATTAGAGACATGGAGTCACCCTGTCGTAATCCTTTTTTTGTCTGAAAGTAATGGCCTACATCATCATTGACTTTGATGGCCACACTACCTCCAGTTACAAAATTTTGGATCCACTGGCGCCATTTCTCTGAGAAACCTTTCATTCTTAGTGCCTGTTGGAGGAAAGACCATTTGACCTTGTCATAGGCTTTTTCAAAGTCGATCTTGAATACTAGCCCACTCATGTTTTTCCGATGCATCTCATGAACGGTCTCATGCAAAATTACTACGCCATCGAGTATATTTCTTCCTTGCATGAATGCCGTTTGAGATGGCCGGACAACATGGTCAGCTACCGAGTTTAATCTATTCGTAGCCACTTTGGTGAAAATCTTGAAGCTAACATTAAGGAGGCATATAGGTCTGAACTGTTGGATCCGTTCGGCCTCCTTAATCTTTGGCAACAAGACAATCTCGCCAAAATCAAGTCTGAGTAGGTCTAGTCGGTCGGCATGAAAACAATTGAACAACTCCAAAAGGTCAGTCTTGATGATATCCCAAAAATTCTGATAGAATTCTGCGGGGAAACCATCTGGGCCTGGAGCTTTGTTATGTTCCATTTGGAACACAACCGCTCTCACCTCCTCTTCTGAGAATGGTGTCGTTAGGATATTATTTTCTTCTGCCGTGACTTGTGGAATATCATCTGTTCGGGTCTCGTCGAGGGTGAAGTTCCCTTCAATTGGCGCTCCGAACAAATATTTGTAGTATTTGGTGATATACTTTTTGAGCTCCTCCTGACCTTTGACCCGCCCCTCATCTTGTTGGAGACTGTAAATACATTTCTTCCTATGCCGCCCATTGGCGATCAATTGGAAGTATCTTGTATTACTATCACCCATCAAAATGAAATCAGCTTCGGATCTTTGGTAGTATTTGATCTCCTCTTCTCGCAAAAGACGGGCAACCTTCTCATTCGATTGATTCTTTAATTCAATCTCTTGATGAGATAAGTTGCGCGTCTCTGCAATCTTGTCGGGGTCATCAATAATGGTACAAAGCCGTTGTTTTTCTTTTTTATATATCACGTTGGTGTGTTTCGCCCATCCAATGAGGTGTTGCCTCATGGATCTTATTTTAAAGTTCCATCTCTGAATAGGCGTACGACCAACGGCGAGCTTCTCCCAAACATTCTTGATTATGTCTACAAAACCATCCCCATGTAGCCATCCCAACTCAAATTTGAAAGGGCGACGGGCTGGTGGGTTCGTAGAATTAGAATCTAGAGTGATGGGTGCATGATCCGATAACGCCTCGATTCGCTCTAGGGCTCGCACGGTTACCAGAGGAAATTTTAGTTCCCATTCGGTGTCCATGAGTACCCTATCAAGCTTCTCGTATGTCGGCACAGATCAATTATTAGCCCAGGTGAACTGCCGCCCTGACATACTGGCCTCCCGAAGATCCAAACTGTCTATGACAACATTGAATAGGAAAGGCCAATGAGTGTCGAAGCGGTCATTATTTTTCTCTTGCTGGTACCTAAGGATATTAAAGTCCCCTCCAATAAGCATTGGATAAGGATTATCCTTAGCCAGGTTCACCAATTCGCGAAGGAAAGTCGATTTGTGTTCATCTTGGGCAGCCCCATAGACTGCGACCAGGCTCCATGTAAAATTATCATTTCTGTTTCGTAAGTGAAATTTGATATGAAAATCACTGGTCGAAAAAGCCAATAAGTCCATGGTCGTGGTGTGAATCCCAAGAAGGATTCCTCCAGACCTTCCATGAGCTGGTAGACTATGCCATGTGTAGTCGAAACCACCTGATAGCTGATCGAGGACATGCTAGCGAAAATTACATTTACCAGCCTCGGAAATTGCCACAAAATCCAACCCGTGTTCGCGCACACAATCACCGACGTGTTTATGTTTAGCCAAGTCTGAGAGACCTCTGCTATTCCAAAACATGCCTTTCATGTGGAAACTCGGTTCGGTATGGAGCCTTTCGCCTTCTTGGGTGGTTTTTGTTTCTTTTTCGACGTATTTCCTTTTGTCAAACTTTTAGTAGTCCTAGGTTTATTCTTCACCAGTAGGGAGGTAGAGGCCCAAGTACTTCGAATCCACCAATGGATTCAGCTCAAACCATGAATGAGACTCTTGGCAAAGAAAAAATCATGTCAATTTGTGTCTTTAGGAAGATCTCAAAGTTGCACCCTTTTGCTAGCACGGCGTTGGAACTATCTCATTCATAGTACTGATCAGGATCTTGTCATAATAGTTGTGGAAGATGGGTCAAACTGGAGTATGGGCCAAAGGCAGCTCTTCTGTCTGGGACGCGCGCTTTTGACAAGATGCCGCATCTTAGTTCTTGATGAAGCTACCGCCTTTATAGACAATGCAACAGATGCTGTCCTTCAGAAAACTATCCGGACAGAATTCAAATATTGCACTGTTATTACAGTGGCCCACCGTATACCAACAGTTATGGACTGCGATATGGTACTTGCAATGAGCGACGGTATGTCTCTTACCTGTTTATAGAACTCATCGCTTATTGAACTGAACCAATTAATATGGATTATATGAATTATACGTCAAGCCAAATGTACTGTGGATCTTTCCCATACTAATGAACTATGTATGAACACTTCCAGGGAAAGTAGTGGAGTTTGACAAACCTACAAAGCTCATGGAAACTGAAGGATCTCTCTTTCGGGAGTTGGTCAAGGAGTATTGGTCCACATCGAACGGAAATATTTAGACGATACTGTCAATTTTGATTGTTTACTTGCTGCACCTTTTCAAGAGATAAAAGATAAACAGCTTTTAGAAAGAAAATAAATGATACGCCTGAAGATATACAGTAATCTATGCTACCTCCGAGGAATCCATCTATTTTCAATAGGAATTAAGACAGCACTATCTGTCTGTTAATGTCTGGAAATTTCTTTTGCTATGTATTGCTACCGGAAATTGTGTGCAATACATGGTGGACTGCCGCTGCCCTTCAGAATTGGTGAAGCTGGACAGAGTAAATCCCTGAAGATTTCCTTGCTCCAGTAATCAGATATACTAGAGGGCTAAACCGTAGGGACTTGAGTTTTGCACTCTACCTGTGTGTGCTGACAGTGTTATGGTCGAGTTTTTGTAAATTTGTTAGCACATTCACTTCGGCATCATTTACATTTTACTGTAGCTTGGTAAGTTTATGCTGAATGCATTGACTTTATAAATGAGTTTTCAGACTCTGCCATGTAAAGAGATGCGATTGGTTTCAGTTGTCGATGTATTTCTCCAATGGAAAACAGTTTGCTTTTGACATTAAGAACTGCCTATTTATATTGCCATGTATATATAGAGTATTTTTATTTGCTTACACACTCGATACAAAGCACTATGATCTGAGGCGTACCCACATGTTCTGGAGCTAGCAGCCTTTTTTTCAGGTAATGCTGGAGCCAGCTGCCTGTCGATCCAGATGGGCCAGGCCCCGTACTGGTTCAACACTCCCCCGCCGTTGGTTTCCACTTAATTAGTGATAGGAAGTAGTATGGTCTGGTTCTCATGCCCAATTTTATCAGCATGTTCCATCGTATGTCAGTTAGAACTTAAAGTTGCAGTTGAATGCTTAATGTTTAGACTGCCTAAATGCTTAATGTTTAGACTGCCTAAAAATATATTACTGCTGGGTCTATGTTTACCTTTTTTGATTCTTTCCCTGTATTATTCAAGATTGATTATTCTTGTTCCTAAGTCCAATTTGTTGCTTTCAGCTGAGCTATAAGTCTGTGCATGACACTGGCACCACATGCCTTTTGGACAGTTGCAAATTCTTGTGTCTGGTGATGCAATTATTTGATCTTTGTTCGATTGTGTTATGTGATGCAAGAGCGGTAACTATCCACTCTACTGTTCCATACCATGATATATACTATTCTTTTGAGTCCAAATTTTCCCCTGACGAAACAGAGCTTGCAGATCCTGGACAAGTGCCTGCTCCTTATGGACGCAAAGATGGTGGAAGTTCCACAGCTCAGGCGGCGACGAAGGAACAAAGAACCACACTCCTGCTGGGGCTGGGGTCGCTGATGATCACGGAGGCGAGACGCGACGTCGTTATGCTCAGGGTTATCTCTGCTTGCTGTGTCTCCCTTCAGCTGTAGGATGTTGCTTTAGCTGGTTCTGTTTTGATGGATACGATGGTTGCCTATCAAGGCATGTAGGAGTGGACTTGGATGTTGCTCTGTTTCTATGAAATGGGACAGGGCAAAAAGCCTTTTGATCTACAAAATGTGGCACTAGAGGGATTCCACCCACAATTAACAAGTCTACTGGTGAGCTTTTGCGTCACTGCTAGAAGACAAGTAAATTCGGTAAGCTAACATATAACTATCCATGTGATGGCAGGTGCGGCGTATATTTAAATGGCTGGCCACCGGAATCCGGTACAGAAGATTTGACTCGGGCTACGATCTCAGCATACGACAGGAGATTCCAAAACATATGGCACGTTAACAGCGCCGTACTCGTAGTAATAAAAGAGCTTGCGGCGCCAGACCCTGCAGCCTAAGCTTGGACGGACTCACCAGCTAGCAGCAGCCTAGAGAGGTCAGCACTGGCATCTCTGTAGCTTTCCCTGTATCCTTTCTAGCCAAGCAAAGCAGTTCTTGCAGCGTCTTCTTCTCCTCTGGGTGAACAAGGTACTTGATGCTCACTGACGAGTATAGTTTTCGTCTTCAGCTTTCGGATCCCATGACTTTCATGATTTTTGTGTTCCGAGCAAGCATTTGAATTTCTGGATAATTCCATGGGATTTGGACTCTCTGAGGTTGCTCCAGTACCAGTATCTGTTCTTCATATGCTCCTTCACAAGGAAAAAGTAGTATTTGTTCTTTGTCCTAACTAGTTTCTTGTTCATGATTGCCGTTAGGGCTGCAACAGGAGCTGATTTGGAAGCAACAGAGATTGCGCGCAGATGGATTCCCTCACAAGTAAATCCTCTCCTCAACTTCCTCATGTTACATAGCTAGCCGCATCACTTCTGCTGCCTTTGCTGAAGCTGGTTTTTTCAGACGGTGAGGTTGCTGATTCTGAGACTCAGGTCACTCCCTTTGCTAAAGCTGGTTTTTTCAGCAAGATGTCATTTTGGTGGTTGAATCCTCTAATGAAGATCGGTTACAAGAAACCCCTTGAGGACAAAGACATGCCACTTTTAGGTGCCACAGATCGAGCATGCAACCAGTACTCGATGTTCATGGAGAAAATGAATGGCAAGGAGTCGCTATCACACGCCACACCGTCATTCTTCTGGACAATTGTTTCTTGTCACAGGCGCGCAATCTTGGTCTTAGGATTCTTTGCTTTGCTCAAGGTTCTCACCTTATCTGCTGGCCCAGTAATCCTCAAGGCGTTCATCAATGTATCACTTGGGAAAGGGACCTTTAAACACGAAGGCTATGTGCTAGCTGCGTTAATGTTCATCTGCAAATTCTGTGAATCCCTGTCACAGAGACAGTGGAATTTCCGCACTCGGAGATTAGGACTGCAGGTGAGGTCACTCCTGTCAGCAGCTATTTATAAGAAACAGCAGAAGCTATCAAATGCAGCAAAAAAGAAGCACTCTTCTGGAGAAATTTTGAACTATGTGACTGTCGATGCCCATCGGATTGGGGAATTCCCATTCTGGTTCCATCAGACATGGACAACAAGTGTTCAGCTTTGCATTGCTCTGGCTATTCTATACAATGCGGTTGGTGCTGCAATGGTTTCATCTTTGGTCGTTATTATTATTGCTGTACTGTGCAATATTCCATTGGCCAGACGGCAACACAAATTTCAGAGTAAACTTATGGAAGCACAAGATGTGAGATTGAAGGCCATGTCCGAGTCATTTGTTCATATGAAGATCTTGAAACTTTATGCATGGGAAGCTCACTTCAAGAAGGTTATCGAGGGGTTGAGAGAGGTTGAGTACAAGTGGTTGTCCGCATTTCAGTTTAGGAGGGCATACCATAGTTTCCTGTGTTGGGCATCACCTAATTTTGTTTCTGCAGCGACCTTTCTAACATGCTATCTTTTGAAGACCCCTCTTGATGCTAGCAATGTCTTCACTTTTGTGGCAACCCTGCGTCTCGTGCAAGAGCCAGTTAGGTCAATACCAGATGTTATCCGCGTTGTGATACAAGCTAAGGTCGCTTTCACTCGAATATCGAAGTTCCTTGATGCATCTGAGCTTAATGGGCAAGTTAGGAAAAAATACAACATTGGCACTGATTACCCTGTACCTGTAGCGATGAATTCATGTAGCTTCTCATGGGATGAGAATACATCAAAACCAGCTCTAAATAATATAAATCTGATAATTAAAGCTGGAGAAAAGATTGCAATTTGTGGAGAGGTAGGGTCAGGAAAGTCGACGCTTTTGGCTGCTGTACTTGGAGAGATCCCCAAAACCAAAGGCACGGTATGATCTTTTTTACTAACATCATCTTTTAAAGAAATAACTGCCAAATTCCGAGTTCGGACATTTAGACATGTTTAAAGGGAACATGGTCTGTCGTTATAAAAATTATGCTTGACACTATTTACCAAGAAGAAGTACGTTAATCAATTCATTTTTTTAGAAACATCTTTATATCAAATTCCTGATCTTTGCATAGACATTTCAGATCCAAGTCTGCGGGAAATTAGCATATATTTCTCAGAATGCATGGATCCAAACAGGAACCGTGAAAGACAATATTATCTTTGGATCACCGATGGACGGGGAAAGATACCAGAACACACTCGCGAGGTGCTCACTGGTCAAGGACCTTGAGATGTTTCCATATGGAGATTGTACTCAAATTGGGGAGAGAGGAGTAAATCTTAGTGGTGGTCAGAAGCAGCGGGTCCAGCTTGCTCGTGCACTATACCAAAATGCAGACATCTATCTTCTTGATGACCCTTTCAGTGCTGTTGATGCCCATACAGCCACAAGTCTCTTCAATGTAAGGATCATATCAGCAGATGCAGATTGTATTTACATTTGATTATGAACAGTTTTACAAAGCTCTCTGTAACAGGAATATGTCATGAGTGCTCTATCAGACAAGATCATTCTTTTAGTGACCCACCAAGTTGATTTTCTACCTGTATTTGACTCCATTTTGGTACCTCTCTCCACTTTGGAAATGTCAACATCTGATGATATTTGTGCCTCTATGATTTATGTTCTTCTATAATTACTTTTATTTTTTTGTTAATTAGATCTAAAAGACTAAAACTAGTGGTGAATTTTGGCAGTTAATGTCAGATGGAGAAGTTATCCGGTCTGCACCTTATCAAGATCTATTGGCAGATTGTGACGAATTTAAAGACCTTGTAAATGCCCATAAAGATATGATGGGTGTTTCCGATCTTAATAAGAACTCACACTCTCAAAGAGCTAAGGAAGTTTTGATCAAGGAGACAGTTGGTATTCATGGAAGCAGATATACAGAGTCTGTGAAGCCATCGCCGGAAAATCAACTGATCAGGAAAGAGGAAAGGGAAACAGGGGATGCAGGTGTTAAGCCTTATATGCTTTACCTGTGCCAGAACAAAGGTTTCCTGTATTTCTCTTTTTGTGCTATTTCTCACATAATTTTCATAGCTGGGCAAATATTACAGAATTCATGGATGGCTGCTAATGTTCAAAATCCTGATGTTAGTACACTGAAGTTAATTTATGTGTACATTATTATTGGAGTTTGCACAATGCTCTTCTTACTATCAAGATCTTTAGGAATCGTTGTTCTTGGGATCCAGACATCACGATCCATATTTTCCCAGTTGCTCAATTCATTTTTTCATGTACCAATGTCCTTTTTTGATTCTACGCCTCTAGGAAGGGTTCTTTGTCGGGTAAGAATTCTTACTCGAATAGAAAATACGATAAATTTCAGTCACATTTTGCACCCAGAGAATTTTCTCATGATAGATTAACTTGGTCCCTTGTTTTTCTTCTGCAGGTCTCTTCAGATTTGAGTATTGTTGACCTTGATATTCCATTCGCCTTTGTGTTTAGCCTTTCTACTAGCTTAAATGCATATAGCAATCTAGGGGTATTGGTTGTTATTACATGGCAAGCTCTGTTTGTATCCGTGCCAATGATAGTTTTGGGAATTTGGTTGCAGGTAATCTTTATGATTTTGTTTCTTTACGCTAATCCTCATGCCTATGATTATTTGATTTCATTCA
>NC_041393.1:20740804-20761020 GCF_002162155.2 Triticum dicoccoides | reverse complement strand
CCAGGGTCACCACCACCTCCCTCCCTTCCCTCCACCGCTGCCGAAGGACGCCGCTGGGCTAAGCCCGGGGGCCGACGGCGGTGGCGGAGGCTCTCCTCCCTGGATCGCGTCGGAGGGGGTGGGCGGGACCTCCACGCGCGTGACGGCGCAGTGGCGATCTGATCCATGGTGGCGCGACGGTGTGCTGTGGGCGGAGGTCTTGGGCGGCGGTGTGGTTGCCTGGTGGCGAGCCGGCGGCGGCGGCGTGAAGAGGGCGTCGGGGAGGTCTGGGCTGGCCAGATCAGGATCCTGGGGCGGCGGCCCTAGACGGCGGCGGTGGGTGAAGCTCGGGCTTCCCGCGGCGGCATGGCGTGGTGCAGTCCATATCCAAGGTGGATCTGCGTCGGCGATCTCGTGGTTTTGCCACGGATTAGTTCCGATCAGAGACGGTGATGAGCGTGCGGGGTCGATCTCGGCGGCTCTCGCGGTTTGGCGAGGTGGGGTGGGAGTCCTCCTCCCAGGCTCCAGTGGTGTGGCACATTCTGGCAGTGGCCGTGTGCCAGGGCTCCTACGGTGGCACTGCTGTTGCGGTTGGTTGCCAGATCTAGGCGGCTAGATCTGGGGCTTTGAAGGCGGTTGAGACAGTGCACAGGTTGTCGAGTGGATTTCTTGGATGGATCCGAGTGAAAACTTGGTCTTCGGTCATTGGCCGGAGCCGGTGATGACGATGCCCTTATCACCGTTTCCTTCATGAAGGCATCATCGAGGTACAAATCCCAAACCCACCCAATACCTCCGGGAGAAACCCTAGATCAGTTGATCAGATGATGGCGGCATTCATGTACCCCCTTGGGGGCGGCATTCTTGGAGATGCACTCGGGCTCAAGGGACCAGCGGATGGCTTCTTCGGTGGAGCGGTGTTTCTTTCTACATATTCATGGCGGCGGCTCTTGGCGGCATGGAGCAGCGGAGGCTTGGCGTCAGATGTGTGGTGATGGACACGCGCAGGAGGTCGACGCTGTCTGCGTCGTGGTGGCGTCGGCGGCAGCTAGACCGGGCAAGGTTGATGCAGCAATACAACTCTGAAGATGGATTGGTGGCAGGTGGCTGCGGCGGCCTCATACCCGGCAGGCGTCCTGGTTGAGGAGCACGCCAGACTGGTGGGTGCCCATACCCGATAGGCGTCCTGGTTGGGACCTCACATCTTAGATGTTAGGTTTGGCTACGATGTCTGTTTGGTATTAGGCCTAGACTATCAGCGCCCCTTCATCAACTGGATAGGAGTAGCGACAGATGTTGCTTAGATGGTGGCTTTGGTCTTACTGTTGTATGACTTTGTAAGGTCTTGTGTTAATAATTAATAAAATGGTCATATGCATCGTGTAGATGGAGAATCCGGGAGTATTCCTCCTTTTCTAAAAAATAAATAAAAATAAAATAAAATTCACCAACTGATGTTATCTGCTGCTATTTTTCTCCGGGAGTGAATGAGCCTACAATTTTGCATTAAAGTTTCCATTAACTGAAACTTGTTACATTTGATCATGCAGAGGTACTATCTAGCCTCGGCAAGGGAATTGATGCGGATCAATGGTACTACCAAGTCTGCTCTAGCGAATCACTTAGGTGAATCGATTTCAGGAACTACAACAATAAGGGCGTTTGAGAATGAAGATCGTTTCTTTGCTAAAAATTTGGATCTCATTGACAAGAATGCCAGTTCATATTTCTACAATTTTGCAGCAACTGAATGGCTGATTCAACGTCTGGAGATAATGAGCACTGCAGTTCTTTCTTTTTCTGCCTTTGTCATGGCCGTTTCTCCTCAAGGAACTTTTAGCCCTGGTAAGCAATTACATGGACACCATGTTGCTTCAAATATTTGGTGAAAGTTGTGTAGCAAGCTCGTTATATGGCCATTGATGCTTGCATCTGATTTGCAATGTTAAGTGCATTGACATGTAAATGGTGCTACCTTTTTATTGACTTCTTGTTGAGTTCTGACACACTTTTGTTATGAGAACCTACTTGATACTCCCCCAGTCGTAAATAGATGACGTTTTAGACGTGGTTTTTCTGAACTTATTTGAAGTTACGTTCTTATGTATATGTTTGTAGAAAACTAGAAGAGAGTTATAGTATGAAAATAATGTTGATGCAAAATCTAATGATAATATTGTGACTTACTGACTCCAAATACTTTCTATATAGTAGTCAAAGTTGTAAAATTTTAACTGAACGTTTTATAGAATGCCTTGTATTTATGGATTGAGGTATTGATGTTTATTGTCACAAGAGAACTATATTTGTTGCATTCTGTCGGTAGAATAAGGTGTGAATATTAAACACCGTACATTTCACAGGCTACCACTTGTTTTGATGATTTTATGTTTAGATTTGTATCTTCTATGAAAACACAGTTTTAGTCAAATGCTCATGTGCGATCTGGCTCTTGAAAGAAAAACGCCTCCCCCGACCCCCGCGCCGCCTCCCCCGCGGGCGGCTCGGGCGGGCGCCGCCGTCCCCCGCCTCTAACCTCCTTTCCCTCGCTCCTCCCCCCGCCGCCGCCGACCGGATCCGCCAGGGCAAAGCCCCTGCGGTGGCTGGCGGCGGGGGCTTCTTCCTTCTCCGCTCGGATCTGGGCGACGCGGGGTGGCCTGCCCGTCGGAGGCGCCTGGCGCGCGTGGGGCCTGGCGGCGTTGTGGCGGTGGCTCCGGTCGGCGTCGTGCCGCGGCTCGACGGCGTCCTGGCGGCTGCAGCCCGCAACATGGCGGCTGCGTGCCCGTGGCCGCGTCCTGGGAAAGATCTGGGCGACGGTGGGATGCGGGCGGCTTGGGAGGACCTCCGTCGGTCTTCTCCAGCTCTGGTTGATTCTCTGGGGGTGGATGGTGGCGGCGGAGCAGAGGCTTCGGGTGGTCGCGTGCCCGGCCTGGTCTCATGGCTGGATTCCGGCGAGCGGTGCGGGGTGGGGTAGTGGCCCGTCTTGGTTGCTGCTCTGGCCGTGGGCAGCTGCGATGTTGTATGGTCCAGCGACGCGGCGGTTACATGGTGGTTTGGCGGATCTACCCGCAGCGACGGCCGGCTATCTCTGGTGTCGGTTTGTTTGTGGTCGGACCGCTTCGACCGTAGCTCCATCTACTCGTCGCCCGGGCGTTACTTCGGTCCTGGGGCTGGCCCTCTCCCAGCTGCGGTCCTTCGCTCGTCTCGCACCCGGAGCTGCAGGACGGAGCTCGTCTCGCGCCCGGAAGTAGGACGGAGCTCGTCTCGCGCCCGGTAGCAGGACGGAGCTCGTCTCGCGCCCGGCAGCAGGACGGAGCTCGTCTCGCGCCCGACAGCTGGACTGAGCTCGTCTCGCGCTTGGGGCTGCAGGACGGGCGATGGAGGCCAGTTTTGGCCGGCCTATTGGGTCTCGGGGCTGGGGGTCGTCCAGGGGTGCGAAAGGCGGGCCCTTTCCACTCGTCTCTTCGGTTGGGGTAGCGGCGGGTCACGGGTGAGGTGGTGTCAAGGTCTTGGATGCTGGGGCGGCGGCCCTGGTGGTGGTGGTTGCGCGGTGCTCTTGGACAAAGCCTGTGCCTTGGTGCTGCCCGGTCATCATGGTTGTGTGGACGGCGTGGTTGCTGGGGTGTGGCGTTCGGTGGCGGTGATTGTGGGCCGAGGTGAAAACCTGCTCTATCTTCGGATGGACCGGCGGCGGCGAAGATCGTTCCCTTCTTGAAGGCGTCGTCGAGGCTCTCATTGTCCGTCATGCGGCTCCGGGGGAAACTCTGATCCTTGGATCGGGCGGTGGCGGCGCTCCGGCGTCGTATCCTTCCTGAAGGTGCCGCCTTGGAGCGCATGGTTCGTCATATGTAGCTTCATTTCTTCGGGGCGGTAGTGCTAGGTGTGGTGTTGCTGCGCTCAGCGCCTATGTATCTTGTCTTGGGTGTGTGCGTGTGTTGTGGTGGCGTGGCGTGTGGTTGTACTGGATGCTTGTGGTTGGGTGCTTTATATATAAAGCGGGGCGAAAGCCTTTTTCGGCAATGCTCATGTGCCAAAGTCAAGTAAATAAGTATTTGATACTATACAGTTATCCAGTTTATAGCCTACCCCAACTTGTTTGGGACTAAAGGCTTTGTTGTTGTTGTTGTTTACAGTTATCCAGTTTATGAAAATTAACGTTGCAAAGTAGAATTAATTCCTTAGTTTTGTATGTGCACAGGTTTTGTGGGAATGGCATTGTCCTATGGTCTTTCCCTAAATATTTCATTTGTTTTCTCTATTCAATGCCAATGCAACCTTGCAAATCAAATAATCTCAGTGGAACGTGTGAACCAGTACATGGACATACAAAGTGAAGCAGCAGAAGCTGTTGAAGAAAATCGACCACTACCAGATTGGCCCCAAGATGGCAATGTGGAGATTAGAAATTTGAAAGTAATCAGATGTGAATACATACATATACACCTTACAGGGTAAAATCCTATAACACTTCTAACAAATCTATGCGATCGATTTTCATCTGACAGATCAGGTATAGGGAAGATGCTCCCCTTGTACTACATGGAATTAGTTGCAAGTTTGAAGGTGGAGATAAGATTGGTATAGTTGGTCGAACGGGAAGTGGCAAGACAACATTTATTGGTGCATTGTTTCGACTTGTTGAACCTGCCGAAGGGAAAATAATTATAGACTCTGTGGACATCAGTACAATAGGCTTACATGACCTGCGTTCGCGTTTGGGTATCATTCCACAAGATCCAACACTTTTTCAGGGTACAGTAAGGTACAATCTAGATCCTCTTGGGCAATTCTCAGATCAGCAAATATGGGAGGTAAGATGTACACAGATATAGTGTTGCATTTTCTTGTCTTACCCAATGATCAGGAAAGATTATGATGAAGGCATCACACCTAAATAACGTAATGCAATGTTTAATCATGAGGCAGCCTTCTTATTTACTGTGCCAATTCAGCTTTCGTGTATACCTAACAATTTCAGAAAGTTCAGCATGTTAAAAAAATGGGGCGAATAAGTTGAATTAGGGGAATCTCAAATTACAAGTTGCCTTTCCCATAAACAAATAGAGTGCCTAGGAGGAACTAGACCACTTTTCACTGATCGAAGAAATAGGCACCCAAATTCGGTTTGAGAACTCAGACATACCCGCGGTGGCCTGGTAGGAGTGTACAGCCACACCTGCCATCAATTGATCTAGGCTAAGGGCCCCTTTCTTTCTTTTATGGCGTGTGCACATTTCGAAAGGAGTCACTAAAGTGGTTACTCCATTGGTTATTAATATTATGCTGCAGGTTCTTGACAAATGTCAACTTCTTGAAGTTGTCCAGGAGAAGGAACAGGGATTGGATTCACATGGTAGGAAACTTTCATCTATGTTTTTTTATTTTTGTTATTTGAAGACGGGAACTACTCCCTCCGTTCCTAAATATTTGTCTTTCTAGACATTTCAAATGACTACTACATACGGATGTATATAGACATATTTTAGAGTGTAGATTCACTCATTTTGCTCCGTATGTAGTCACTTGTTGAAATGCCTAGAAAGACAAGTATTTAGGAACGGAGGGAGTAGATGGCAGAAATTACAGGGAACTCCCGCCAAGAGCTGGGGGCGAACTTTTGACTAGGTTCACTAACCTACCAAAGTGTGGTCTGCTACAATGTTCTTAACAGTTACACCCTCTGTTCCTAAATGTAAGACGTTTTGGCAGTTCAATTTAAACTGCCAAAACGTCTTATATTTAAAAACGGAGGTAGTACAATAGAAGGGTCAATTTTCATCTATACTTTGGTTCTGGAGTTCATTTTTTGAACTAATAAATTGAACATATTCAGAAATTCAAATAGATGTAAAAATACATGTGAAACTAAGTTCAAATAGGTGTGAAAATACATGTTCCACTAAACAGTCTTAGGCATATTCTCCACTAATAGAGGAGGCGGAGACCCAAGTACTTCGAATCTGCCAATGGATTTATCTCCGACCATGAACGAGACTCTTAGCAAAGATAAAATCATGGGCTTTAGGAAGACCTCGTAGTTGCGCCTAGACCTTCTTATGGGCTTAGTTATATCATTTTGCTAGCATGGTCTTGGAACTATCTCCTTCATAGTACTGATCCAGATCTGGTCATAATAGTTGTGGAAGGCGGGTCGAACTGGAGTATGGGCCAAAGGCAGCTCTTCTGTCTGGGACGCGCACTCTTGAGAAGATGCCGCATCTTAGTTCTTGATGAAGCAACAGCTTCTATAGACAATGCAACAGATGCTATTCTTCAGAAAACGATCCGGACGGAATTCAAATATTGCACTGTCGTTACAGTGGCCCACCGTATACCAACAGTTATGGACTGCGATATGGTACTTACAATGAGCGAAGGTATGTTTCTCTTACCCGCAACTTATAATAAATATAACTATTTTTTTAGAATTCCAAATGTATTGTGCATCTTTCCCATACTGATGAGCTATATATGAACACTTCTAGGGAAAGTAGTGGAGTTTGACAAACCTACGAAGCTCATGGAAACTGAAGGATCTCTCTTTCGTGAGCTGGTCAAGGAGTATTGGTCATACACATCTAACACAAACTAAGAGAATCTTGATTTCATTTGTTTGCTTGCTGAAGCTCTATTAGCTTTTATAAAGGAGATATATGCTTGCCTTGAAAAAGAAAAAGATATACAGTAATCTATGGTTATAATATCTCAATGGAATTATTCTAGTTGGTATCCGAAGAAACGACAATACCATCTCCGTTGTTGTCTCGAAATTTCTTTGGCTATTTTCTTCTGCCAAAAACTCTGTACACGGTGGGCTGCCGGCCGCCTTCATAATTGCTGTACCGAATAGAGTAAATACCTGAAGATTTCCTCGCCAATAAGATATAGAAGACTAAACAGGAGGGGCTTCAAGGCTGACCATACTCTAAATGGGACCTCATCATTCTGATCTGTAAGCCCATCTGCCTGCAATACAACTTGAGCATATGCGTTGACTTTATAAAGGTTTCAGACTATGCATGCAAAGGGATGCGATTGTTTTCCTATAGGTCATTCTTTGTAAATTTTTTTCCTTGCCAGGTTCATGATTCATAGAATGCCCTACAGGACTCTACCTGCATTAACTGCTGTAGTGACACCTATCCTGACACTAGAACTGCTTTAGTGTCACCCTGTATCTTGCTTGCATGCTTGTATAAATTAAGTGCAAAGTCTAGTAACCATGGTGCTCCAGAGCAGCAAGAAGGGGACTAATTGAAACCATGTTTAGTTTTGTAATTTCCAATCTGAGAGAGCGGCACAGTGACCTTTTCATATTTAAGCTACAGGTCAACAAAGCATGTTTCTCGCTGTTCGACAACCTGATGAGAAATCATTCACTTAGTAGCCGAAGTTAACTGTAACTAGTGTGATATACATGCAAACAAGAGGTAGAGATCAATTTCCCATCTAAGATGACTTTTAATATATTTGTGTGATGCACATATCGGAACTGAGAATATACTTCGCTTAGAACAGATCTATTTTTCTTGTGAAGGAATGCTTTGTCTGGACACTAATTTGAATATAAAGCGTAAATAACAGCGAGAAACTGAAGCTTACTGTTTTGGAGATCAGCAAGAAGTAATTGTACTGTAGTTTTTTTTGGAGAAATAGATACACTTTGATAGTATATTCAGATTGTCTGGCCTCTGGGTATATAGTAAGGTCTTATTCCTGGAAGTTTAGAATGGTTGCGGTGGTGCTCTGCACAGTAATTTCTTGCATGCATGCCTAAATAAAATGTACATGTGAGAGCAAAACTGAACAATACTAATTTTAAGGATAGGATTAACCATGTACATGACCCTTTGGTCGGATAATTTGGTTATCATGAAGTAGTATATATGATCAGATTCAGGTAGAAGAAATAGAAGCCAGGAAAAAGACCGTCAGGTTATGCATCAGCTTTTGTTCCGAAGAAACACTCGGCTATTTCAACTAAGCCTTGAAGAACTAGCATAAACCATTTGCCAGAATCTTCAGCAGTTCCAGGATTCAATTTAGCACTCAGGCCTCCAGAAGTAGAATCTCATTTAAGGTTGCACTAAAACTCAGATTCGAATTTGAAGGTTGTCAAACTAATCAGCAAGAATCTCTCAATAAAATAAAGTGCAAAGAGATTTACTCAACCAAAATAAATCGTAAGTTGTGTTTAAGATGTCAATGGAACTCCATCTCAACGTAGCCAGTCTCAAGCCGGGGTAAAGGAGGAGGGTTGTGATAGGCTTGGTGAGCCAACATCAAAACTCGTCCACTCTTATTGAGATGAAACCCAAAAGAATATCGTTGTGGCGTAACCCTCTTAGCAACATGTCATATCGGAACCCAGGTGTGGTGTTAAATGGGCAAGGGCGGGCCGTCACCCCCTTGGTGGCGCGCGGTATCTTGATCTAGTTACGCTCATAAGTGAGCAAGGATCGGGTTGTTGCATCCTTAGTGGCACGCTACATTGATGCTCGGTCGTAGTGAAAAATGGTACAATGGTGTGAGGGGAAGGAGAGGTTGGGATCGAACCTTTCGTGGCGACGAGCGACGACCTCCCGTGGTGGCCTTCTTCGACAAGGTTCAGCACGACGGCGGCTAGGTTTCTATCTAGGTAAAAAAACGCCCAGGTAGTGGCATGCGATTCACAACCCATACCGCAAGTAATTCGAGCCCGAAAAGATGGCCCAGAAACATGGCCCGAAAAAAATCAGTAGCGTGTCCAGATAACCCACGCCACAACTTTTTGAAAAGAAGAATATATTAATATCAAGTAGATATCAATTATATCCAGTAGGCCTCTGCACCAACAAGATGTCTAAAAACATCCAGAATGCACACAACCAAAAAGGAAAATAAAAACAGGAAAAAAGACCCTGCCACGGTGATTGATCATCCGCAATAGCAACACTCTAACCACCACCAAAAACACTCACGCCACAATTAATGATGTAATCAATGGTGTGTCATCTTTCTGACACTCCATCAATAACATTTGAGAAGGGTAAGGTTGTTGGCCCCACACACAAAGTCGCACACCGTTATTAACGTTGTACTGATGGCGTGCGGAATATTTCCACGCCACTGGTATTTTGAAAAATACATGTGGTGTGGATAGAAAGTGGCGTGTCACTAATAAATATTTTGTGTAAGCATTTCTACACTAGTGGTTGGTCGTAGGACTCTGGAAAGGGTCTTTGTCCGCTGTGGTTGGGCGGGTCTCCTTGCCGGTGGTGCCCTGGTGCAACGACACCCCGGTGGTGGATGGGGTCCGGCGGCCAGTGGCACTGGCTCGTGCGGTGAGTCCCTCTCTGGTGTTTGCGGGCAGGCCAGCTTTTTGGCCACATCTGGTGCTGGGAGTTTGGTCTATCTATGGTGCAGGGCTAGGTGCAACGGGTGCGGCAGGGTGCGTACTATTGTTGCTAGTGCGGCTCGACTCCAGCGGCATGGCACGAGCCCAGCGCGGTGGTGCTGCTCCGGGTCTCCTAGGTGGCGATGGGGCGGCGCGACTGTCATGGATTGGTGGCAGCGTGGCGTGGTTGAAGGAAATATGCCCTAGAGGCAATAATAAAATTGTTATTTTATATTTCCTTATTCATGATAAATGTTTATTATTAATGCTAGAATTATATTAACTGAAAACTTGATACATGTGTGAATATATAGACAAAACTATGTGTCCCTAGTATGCCTCTACTAGACTAGCTCGTTGATCAAAGATGGTTAAGTTTCTTAGCCATGAACATGAGTTGTCATTTGATAAACGAGATCATATCATTAGTGGAATGATGTGATGGACAAGAGCCATCCGTTAGCTTAGCATAATAATCGTTCAGTTTTATTGCTATTACTTTCTTCGTGTCAAATATATATTCCTCCGATTATGAGATTATGCAACTCTCGGACACCGGAGGAATGCCTTGTGTGCTATCAAATGTCACAACGTAACTGGGTGATTATAAACATACTCTACAGATATCTCCGAAGGTGTTTTTTGGGTTGGCATAGATCGAGATTAGGATTTGTCACTCTGAGTATCGAAGAGGTATCTCTGGGCCCTCTCGATAATGCACATCATATGAAGCCTTGCAAGCAATGTGACTAATGAGTTAGTTGCGGGATGATGCACTACGGAACGAGTAAAGAGACTTGCTGGTAACGAGATTGAACTTGGTTTGAAGATACCGACGATCGATCGGGCAAGTAACATACTGATGACAAAGGGAATAACGCATGTTGACATTACGGTTCGACCGATAAAGATCTTCATAGAATATGTGGAAACCAATATGAGCATCCAGGTTCCGCTATTCGTTATTGACTAAAGAGGTGTCTCATTCATGTCTACATAGTTCTCCAACCTGTAGGGTCCACACGCTTAACGTTCGATGACGATATGTATTATATGAGTTATGTGTTTTGGTGACTGAAGGTTGTTTGGAGTCCCGGATGAGATCATGGACATGACGAGGAGTCTTGAAATGGTCGAGAGGTAATGATTGATATATTGGAAGAGCTATCACTTTGAGTACATGAGTTCGTATCCCTCTCTCGCATTAGCGTGAACCTAAACTAACTACTGCCTGTCGCTCGGAAACCGGAAACCGGCAACACCTAGGCCTGACACTCCGGCCACTCATCGTATACATACTCCTGGCGTAGCACTTCTTCGCCATCGATGATCTATGCACCTGCACCGTCACATGAGTCGATGATATGCAACATATATAGTTGAGCAACAGAAAGAGACAGACTTGACAAAAATAGAAACAACATATCATAAGCATAAATAACAAAGTTCATCGTACCCAAAATTCCCTAACTAGAGTGATCTTCGCTAGTCGAGGAGGAGGACGGTTTAGTTACATCACAAATAAAGTTTCACTGCGTGTAACTCAAAGTTTTGTCATACAGAAAGTATGGACTAAACAGACACATTGTCATATATCGACAATCACTCCAACATGCCGTGCCATCCATCGAGGTCAGGGAGATAGTCCCCGAGCTTAGTGAAAGGCTTCATGTCGAGACGCTGAGAGGCTATCCATGTTCGGACGTCTTCCCGCGACATTTGTCCTTCTCCGTAGAACATCCCTGTTTTTCCGACGACCTCTTTCATGATGATTTGGGCAAGTTCACGCTAGATGTTATAGAACTCAGCTCGAAGTCGATGATCCTCGATATCTCCTATGTCCTTTGCCCATTGCAGAATATGGGCATCGCCAGATCTAGGTGACATGTGAAGGTTCTGGTGATCCCGTCTGTACTCCAGCATGTGGTGTAGGACATAGAATCCATCATTAAGAGAATCGTTCGGTTGCTGGATGCAGCAGAAGTCGGTCTTATGGCTGAAGGCGGCCCTGCCGCCCCTTCTCTTCTTGTCCCTAACCTCTCCACCCCTTGCTTGGTAGTAAAACATAGCACTGTCGAGAACATCTTTGATGTGGGTGTAATCCTTTTTGTGAATGTTCTTCGACGAGTCCAAGTAAAGAGCATGGGAGAATCGGGGGTAGAGGATGATGAGGACGGCGCGCCCGCCGCTGTGCAAAATAAGTACACCTCAAATTAATTAGCCTCCACCGTGCAAATGAATTATTGAAATCGAAGGAAGGATAGCAGCGCGGATGACTTACACGGGATGATAAGGCACGAGAATCGCCTCCTTGTCCTTATTGGCGAGCATGAAACTGACGATGTAATCCCTCGTGTATTCACGCTGCTCTGCACAGACTCCCAAGAAGCTCTCGTGCATGTAGTACGGGTCAACGACACAGATATGACGTATCTGCTCAACCCCAATGATGTAGTTCATGTGCAAGGCATAAAGGCGGACAAACGTAAAATTCAACTTCTTCACGTGAAACATGTCGAATATGTAATCAAATCGGAGGAAGAACTTATCCGCAGGGAAGCTGTCGACGTACGACATTTGCCGCAGAACGTTAACCACGTAGAGTGGGTATCCTGGATCTTTCGAGGCGATGAGGCATTTCTCTACCCGCAGCACATCGTCATGAAGTCTCCTTAGATCGCCGAATCTGGCCCGTAGCGCTGTTGCAGGTAGGATTGGTTGACCGGGGATATGCCATTTATCCGCATCGGGGATATCTATACGGTCCTGAAGCCGAGGCTGCTGAGGCGGCTGGATCATAGAATCAGCTTTTTTGCCTTTCCTCGCTCTCTTCCTAGACTTCTTTACTACCGGAAGGTCGTCAATAATACGTTGAGACGGTAATTCAGGCACCGACTCATGACGCTCAAACCCTGAGGAGGCGCCAGTATAGACATACTGTTCAGCGCCATCGTCATCCTCATCCTCATCCATGGCGACGTCATCAGCGACTAATGGAGCCTCCTCCTTACCCCGTCCGCTATCACCCAACCCGACACCCGACACTAATTGGGTAGGTGGGGTGTTGATGTTCATACCTTGTTGAGGCTGCGTGCTCGTGGGTGTGCTCCCGGTCGCCTCCAGACGGAGCAGACTCTTTGGCCACAACAGGACCCACCCATTGCAACAATCACCAAGCCGCCGCGGTGTCTCCTCGTCATCCACCAGTACTGTTGGAGGAGGCAAATTCTCGTGGCCCGGTTCGACACTGGCCATGGAAACGTTGAAGACGTTCGGGGGGATCGGCCGGCTGTGGAACAATGGTTCCTTCGGCTTCATTATCGTCGCCTTCCCCACGGCCACCTTCTGGTCGCCGATGGTGTACAATATGGTGCACGGGGTTTCGTCGGCCTGCAAAGAAAAGTCTGCGACGTGAGACATCCAAAAGGCAACAAAAACGGGAGATTATACATTTATATTGAAGGGGGCCGGTGTGACAGATACCGTGAGGGCGTCGAGCTCAGCCAAAGATGAAGCACCACCGAGCACGTCCGGTGCGGGAGCTGGTGCAGGAGCAGGTGCGGTAGCTGATGCGGGAGCAGGTGCGGGAGCCGGTGCGGGAGCAGGTGCTCCCAAGAAGTCAGCAAGGGGAAAGTCCTCTGCATTTTTTCTGGATTTTTCCTTGTCCAAGTGATAACGCCCGTCACCAAGGAAGTAGACAAATCTGCAACCGCCTGTTTTGCGGCAGCTACCGCTGTTGCGACTGTCTGAGATGATTTCTTCTCAACCGCAATCTCAACCTTCTTGTCGATGTTTTCTTCAGTTAACCTCCGTCTTTCCTTTCTCTCCTCCGTGGTCTCACGGTAGTACTTCTTCCACGTGGCGCCGTCTTCGACACCATGCACGCGTCCATACGACGGTTGAGTATCCACCGGTTGTCGTTTCAATATGTTCAATGCCCGGTTGAATGGAGTGTCCCACTTGGGCCTCGCCAATGCCTCAGACGGCGAGTCGCTTTCGGCCGCAATCCGGTGCTGCTCTCTCTGCAAAAGGCACAAGGATCATTTACAAATATGACTAACGTGTGCAGTCGAATTGATCAGAAACTAAAATTACCAGCAGTCTCATGAACTCCGTAATGACCGGTGTTGTCTCGTAAACCTTCTTCACTGGGTCCCAACGGTGCCGGGCCCTCAGGATGTCACGCTCCTGCGGGACGATGAAATCCGCCAAGGGGTCTGGGATGCCCAGACTCGCGGCTTCCGCGTCCTCCTTGGCCCATTTGGACCTCTTTCCGCCGTAACCACGGCTTCCGAGGTGGTGGCTCCCAATGTTCCTCTTTTGAAGCCCCTTCATGTACTTAGACTTTTTTTGGCAGCTTCGGCCTCGCAAGCCTCCTTGAATATTTGAAACTGCTCTTCCGTGATTGTCGGATTATCCTTTACAATCTCGGAGTAGGGTTCCCCGTCGTTGATCTTTGCTTTCACTCAATTTTTCCAGGCGGCCAACGCGTCGCTAAACTTGGTCATGGCGTGTTTGTTTATCTTCTTCATTGCCGGGTCCTCGTCTGGATCTTCATAATCCTTCTCATTCTGGCCCGGGAACAAGAATATCTGGTGAAACTTCTTTAGGAGGGAGCTCCTCATATTTTCTATCTTCTGTAGTTTCTCATCATTGATGGTGGCGGGTGTCCGTACGATGCAGTCTATTTGATTGTCGTAGCACGCGCGCGCTTCCTCGGGCGCCTTTGGCTCAAAATTGCCATCGTCCACCTCCGTGACCACCAGTCTAGTAGTACTGAGTTTTTTAGGAACATGTTGCCTCTTTGCTTTCGGTTCTACACCGTCTCCGCTCCCCGAGGCAGCACCGGTCTCAGCGCCGGTCTCGATGCCGGTCTGAATCTCAGCACCGGTCTCAGTCTCAGCACCGGTCTGCGTGTCGGTCTCAGTCCCCGATACCACCGGTGGGCCCAGCAACAACATCAGTTGATCGTCGGTAAGGCTAAAATATTCGTCTGCCGCTAGGTAGACGTCGTTGCAATCACCAGAACCTGTCCTTCATCGTTGCTAGCCATGTTTCCTATGATTAAATCTAGTCAATTAATTCTAGACCTAATAAAATGAATAATGACATAAAAAAGGACTATTGTTTTGCAGGAATGTTGACTCCTTCCTGGTGCGGCAAATCCCGAGCACTCGATATGTCCTAGTTTGTAGCACAAGTCATGCCGAAATTCACGGAAAATTTTGGCATGACCTTTGCTAAAAAGTGGACAAATCGAGAACCTGAAATTTGCCGGAACAGAAATGAATCAACATTCCGGCAAAACATAGGCCACTCAGCATCATTCCCTGGAAACAACAAAGCCACTTGGGCACAATCGAACAACTTCAATGAAAAGATATAACATGAGCAAACACTATTGAGGAATTTGCATATAACATGGCCACTTCAATGAAAAGATATAATCAACAATAATGGAATATGCAAATGAACATCAATGACATATAGCTACTGTTCTGTTTGACCAAGTTTTTGAAAAGAAAAACAATTCTGTTTTTTGTTTATAGCTAAATGCCATAGCTACTGTTTTTTGTTTATAGCTAAATACTTTTGTTTTTTGTCTAAAGCTAAAAGTCTAGGAACTACATTTTCTCTAACCCTTTTGACCTCACAAGAATTTCCACAACAAGACCTTAGTACCTACACCCAATTTCTTCAAAAATATTCAGGTCCATAGTCCAAATAATTCAAATTTCATTTGAATGAAATTTGGAACAAATTCAGGTCCGTAGTCAAAATATTTTTTTATAGCTAAGTGTTTTTTGTTTATACCCTCTGTTAATTTAAATCTAAATGCTACTATTATTTATATACCCTCTATTAGTTTAAAGCTAAATGGAATTACTGTTTAGGAATTTTCATAAAAATTGTCCTAGCTAATTTCCTAAAAAAATTGCAAATCATTTTTCCTAAATGCTATAAAATGCCTACTGCCCTAAAAAAATCTAGGGTTCATATGAACACCTAGGGTTCATATGAACATCAACACAGTATCAACACATATATATAAGTGCCCTAGCAGAGAGAAATAGAAGGGTAGGGACAGGAGAGGCATAGCCTTACGGTCGGCGGCGAGGGCAGGCTCTGGCTCGGGCAGCGGCGGCAAGCTCAAGGGAGGCGACAGTGAGGTCGACGACGGCCTCGGGCGGCGGCTGTGAGGTCGAGGGGGCGGCCTCAGGCGGCGGCGGTGTGGTCGAAGGCGGCCTCGGGTGGTGGCGGTGTGGTCGAAGGCGCGCGGCAAGGCAACGGCGATGATGGAGCAGTTGGGGGATAGGGGGGAGTAGAGAGGGGGGGGGGAAGGACTTAGCGAAATTTTGAGCCACGGCCGCCGGGATTTGAGTTAAACTAGCAGCAGCGCGTTTTGATGAAACGTGCTATAGCTAAGATAGCTATAGCGTGTTCCAGAGAAACGCGCTGCAGCTAACCCTTTCTGTTTTCTTTCTCTTTTTCTTTTGTTTTCTTTACATTTTCTTTTTTTCATTTCTCCTTTTTCTATTTCTTTCATTTTCATTTAGTTTTCTACTTATTTTTCTATTTATGTTCTTTTACAGAGCAGTAGCGCTGTAAAGAGGAAACGCGCTGCTACAATGTTTTAGCAGTAGCGTGCTTCTGGGAGAAGCACTGCTACTATTCCTAGCCTACCGGTACGAGTGAGAGAATTTTAGTAGTAGCGCTTTTCTGTGGAGACGCGCTACTGCTAAAATAATGATTGTAGCGTGGTTTTGCAACAAGCGCTACTACTAAGTAGCGCTAGCGCCGCGTTTTGACCAATTCTACTGCTATACCTCTGTGTATAGCGTTTTCCCTAGTAGTGTTAGTTGAATCGAATTTGACTGCGGCCGGTCCTTGTGAAGGTTAAAACAACAAACTTGATAAATCACCGTTGTGGTTTTTGTGCCGTAGGTATGTACGGTTCATGCTACAAGCCCGTAGCAGCCACGTAAAACTTGCAACAAACAAAGTAGAGGACGTCTAACTTGTTTTTGCAGGCATGTTGTGATGTGATATGGTCAAGACATGATGTGATATAAAGATTGTTGTATGAGATGATCATGTTTTGTAAAAGTTATCGGCAACTGGCAGGAGCCATATGGTTGTCGCTTTATTGTATGAAATACAAGTGCTATGTAATTGCTGTACTTTATCACTAAGTGGTAGCGATAGTCGTAGAAGCAATGGTTGGCAAGATGACCACGATGCTACGATGGAGATCATGACATTGCTTCGATGATGAAGATCAAAATCACAAGATGATGATGGCCATATCATGTCACATATTTTGATTGCATGTGATTTTTATCTTTTATGCATCTTATTTTGCTTTGTACGACGGTAGCATTATAAGATGATCCCTTACTAAATTTCAAGGTATAAGTGTTCTCCCCGAGTATGCACCATTGCGAAAGTTCTTCGTGCCGAGACACCACGTGATGATCAGGTGTGATAAGCTCTACGTTCAAATACAACGGGTGCAAGCCAGATTTGCACACGCGGAATACTCGGGTTAAACTTGAGGAGCCTAGCATATACAGATATGGCCTCGAAACACTATAGACCAAAAGGTCGAACATGAATCATATAGTAGATATTATCAACATAGTGATGTTCACCATTGAAGACTACTCCATCTCACGTGCTGATCAGACATGGTTTAGTTGATTTGGATCACGTATCATTTAGATGACTAGAGGGATGTCTATCTAAGTGGGAGTTCTTTAGTAATATGATTAATTGAACTTAATTTATCATGAACTTAGTCCTGATAGTTTCTTGCATATCTATGTTGTAGATCAATGGCCCGTGCTACCGTTCCTTTGAAATTTAATGCGTTCCTAGAGAAAGCTAAGTTGAAAGATGGTGGTAGCAACTACACGGACTGGGTCTGTAACTTGAGGATTATCCTCATTGATGCATAGAAGAATTATGTCCTTGATGCACCGCTAGGTGCAAGGCCTGCTGCAGGAGCAGAAGCTAACGTTGTGAACGCCTGGCAAGCTCGATCTGATGACTACTCATTAGTTTAATATGCCATGCTTTACGGATTAGAATCGGGACTTCAAAGACGTTTTTAAACGTCATGGACCATATGAGATGTTCCAGGAGTTGAAGTTAATATCTCAAGCAAATGCCCGAGTTGAGAGATATAAATCTCTAACAAGTTCTATAGCTGTAAGATGGAGGAGAACATTTCTGTTAGTGAGCACATACTCAGAATGTCTGGGTACCATAATCACTTGACTCAGCTGGGAGTTAATCTTCCAGATGATTGTGTCATTGACAGAGTTCTTTAATCACTGTCACCAAGCTACAACAGCTTTGTGATGAAAAAGACTATTCCCGAGCTCTTCGTGATGCTAAAGGCCGCGGAGGTAGAAATCAAGAAGGAGCATCAAGTGTTGATGGTTAACAAGACCACTAGTTTCAAGAAAAAGGGCAAGGATAAAAATAAGGGGAACTTCAAGAAGAATGTTAAGCAAGTTGTCACTCCCGGGAAGAAACCTAAAAATGGACCCAAGCCTGAAACTGAGTGCTTCTACTGCAAAGGGACTGGTCACTGGAAGCGGAACTGCCCCAAGTATTTGGCGGATAAGAATGATGCCAAAGTGAGCAAAGATATATTTAATATACATGTTATTGATGTGTACCTTACTAATTCTCGTAGTAGTGCCTGGGTATTTGATACCGGTTTCGTTGCTCATATTTGTAACTCTAAGCAGGGACTACGGATTAAACAAAGATTGGCTAAGGACGAGGTGACAATGCACGTCGGAAATGGTTCCAAGATTGATGTGATCGCCGTCGGCACGCTACCTCTACACTACCTTCGGGATTAGTTTTAGACCTGAATAATTGTTATTTGGTGCCAGCATTGAGCATGAACATTATATCTGGATCTTGTTTAGTGCGAGACGGTTATTCATTTAAATAAAAGAATAATGGTTGTTCTATTTATATGAGTAATATCTTTTATCATCATGCACCCGTGAAGAGTGGTCTATTTCTTTTGAATCTTGATCGTGATGATACACATATTCATAATATTGATGCCAAAAGATGCAAAGTTGATAATGATAGTGCAACTTATTTGTGGCACTGCCGTTTGGGTCATATCAATGTAAAGCGCATGAACAAACTCCATAAAGATGGACTTTTGGAACCACTTGATTATGAATCATTTGATACTTGTGAACTGTGCGTTATGGGCAAGATGACTAAAACTCCATTCTCCGGAACAATAGAACGAGCTAGTGACTTATTGGAAATAATACATATCGACGTATGCGGTCCAATGGGTGTTGATGCTTGTGGCGGGTATCGTTATTTTCTGACCTTCACAGATGATTTGAGCAGATATGGGTATATCTACTTAATGAAACACAAGTCTGAAACATTTGAAAAGTTCAAAGAATTTTAGAGTGAAGTGGAGAATCATCATAACAAGAAAATAAAGTTTCTACGATCTGATGATAGAGGATAATATTTGAGTTACGAGTTTGGCCCTCATTTAAAACAATATGGAATAGTTTCACAGCTCACGCCACCTGGAACACCACAGCGTAATGGTGTGTCCGAACGTCGTAACCGCACTTTATTGGATACGGTGCGATCTATGATGTCTCTTACCGATTTACCACTATCGTTTTGGGGTTATGCATTAGAGACAGCTGCATTCACTTTAAATAGGGCACCGTCAAAGTCCATTGAGACGACATCGTATGAAATGTGGTTTGGCAACAAACCTAAGCTGTTGTTTCTTAAAGTTTGGGGATGCGATGCTTATGTCAAAAGGCTTCAGCCCGATAAGCTCGAACCCAAATTGGAGAAATGTGTCTTCATAGGATACCCTAAGGAAACAATTGGGTACACCTTCTACCACAAGTCCGAAGGCAAGATTTTTGTTGCTAAGAACGGAGCCTTTCTAGAGAAGGAGTTTCTGTCGAAAGAAGTGAGTGGGAGGAAAGTAGAACTTGATGAGGTAATTGTACCCGCTCTCAATTTGGAAAGTAGCTCATCCAAGAAATATTTTCCCATTATGCCTACACCAACTAGAGAGGAAGCTAATGATAAAGATCATGAAACTACAGATAAAGTTGCTACAGAACCTCGTAGGTATGGCAGAGCACGATCCGCACCAGAGTGGTATGGTAATCCTATTCTAGAAGTCATGTTACTTGACCATGACGAAACTATGAACTATGAAGAAGCTATGATGAGCCCATATTGCGATAAATGGCTTGAGGTCATGAAATCTGAGATAGGATCCATGTATGAGAACAAAGTGTGGACTTTGGTGGATCTGCCCGATGATCGGTGACCCATAGAGAATAAATGGATCTTCAAGAAGAAGACTGACGCTGACAGTAACACTACTGGAATCAGGATATTTGCCGTCAGCTAGATCTTTGCCGTCTGCTAGCTGACGGCAAAGAAGGTCTTTGCCCTCAGCTTAATAGAAGCTGACGACAAAGATGCTGCTGACGGCAAAGATCATGTTTGCCGTCAGCCAACCCTTTGTCGTCGGCTAGCGGACGACAAAGAATGAGGGTAGCCCACTACCGAGTACCACCTAACGGACACTTTCTTTGCCGTCCGCTAGCTGACGGCAAATAATGTGGCCAAACTAACGTCCATTAGCTAGGATCTCTGCCGTCTGCTAGCAAATGGCAAAGAACAGTGCCCTAACTAAAATCCATCGACGCCCGCCCTCACACATCTCTATCTGTCCCCTCTCTCTCTCCGCCCGCGCCCGAGCCGCCGCCGCCCCGCGCCATCCCGCCCCTGTGCCCCCGCCGCCCCGCGCCACCCATGTCGCCGCGCC
>NC_041393.1:20737442-20740421 GCF_002162155.2 Triticum dicoccoides | reverse complement strand
GGCCCCGGCGCCCCTCTGCTCGACCACCGCGGCGCCCCGCCGCTCCGGCACCCCCTCCTGCACCCGGCCGCCCAGGCGCCCCTCTCCTCCACCACCGCGCCCGCCCCACCCCTTCGGCGCCCCTCCTCCAGCCGACGGTGAGACCTGTTGTGTTTTTTGCTATTTTCGGTTTTGTATTTTAAGTTTATTTTAGGTTTACTTTAGGTTTGGTTTAATTTAGGTTCACTTTAGTTTAGGTTTACTTTAGGTTTTGTTTAGTTTAGGTTTACTTTAGGTTTGGTTTAGTTTAGGTTTACCATTTGTTCTGTTCAAATTGATTGATCATTGATGATTGGGAACTGGTGTCCAGTGTAAAATTTGCCAGGGGTCAAACAAATGTTTGTCTGAAATTTGACATTGTTATGTGATTAAATTCATTATATTGATTGATTGATTCACTCACTGAGATTGGCTGATCAAGCAAGCAGTGTTCCCCTCTTCTTAGGTTGTCAACAATTGATTAATTTGAATTGTTGAATAGTAATACAATCTGTGAGAGTGTGATGATCATGATGAGCTAGATTGCAATTCATCAGTGGTGGTGAGTTGAGGGTGAGTGTGTCGTGCAATGAAAACGAGTGTAAAGTGGCAAGCAAGCAAGCAAACATGGGAGGGAGTTGGAAAAGGTGTGGGGTACTACTCCTCTCCTCTCCAGTAGGCATTGTGCTCACGTAAAGGGAGCTGTGATCTTCCTCTTCCTCTTCATATTCTTCTCTGTCTCTGTCTCACCATGCATCATCAGCATCGGCATCAGCACCATGGAAATAATCTAGGAGTATCTATCTATCTTTGTGTTGTGCAAGGGGAATCAGAGAATATGTTTGTATGTGTGTGTGTGTGTGGTTAGCTTGGGTACTGGTGGTCTGGCTGGCTGGCTGGCTGTTGCTCTACCACCAAGAAAGGAAGGACTCACTCCCCACACCTCCTCCCCTGCTTATTTGCCTTATATGCCTGGAAATTTAGTACATATTTGTGTAGTTAAGACAAAACTTGAACCAATATCAACCGGGACAATATTGGATTTATGTGATGTGAATTCATAATTACAAATAAGTATGTTTTTGGTACCGTTGACACCAATTTTCCGCGGAAAGTGATAACAAGCTCTTGGTAACTTCAACTATATATTGCCAACCAGAGTTGCTTCCACCTTAGGAATTAACAATCAAGAAGAAGAAGAAGAAGATAATCCCTAGTTTTGAAGGGTGCCAATTGCCATTGCCAACTAACATACCAAATTAATTAAGTGTTATTGATGTTGTTAGCACAAATGCATTTCTTTTTTTTCTCAGTTTTCTTTCATGTCTAGAAACTTGGCTCTATGTTTATAGATATGCTTCTAGATACTAATTGGTCTCTTTTGCTGCTTATTAGAGATGGGGAGAGGTCGCCACCGCAGGCTCTGCTCTGCCACACCGGAGTACGAGTTGGATGCTTCTGAGTTCTTCAGTATCATACTTGAGACTTCCTCCAAGAGGTAGGTATATAAAAGGAGAGATCTCCCCTATACCCATCTCATTATGATAACTCTGCTGTTTGCTACATCACTCCTTGTCCCAAACTGCAGAGGTTGCCTCACGCTTTTATGACGATGTTGGACGGCCATCGGACAAAGAATGTGAAGCTGCGACAGGCCGACAGTTGGCTTCGCAGGCTTTGGGACGTGGAGTTGGTGATCAGGTACGACCACATGTACCTATATCGTGGCTGGGAGCAGCTCTACCGTGCCTATGACCTGCGACATGGGTACTTCCTTCTCTTCAGGTACGACGACGACGCCATGCTCACCATGAAGGTGTTCAACACGACTATGTGTCACATGCGCTACCAGGACGACGATGATGCCAGTACGTTCTGCCTCTTCTTCCTCTACATTTTGCTTTGTCTCACATTGATTGTTAACGGTCATTGTTGCATTTGGTTAGGCAATGGGAGCAGAAGCAGCGACTCTGGATACATCCAAAGCAGTAGCGACTCTGGCTGCAGCAATTGCAGCAGCGAGGATGATCTGGAATGGAGTGGGGAAGAAGACGAGCAGAGTGGGGATGATGAGGTGTAGGCTGATGATGGGTAACAGATGGTGGTGGCTGAGGACGTAGCGGAGGTGGTGGCTGACGATGGGCAAGAGATGGTGGTGGCTGAGGATGACCTAGCGATGGTGCTGCCTGAAGATGCCCTCGCGATGGTGGTGGTGCCTAACAATGACCTCGCGATGGTGGTGGCACCGGCGATCCCACAGCCGGGCGACATGACCATGCCAATTGTGGTAGAAGACTACATCCCACTGCCTCCACCGCCTCGCCGCTCTTGGCGCATCAGGATGAGGAAGGAGAAGGAGAAGAAGAATGAGGAGTGAACTATGTCAGGTATGTCAGGTCTCCAGAATGATCTATATATACTTAGCTTTATTTCCTCCGAAATGACATAAGTTAGCTCTAATATGCTAAGTTATCTCTAATATGCTTAGTTTCCTAGGTTTTCTCAATAATGACATATACACTTGGCTTACTTGTGTAAAAAATGGCATAATTATGCTTAGTTAACTCAAAAATGGCATAATTAGTTAAGTTAGCTCCAAAATGACCCATTTAACCTAGGTTAGCTCCAATATGATCCATTTTACCTAGGTTAGCTCCAAAATGACCAAGTTTGCCTAGGTTAGCTCCAATTTGATCCATTTTAGCTAGGTTAGCTCCAAAATGACCTACTTTACCTAGGTTAGCTCCAAAATGACCAAGTTTACCTAGGTTAGCTCCAAAATGATCAAGTTTACCTAGGTTAGCTCCAATATGATCCATTTGAGCTAGGTTAGCTCCAAAATGACCAGGTTTACCCAGGGTTAGCTCCAATTTGCTACATTTTAGCTAGGTTAGCTCCAAAATGACCTACTTTACCTAGGTTAGCTCCAAAATGACCAAGTTTGCCTAGGTTAGCTCCAAT
>NC_041393.1:20700660-20737064 GCF_002162155.2 Triticum dicoccoides | reverse complement strand
CATTTTAGCTAGGTTAGTTCCAAAATGATCAAGTTTACCTAGGTTAGCTCCAATATGATCCATTTGAGCTAGGTTAGCTCCAAAATGATCAAGTTTACCTAGGTTAGCTCCAATATGATCCATTTTAGCTAGGTTAGCTCCAAAATGACATAGTTTACCTAGGTTAGCTCCAAAATGACCAAGTTTATGTAGGTTAGCTCCAGAATGACCTAGTTTACCTAGGTTAGCTCCAATATGATCCATTTTAGCTAGGTTAGCTCCAAAATGACCTAGTTTACCTAGGTTAGCTCCAAAATGACCAAGTTTACCTAGGTTAGCTCCATTTTACCTAAGTATATGCTTACTTCTTATTCCAGTCTTCTTCTTCTTCTTCATTTTCTTCTACTTCATGTTCTTCTTCTTCTTCTTCTAACTTTCTTGTTTCACATTTTGTAGATCTCATTTAATTCACGGAAGCTTGCATGGATGGAGTGCTTCTTTTCCCTTTTTGCTTTTATTTTGTATCGATGAACTTGCATGGATGGAACTTGTTATATGGATGGATGGATAACGGTGTTGGATGAACAATGTGAAACTTTTGTAATATGTATGGATGGAACTATGTACATGTTGGTTATGTATGTATATATGATGAAACTTGTGTGTTGGATATTTCTTTTGTGAAATTTGTGTGTTGAAACTTGCATTGTGTGTTCAAATTGAATAAATCTAAAAAAACAGAAAAAATTGGGGCTATGCAGGATCTTTGTCGTCCGCCAGCGGACGGCAAAGCATTTTGCCATCAGCCAGCGGACGGCAAAGATGCCATGTGGCAGCTCCCTGTTCAACCTAGGGTTGTCCTATTTGGTTACTTTGTCGTCTGCCAGCTGACGGCAAAGCTCACCGTTAGCTCCCTAATGGCCGGACATTGTCACGTGTGCCGTCCAGGACCGTTGCCGTCAGCCGGCTGATGGCAAAGTTCGTTTCATCTTTGTCGTTCTCCAGCTGATGGCAAAGAAGCCGTTGTCATAGCCCATTCAGCCGGACCTGTTGCCGTCAGCTGTCCGCCTTGTATGCCTTTGCTGTCCGCCCTGGCGGACGACAAAGAAGCTGATTCCAGTAGTGTAATGTTACTGTCTATAAAGCTCGACTTGTTGTAAAGGGTTTTCGACAAGTTCAAGGAGTTGACTACGATGAGACTTTCTCACCCGTAGCGATGCTTAAGTCTGCCCGAATCATGTTAGCAATTGCCGCATTTTATGATTATGAAATCTGGCAAATGGATGTCAAAACTGCATTCCTTAATGGATTTCTTAAAGAAAAGTTGTATATGATGCAACTAGAAGGTTTTGTCGATCCTAAAGGTGCTAACAAAGTATGCTCCAGCGATCCATTTATGGACTGGTGCAAGCATCTCGGAGTTGGAATATACGCTTTGATGAGGTGATCAAAGCATATGGTTTTATACAGACTTTTGGAGAAGCCTGTATTTATAATAAAGTGAGTGGGAGCTCTATATCATTTCTATTATTATATGTGAATGACATATTGTTGATTGGAAGTGATGTAGAATTTCTGAATAGCATAAAAGGATACTTGAACAAGAGTTTTTCAATGAAAGACCTTAGTGAAGCTGCTTACATATTGGGCATCCAGATCTATAGATATAGATCAAGACGCTTGATAGGACTTTCACAAAGCACATACCTTGATAAAGTTTTGAAGAAGTTCAAAATGGATCTGTCAAAGAAAGGGTGCTTACCTGTATTACAAGGTGTGAAGTTGAGTTAGACTCGATGCCTGACCACTGCAGAAGATAGAGAGAAAATGAAAGTCATTCCCTATGCTTCAGCCATAGGTTTTATCATGTATGCTATGCTGTGTACCAGACCTGATGTGTGTCTTGCTATAAGTTTAGTAGGGCGGTACCAAAGTAATCCAGGAGTGGATCACTGGACAGCGGTCAAGAACATCCCGAAGTACCGGAAAAGGACTAAGGATATGTTTCTCATTTATGGAGGTGACAAAGATCTTGTCGTAAATGGTTACGTTGATGCTAGCTTTGACACTGATCCAGATGACTCTAAGTCTCAATCCAATACATATTTTTATTGAATGGTGGAGCTGCCAGTTGGTGTAGTTCCAAGCAGAGCGTCGTGGCGGGATCTACGTGTGAAGCGGATTACATAGCTGCTTCGGAAGCAGCTAATGAAGGAGTCTGGATGAAGGAGTTCATATCCGATCTAGGTGTAATACCTAGTGCATCGGGTCCAATGAAAATCTTTTGTGATAATACTAGAGCAATTGCCTTGGCGAAGGAATCTAGATTTCACAAAAAGACCAAACACATCAAGAGACGCTTCAACTCCATCCGAGATTTGGTCAAGGAGGGAGACATAGAGATTTGCAAAATACATACGGATATGAATGTTGCAGACCCGTTGACTAAGCCTCTTCCACGAGCAAAACATGATCAACACCAAGACTCCATGGGTGTTAGATTCATTACAATATAATCTAGATTATCGACTCTAGTGCAAGTGGGAGACTGAAGGAAATATGCCCTAGAGGCAATAATAAAATTGTTATTTTATATTTCCTTATTCATGATAAATGTTTATTATTCATGCTAGAACTATATTAACTGAAAACTTGATACATGTGTGAATACATAGACAAAACTACGTGTCCCTAGTATGCCTCTACTAGACTAGCTAATTGATCAAAGATGGTTAAGTTTCCTAGCCATAGACATGAGTTTTCATTTAATAAACAGGATCACATCATTAGTGGAATCATGTGATGGACAAGACCCATTCGTTAGCTTAGCATAATGATTGTTCCGTTTTATTGCTACTACTTTCTTCGTGTCAAATATATATTCCTCCGACTATGAGATTATGCAACTCCCGGACACCGGAGGAATGCCTTGTGTGCTATCAGACGTCACAACGTAACTGGGTGATTATAAAGATGCTCTACAGATATCTCTGAAGGTGTTTCTTGGGTTGGCATAGATCGAGATTAGGATTTGTCACTCTGAGTAACAGAGAGGTATCTCTAGGCCCTCTCGGTAATGCACATCATATGAAGCCTTGCAGGCAATGCTACATATGAGTTAGTTCGACATGATGCACTACGGAATGAGTGAAGAGACTTGCCGGTAACGAGATTGAAATAGGTATGAAGATACCGATGATCGAATCTCGGGCAAGTAACATACCGATGACAAAGGGAATAACGTATGTTGACATTGCGGTTCGGTCGATAAAGTATTCGTAGAATATGTGGGAACCAATATGAGCATCCAGGTTCCGCTATTGGTTATTGACCGGAGAGGTGTCTCAGTCATGTCTACATAGTTCTCGAACCCGTAGGGTCCGCACGCTTAACGTTCGATGACGATATGTATTATATGAATTATGTGTTTTGGTGACCGAAGGTTGTTCGGAGTCCCGGATGAGATCACGTACTTGACGAGGAGTCTAGAAATGGTCGAGAGGTAAAGATTGATATATTGGAAGGTTATATATGGACACTGGAATGGTTCCGGAAAGGTTCGGGTATTTTTCGGAGTACCGGGAGGTTACCGGAACCCCTCGGGGAATTGTTGGGCCTACATGGGCCATAGGGAAGAGGGGACGCAGCCCACAGAGGGTGCCCGCGCCCCCTCCCATGGGGAGTCCGAATTGGACCAGGGGAGGGGGCGCGCCCCCCTTTCCTTCTCCTCTTCCCTCTCCCTTTCCCTTTTCCCCCTCCATGAGAAGGAAAAAAGAGGGGGGGGGGGGCGAATCCTACTAGGAGTGGAGTCCTAGTAGGACTAGAAGAACGCCCATGCGTTGCAACGGGGCCACATTAACTTTAAGAGTTCAATATTACGACATTGGCGACCTTTTTTACCATCAAATCCTCACACACACACTCTCCCTCCCTCTTCCTCACTATCTCTCCCCCTCTCCCTCTCTCTCTAACACACACACACATATCCATCTTATTGGGTACCGGACCATAATCCATCTATTTCACACACACACACACACACACACACTAGTGCATAACAATATGGATTATGTGTATTATATTTGCCACCACAACTGAGGGAATTAATTTCATGTAAATCGGCCAGCCACAGCTCCAAGAATACACGGAGGAGGTGGCCCGGGTCGGCGTCGGTGCCGTCCGGCGCGGGCCACAGGCCCGCTTCCAAGTGCACGTGCAATGCACGTCTTCACAAATATTATAACCAGATGTGAGAAATCACATGCATAGAAAAGACATTGTGATAGCAATCCAAATACCATAAATCAACTTTTTTTATTAGAAGATGTATTAGAAGGTTTGCATGCTGATGTATTAGAAGAAGAAATAGACATTACATAAAGTAGGGCGGCCATGCCGCGGTTACAAAGACGACGCGACTACACCTAGCGGGCAACCATAATGTCGCGGAAAGGAAAACAACCCACATACAGTTGAAATGAAACTATCTCCAGATATCAGCCAACCCTTTGGGCTTTGGCCCTGCAGAGCTTCCGCAATCCGACTCCGTCCTCGATATGCCGGCAAAGCTCCTGGGCCAATCAACTTATGATTCAAATGTCCAAGAAAATCTATAATTTATCATTCTATGCATAGTGTAAAGAGTGAAGACATAAGCAATTATCTCAGTAATTCGTAAATTAGATTATGCAATTCTCATGGATGTTGTCTCCAATTTCATTCTCGGTGTATAGGTGAGAAGTGTATCAAAAATCGTGTTATGAGAATCAACATTTGTGCCATGTAATCGACATTGTATATAGTAAACAAAGTTGCTGGAAGTTGTCAATAAGTACCATTCCCAACATCGTGCACAAAATTATACATGGCAAGACTAAATAAATACGTATATATGCAATTAAACAAATTAAACACAATTAAGGTAAATCTACTTGGATTGTGCATCATTCGGGTAAAGAAAGTAGAATACAAAATGTGATACATGGAAGCAGTGCCGTGGGCAGGATTTCGCCACGCCCAGGGACAGGCACTCGTTGGAACAATATCTACTGTATCTACTGTGCGCTACTGTATCTACTGTGCGATAAATTTGTGTGTTATTTGTCTCGTGGAATGGAAAGTAGAAGGGTCCTCAAAACTCAGGCAGGCCTAGCATTGTAATGTGGTAGTCAACCATTAGCATTTACATAAAATTCATCATTTTCATACTCATAATCTAATGCAGGCAGAGTAACAATGATATGATTAGGGGCAAAAAAATTCCCCGAAAACAATAAATCAATAATGAATAAATAGATACATGGTGTTCTTAAAACCAACCATTCTTGTTGCCTGGCTCAAGGATTATAGAGAGACCCTGAGGAGATGGTCAGAGGGGGAAGGTGCACATCTATAAGGACTTGTTAGGGAACACGATTAAATTATCTGATTCCATTGAGTTAAACAAGGATAGCGAGATCTGCAAAAATGTAGACAACATGTAGGCTTGTTATGCACTTATTATGGCTAGTATCAACTTCAAATATTTTTTCTGGATGACCATCGCTTTAGTTAACAGACCATTAAAACGTCCTCTGAATTTCCTAGGCACTGTAGCAGATAATCCCTTAAGAAGATGAAGACTTGCTTCCAAGCAGTGAAGAAGCATGGCTTGAATCTATTATAATTCACATTTGGTTACATATTGTATGCGCACACAGCTTCATGCAATAATTCTATCATAATTATCAAACGGATAAAAAGGAAAACAATACAACCTTATTTATTTATACTACCATAGTACTTTCGTTCCTTTGCAGCAGGTATGATACTATGCAACATCATAATTTCTGGAGAAACAAGTGACCAACTTTGTTCGAAACGATATCCCTCGAGTTCTCTTAAGATCCATAAGAGAAGTACTCGCAGAACTGAAATGAACAACCCACAAAGCTTTGGCATCCAAATGCAAAAGGGATGAGAGGGCAATCATAAAGAAACAGAAGTTAAATATAAAATATAGCAATCTCACATCAGGATATGACTCGAGAGCATTATCGCCAGTTAAAAGTGAACCATGCATGAAACCTTTATTTTCAAAAACATTGCACCTACATGCAGCAAAAATCCATAAGTTAATGATCAATAAAATAGTGTCCATGAGCGGGACAAACTAACAAATTTATGTGTATTGATTAACCATACATCCAAATCATGTAATAACCCGCATTGGTCCTTCTTCTGACATTTCTTCTTCCTGAGCATAGACAGAAACAATAAAGAGATAATAGAGAGAAGGATGTCAGCTACTCAAACAAAAATGACAGACAATACACAAAATGACGGACAATAACCAACCAACACCACTTCCCTTTCCCAGCACTAACTCCTACCATCGTTGCAAATTTCGTCCTACGCCATCCCTGCAATCACTACCAGAGCATAGCCCATCTGCCGCCACATTGTTCAGTGTATCGCCCCCAATCACATATTCCACCTAAACTTACAACTTTACCAATCAAAATTTCTCAATGCAGATCGTTAAATTTTATTAGTGTTCAGGGGCACCTTTGTGTATCGCCGGCAATCACATATTCCACCTAGAAGCAACCATATGCTGGGAGGTCCAGAAAATTTTGCTCCAAAGAAATTTGTGCCAAATATAAAAAGTCTGGTACACATAGCTCCCGCTTGCGCAGTGTCCGGAGAAGGGTCCGACCACTTAAATTTATGCCAAATATGAAAAAAATCAAAATTGAAATGGTATGATATTTTTAGAGTATTTTCCGCTAAAAATAGTTAGTTACCATACTACACATAATGGAAGAATATAATCTCTAGCCATCTTCTAAGTAAAAGAAAATTAAGGTGGAGTGTATCAAACATAGATAACAAAGTAGTTATCATCTAAATATCATAGATGTTGATTTTAATTGGAACGAAAAAAGGCGGATCCAAATTTAATAGCATGGCAATGAAAATGAGAAGATGGACAATCTAATCTAATGCAAGAACTGATACGGAAGAAAAATTCTATGCAAGAAAATTTTACCTGTTCACTTTTTACTCAATTGAATACCTAACCTGGACAATAGTCTTATTTCTATGTGCCAAAAAAAACGGAATAGCAAAGCTAAGTATGCCTACGTACGCTCAGATTATATATAAGAATCTTGGGTGAACAATTGCAACAAAGCACTAAGCAGCGATATTTTTTTTAAAAAAATCCATTAACTATGCAGGCAGCAGGCTTGTTACAACATAGAGAGATAGCAAAATGTCACCTCCAGTAATGTAGCGCAAAGGAGTGGAACGAAGCATGAATGAGTGGTTGTCTGTTCTTCTCCATGTACATGGATCGGCAGTAGAGGCCAAGTATATAAGTACTTGACTGAACTCCACTCTTCGTGTATGGAGAGCCATGTCACCTTCTCGCCGGTGCAGCATGGGAGGACGGCTGGTTCACGTGACCCTCCAGCTGGGGGATCCATGGTGGCTGAATGTCGAGCTCGAGGCAGAGAAGTTGAGGGCAGCAGTGGCGAGATCCATGCCGGCCAACCAGGCGAAGAGGAGGTCGTCGGGGAGGGACACATCGGCAAGATCCGGTCACCATGCGACCTGAAGAGCAACAGTGCTCTCCACAAGCTGTAGGCCGACGACGTGCTCCATCCCCTACGACGGGGTGACCATGGCGGTGGCCATAGCTCCTCATGCTCGCCTCGATCTTGGCGACACACCCTGAGTGCAGGAGGCAGCAACGAGCTTGCCGAAATCATGGCCTCCATCCCGGAACGCATGGAGGACCTCGGCCCCGTCGCTACTCCTCCCGCCGTAGGCCCATGTCGTAGCGGACCGTGGGTAGGAGGGAAGGCGGCGTCGCCTCGGCTGACGGCAGGGAGCATCGTTGATTTCGGGTAGGTGGCATCATGAGGACGGCCACGGCCGTGGGGAAGAACCCCGATCATGCTGCCAGGCCAATCCTTCTCCTCCGATCCCCTATCCCCGAAGATTGCACCGCCGCCCTAGTCGTGTTGTTTCCATATATTATGCCATTTTTTCCTGTACCTAAACAAGGAAAAAAATTCCATGTGTACCGGTTGCAAACCTCATCCTTTGCAACCCGTACATCATCTGCTGCCACGTGTACAGCTGGACATCGTGCGGCCTCCTCACGATTTGCCCCATGCGAGACGCAGCTCAGCTCCAATCGTTGTAGGCACGCGTATGGCTTGCCTAGAAAACTGAACTTGTACGTGCAATCCCGGCTCCCATAACTACGCGGCTGAGATTGCTTATTTCCTATTCTGATCAAATACGCAGCTGCAGGCTTGTCCGCCGCCGCCGGAACATCAATCAGATCGAGAATTGCTCATGGCCGAGCAACCGGAACAATGTCCTCCACGCGATGCGACTAGCCGCCAGTTCCCTGGCCCTAGGCTTACTGCAGCAGGCGGAATGATAGCCATGTCCTCCGGCCGTCCAAGCACGCCCGCTCCCTTGCATGACCGGATCGTGTTGTCGCAGTCTGAAGCAGAACTACAGTCCAAGCACACGCCAAAAGAATCCGATTACTTACTCATCTAAGTTGCCTTTGTTGAAGACCGCATCTGAATCATATACAAGGAGGATGTATTCTGAGTTCGAGGAAGAATTTACAAGACAATTTTCAATGTCTTATAAATTGTTACAAACTGAGGGGTCAGTCATGTCATACATGGTTACACATATGAAGAGTGAGTATGGAACAAAAGTTATATTCAATACTGAGGATACTACCATTACATGTTGTTGAAGGAAGTACGAATCCATAGGTATGTATGCTCTATTTAATTTGCAATTTAGTAGTTTCTAATAGAAATTGATGAAATATGGCATCTGTATTTTACAGGTATATTGTGCAAGCATGCTTTCAAAGTTTTCAATGTGAATGATGGTTTCATTTTGTCATCACAATATATACTAAAAAGATGGACAAAATATGCAAATAGAGGATATTATGTTGAAAAACTAGGTACCAAGGAGGAAAGTTTGAAAACACATGCTGCACGTGTCTCACGAAGGGCCACGTCCGTTGCATTGAAGTGTACATGATCAAAGGAACTTCTTATTGATTTTGAGAAAGTTATAGATAAGTTTGACGTACAAGCAGATAACTCTCTCAGTAAGATCGAGGAAAAATCAAATGAGGTTCCGCTAGTTTCAACTACCGACACACTAAAAGGTACAATATCAATTAGAGTTCCTCAGGTGGTAAAAGGTGCAAAGAGTAAACGGTCAAAAATTTCATTTGCAAAGAAGAAAGGAAAGAAAAAGAATAGTTCTAAAAAGAAAGGTACTGGTCCTACACATTGTAGCAATCCTTTTCTATTATATACTTCTATAGTTAGTGTTCAATTTATTTTTCAATTTTTGTCTGAAAATAGGAGACCCAAAAGATGCAGTAGGAAATAGGGATGATGGCATTCATCCACAGGAATTGATGATAAAACATATGACTTGGACTCGGTATTACATTTTCATATTTTTCTTACATATTTGTATGAACAATTTTATATTATATCACACAGGATGTTACTACTGGTACCATTGACGTTTCTAGTATGGCTGCTCTGTTGATCCAAAGCGGATTTACTAATGCCGCAATTCCAACCATTGCTAATGATGCCTATGAGCAACCTTCAGCCATGTATGCTCCTTTCATCCAAGGCGAATATACAAGTCGGTTGCTTGGAGTTCATCAGGATGCCACATTGTCCTCGTCTGCTAAGAAGTTACATTTTGATAAATAGTATTTGGCGCAACCTATAAGGAGTATGATCCTTTGTATGTAATTTGGTTTACCCATGAATTGTAACTGATGTACTGTAGCACACTAGATTTTTTCTTCATTTGCAATGTTTGAGTTCTTGATGAGTTTGTACACCAAGCTGCTAAAGAAGTTATAGAATTTATGAACTGATGTATTAGAATATAAGCATTTTCCAAATTGCAGTCTAAATAGTTGTTAGATTTCATAGTAAAAAATTGAGCCTCACACTGAAGTTTAGGCCTACTTAATGATAGTAAAATATAGCAGCTTCGCTACAGTACATAGCAAAACAGAGAAACTGGAGAAACACTCGCATTTTTTAACATATCCATCAAAATGAAGATTTTATATTATCCAAATGTAATGTCAGGGAGAACAATCAGCTATAGGCTGGTACAAAGTTGTCATGAATTCAACATCACATTTGCAAGATTTGACATTCCTAGTCTAAGTCTGCTCCATCAGCAACCATTCCATCCTCGTACAGTCAAAAAAAAACCATTGCGTCCTCTTCAATGGTTTTTTCAGCAGTTGTGTTATTCCAACATTATACTTGAGAGCCTTTGGATAGAACGACGGGGGAGTGTAGCTATTGCGCGAGTAGGTGGCCTCCAGTTCGCTCTTCGCTCCCTCATGTTGATGCCTACCACATCCTTTCACTTCGGTTAGGATTCTAGGCATCTTGCACCTGTACAAAGCATCATCCTTGTTCGAAGCACCAATGCTCTACAGCTCCATCTTGACTAAAGCTCTTCAAGCATGCAGGGGGAGAAGCATATGCCTTTTTAATGTTCTACTATAACACTCTGCCAGCAACAATCCAGTTGACTCTAGTCTTGTACAAACAGTTAAGAAGCTTTGGTTTCCAAGCCCTACACTTCTTCAGATTGTAGCAAATAGATAATGCTACCTGGATTAATCAAAAGTCCAAGACCATGCATTAGCAATTATCCATATAAGGTAAGGTTCATAAAACAATTCAGTACATGTAAATCATCATGTCGTAAAGGAGGCACATGCTTACACTATCAATTGATAACTAGGTACTCACAAAGGTGCTTATACATATCTCCTTTTTTCAGACTTGAGAGATTTGTTAATCATTAATCAGGACTAGAATCAAACTACAACACATCGGATACTTTTTTTGGAACAAAGTTCATCCAACTCCATTTGCTTCTCTCCCCATGCAATCAACAGTGAAAGAAGCATTCAGCTCTTTTACCTCCCTGCATACAGGATACAGCCATCGCTTATGATCTGTGATATGTATATTCATTCGGCCATCTCGTCTCTCGTCTAACTACTGAGTACTTTAAGAGAAGAATTAGCAAAGCACTGCACGAGCTGGCCGAGGAAATTACCTCTTGCCGACGCAAGTTTGGGTGACTCCCAGCAGCGGCGCGGAGGCAACTACCAGCGGCGGCGATGCGAATCCCGGCGGCGGCGCTGAAGCGAATCCCGGCGGCGGCGGCGGTGGGGCTGAATCCCGGCGGCGCTGGATCTGGAGTCGGCGACTCCTCTGTTCTGTGTGGAGCCGAGCCGTGCATAGCGGTCATACATCACACCAAACAGAGCCGAGGATGGTGTGCCTGCACCCTCCAGCGATTGGAGCCAAGCTGCATCTCGCGTGGGGCAAACCTGAGGAGGACGTACGATGTCCAGCTGTACACATGGCAGATGACGTCCGGGTTGCAAAGAATGAAGTTTGCAACCGGTACGCATGGAATTTTTTTCTCCTAAACAAACGCGGGCGAGCGGATGGCGGAGTTTTGGTCCGCCCTCTAAAATTGCTAAACGCACTTTTGTTGAGGATTATTGTTAATAAATGGATTCAATCATGTGGCTCTAAATAAATGGATTCAATCATGTGGCTCTAAATAAATGGATTCAATCATGTGGCTCTAATTACTTCAGAATGTTATGTGCACACTAAGCGGGGTGTAATTAGGAAAGAAAATGTTTTCTAATTAAAGTGATTGAGTGATTTAAGATAAGGTTAATTAATTTAGATTTGATCTTTTGAGATTTTTCGTGATTGATTCTACATTACTAAATAACTTGCGCCGGTATGAAAAGTTCTGATCTGTTCACATTTCTTCGTTGTGTGAGAGGATGACGCGAAAATAAACCGATGAAGTGGGGGGAGAGGACGAATTTTTTTTTACCAAAAAACCCACCAAAGGTGGGACGAAAAATAACCATGATAGGTGGGACGAAAATTAACCGACGGAGACTACCAACTGCTCCATTAGGAGTAGAGACTTCCACCTCCTTGGCGCGCCCTTTGTGGCCGGTCTCCTCCCCTTCTCCTTTATATACGGGGGCAGGGGGCATCCCAAAGCACATCAATTGTTTAGCCATGTGCGGTGCCCCCCTCCACCGTTTACTCCTCCGGTCATATTGTTGTAGTGCTTAGGCGAAGCCTTGTGCAGATCACTTCACCAACACCGGCATCACGCCGTTGTGCTGACGGAACTCATCGACTCCTTCGTGCCTCTACTGGATCAAGAGTTCGAGGGACGTCATCGAGCTGAACGTGTGCAGAACTCGGAGGTGCCGTATGTTTGGTACTTGATTGGTTGATTCGAGTAGACATTCGACTACATCAACCGCGTTAAGTTAACGCTTCGGCTTTTGGTCTACGAGGTACGTGGACACACTCTCCCCTCTTGTTGCTATGCATCTCCTAGATAGATCTTACGTGAGCATAGGAATTTTTTCGATATTGCATGCTACGTTTCCCAACAGTGGTGGCCCCGTGGCGGCTGGCGCTTGCAACGGTGATGGTCGTGCGGGTGCGTGCCTGATGACCCACAAGTATAGGGTATCTATCGTAGTCCTTTCGATAAGTAAGAGTGTCGAACCCAACGAGGAGCAGAAGAAAATGATAAGCAGTTTTCAGCAAGGTATTCTCTACAAGTACTGAAATAAGTGGTAACAGATAGTTTTATGATAAGATAAATGGTAACGAGCAACAAGTAATAAAAATAAATAAGGTGCAGCAAGGTAGCCCAATCCTTTTTGTAGCTAAGGACAAGCCTGGATAAACTCTTATGATAGAAAAAGCTCTCCCGAGGACACATGGGAATACCGTCAAGCTAGTTTTCATCACGCTCAAATGATTCGCGTTCGGTATTTTGATAATTTGATATGTGTGTGGACCGGTGCTTGGGTACCGCCCTTACTTGGACAAGCATCCCACTTATGATTAACCTCTATTGCAAGCATCCGCAACTACAACAAAAGTATTAAGGTAAACCTAACCATAGCATGAAACATGTGGATCCAAATCAGCCCCTTACGAAGCAACGCATAAACTAGGGTTTAATCTTCTATCACTCTAGCAACCCATGATCTACTTATTACTTCACAATGCCTTCCTCTAGGCCCAAATAATGGTGAAGTGTATGTAGTCGACGTTCACATAACACCACTAGAGGTTAGACAACATACATCTCATCAAAATATCGAACGAATACCAAATTCACATGACTACTAATAGCAAGACTTCTCCCTTGTCCTCAGGAACAAACGTAATTACTCACAAAGCATATTCATGTTCATAATCAGAGGGGTAATATATGCATAAAGGATCTGAACATATGGTTTTCCACCAAATAAACCAACTAGCATCAACTACAAAGAGTAATCAACACTACTAGCAACCTACTAGCACCAATCCCGGACTTGGAGACAAGAATTGGGTACAAGAGATGAACTAGGGTTTGGAGATGAGATGGTGCTGGTGAAGATGTTGATGGAGATTGCCCTCTCCTGATGAGAGGAGCGTTGGTGATGACGATGGTGATGATTTCCCCCTCCCGAAGGGAGGTGTCCCCGGCAGAAAAGCTCCGCCAGAGCCCTAGATTGGTTCCGCCAAGGTTCCGCCTCGTGGCGGTGGAGTCTCGTCCCGAAAGGTTCTCTCTGATTTTTTTTCTCATCGAAAGACTTCATATAGGAGAAGATGGGCGTCGTAGAGCCACCAGGGGGACCACGAGGTAGGGGGGCGCGCCCAGGGGGGCGCCCCCCACCCTCGTGAGCAGGGTGTGGGCCCCTTGGCCTTCATCTTTGGCGACGATTTTTCTTTATTTATTTCAAGGTATTCGGTGGAGTTTCAGGACTTTTGGAGTTGCGCAGAATAGTCCTTCAATATTTGCTCCTTTTCCAGCCCAGAATTCCAGCTGCCGGCATTCTCCCTCTTCATGTAAACCTTGTAAAATAAGAGAGAATACCCATAAGTATTGTGACATAACGTGAAATAACATCCCATAATGCAATAAATGTTGACATAAAAGCATGATGCAAAATGGACGTATCAACCCCCCAAGCTTAGACCTCGCTTGTCCTCAAGCGAAAAGCCGATAACAATAAATATGTCCTGATGTTTAGAGGTAGAGGCGTCGATAAAAATAAAATACGGTCATGAAGGCATCATGATTATTTCATAACAGCAACATAAATAGATTTTGTCATATGATTACTCATGTTCAAGTAATGACCCATTCACAAAGCCTATTGGGCACTAACAATTATAATCTCAGTCATTGAAGCAATTGCAATTTATCATAACATCAGAAAGAGTCTATGTTAGAGCTTAGAAGCAAGTCCGCATACTCAACTATCATTTAGTCCTTCATAATTGCTAGCACTCACGCGATACTTGTGGTTACGGAGTTTTAGTCGGACACAGAGAAAGATAGGGGCTTATAGTTTTTGCGCCACAACCTTTTACCTCAAGGGTAATGTCAACAATAATAATTCGTGCTTCCCCACATCCAATTAGATATGTATATCATACTCTTTTCAACATGCTGAGCTTGCCAAAGGATAAAATGAAAAAGGAATGGTGAGGATCACCGTGACTCTTGCATAAGGTAGAGGATAATAATAAAAGATAGGCCCTTCGCAGAGGGAAGCAGAGGTTGTCATGCGCGTTTAGGGTTGATGCACAAAATCTTAATGCAAAAGAACGTCACTTTATATTGCCCCTTGCATGTGAACCTTTATTATGCAGTTCGTCGCTTTTATTGCGTCCGCAACAAGTTCGTACAAAGCTTATTTCTCTACATTAATAAGTCATGCATATTTAGAGAGCAATTTTTATTGCTTGCACCAATGACAACTTACTTGAAGGATCTTACTCAATCCATAGGTAGATATGGTGGACTCTCATGGCAAAACTGGTTTAAGGGTGTTTGGAAGCACAAGTAGTATTTCTACTTGGTGCTAAGAATTTGGCCAGCATGAGGGGGAAAGGCAAGCTCAACACGGTAGAGGATCCATGACAACATACTTTATCTGGAATGTAAGAAAACATAACTCATTATGTTGTCTTCCTTGTCCAACCTCAACTCTTTAGCATGTCATATTTTAATGAGTGCTCCCAACCATAAAAGATGTCAATGATAATATATCTATATGTGAAACCTCTATTTCCTTATTACTTCCTATTAATTGCAACGATGACCAAAGCTATATTTTCCAACTCCCAACAACTTTAAATCATCATACTCTTTCTATGTGAAGTCATTACTTTCAATAAGATCAATATGAACTCTTGATTCTTTTTATTCTTTTTCTTCTAATCACCCAAGATCACGGCAAAACAATCAAGCCCTTGACTCAACACTAATCTTTATTATAAAGCTAACGGACTCAATTACAAGGAAAGATCATAAAGCAAAACTCAAAACTAGATGATGCCATGACTTTATTCTACTAAATCAAGATACTACTAATAGGATCGAACTAGGAAAAACTGTAAAGATAGGAGTTGTGATCGTGATATGATACCAGGGCACCTCCCCCAAGCTTGGCAGTCGCCAAGGGGAGTGCCCATACCCATGTGGTTATTTCTCCTTCTTGATTGTAGGTGTAATATTCTTGGCGATGATTCCCCTCAGAGTACGGTTCTCCTCCTCGAGCTTATTGACTTGCTGCTTGAGGTCCATTATTTCCTTGCGAAGCTTTCATGTAACGGCTAAAGCTCCTTGCACCCAAGGATGTTGCATAGCTGCGGGAGAACAAGAGACACTCCTCCTCATATTTTCATAGGAAAGAAATTTAACATTGGAAGGGATAACCGAGTTTGGAATAGCTGAGCTCTTTAGTTCCCCCATTGTAAATCCAGCTCGGAGGCGAGAGGTGACTTCTTGATCTTCCATGGCATCTACTCTCATCAGGTCAGCCTCCATATCTTCCTCCATTGCTGGCCCGAAGTGGTCAGCGTCGCTGTTTACCGTTGGTTCCAGTGCCGGGTTAGATACCCGGCTTTCTCCGACTAACTCTTGAGAAGACATCTTGCTTTGATCTACAGCAGCAACAACTCGAAACGAAAACAGAAGATATTTGCATGATACGGTGGTCAAAACCTTCAGGAGTATAAATAATGAATTTTTACCGACCAAAATACGTATTGTGCAAGGAAATGGAGTCCGGAGGGCACACGAGGTGCTCACGAGGTAGGGGGCGCGCCCAGGGGGGTAGGGCGCGCCCTCCACCCTCGTGGAGGCCTTGTGTCCTCCCCGGACTGCTACTTATTTTTGTATTTTTCTAAATATTCCAAGACGGAGAAATATTGCCTTAAAAATTGTTTTGGAGTCAGTTTACTTACCGTACCACATACCTATTCCTTTTCGGAGTCTGGAACGTTCCGGAAAGTGTCCTTTATGTACTCCTCCGGGGTCACAGTTTCAACAATGTTAGTTTCAACATTTATAGGATTACCTGAGATATAGTGCTTGATCCTTTGACCGTTTACCACCTTCGGATTTGTGCCCGCGAAGTTGTTGATTTTTATGGCACCGGAACGGTAGACCTCCTTGATAATGTAGGGACCTTCCCATTTAGAGAGAAGTTTCCCTGCAAAAAATCTTAAACGAGAGTTGTATAGCAATACATAATCACCTACATTAAACTCACACTTTTGTATCCTTTTGTCATGCCATCTTTTAACTTTTTCTTTAAACAACTTGGCATTTTCATAAGCTTGGGCTCTCCATTCATCAAGTGAGCTAATATCAAATAACCTATTCTCACCGCCAAGTTTGAAATCATAGTTGAGCTCTTTAATAGCCCAATATGCCTTATGTTTTGGTTCGAGAGGTAAATGACAAGCTTTTCCATAGACCATTTTGTACGGAGACATACCCATAGGATTTTTATAAGCAGTTCTATAGGCCCATAATGCATCATCAAGTTTCTTGGACCAATTCTTTCTAGACCTATTGACAGTCTTTTGCAAAATTAATTTGAGCTCTCTGTTGCTCAACTCTACTTGACCACTAGACTGAGGATGATAAGGAGATGCAATCCTATGATTAACGTCATATTTAGCAAGCATCTTACGGAAAGCACCATGAATGAAGTGTGAACCACCATCAGTCATTAAATATCTAGGGACTCCAAACCTCGGAAAAATAACTTCCTTAAGCATTTTAATAGATGTGTTATGATCAGCACTACTAGTTGGAATAGCTTCCACCCACTTAGTAACGTAATCAACATCAACTAAAATATGTGTGTATCCATTAGAGGCAGGAAAAGGTCCCATATAATCAAAGCCCCAAACATCAAATGGTTCAATAACAAGTGAATAATTCATAGGCATTTCTTGACGTCTACAGATATTACCAATTCTTTGGCATTCATCACAAGACAAAACAAACTTACGGGCATCTTTAAAGAGAGTAGGCCAATAAAAACTGGATTGCAATACCTTATGTGCAGTTCTATCTCCAGCATGGTGTCCTCCATAAGCTTCGGCGTGACACTTGTGTAGGATCTGTTCCTGTTCATGCTTAGGTACACAACGTCTGATGACACCATCTACTCCTTCTTTATAAAGATGTGGATCATTCCAAAAGTAATGTCGCAAGTCATAGAAAAACTTTTTCTTTTGCTGGTATGTGAAGCTAGGTGGTATAAATTTAGCAACAATATAATTAGCATAATTAGCATACCAAGGAGTGCTACGAGAAGTGTTTATGACATTTAATTGTTCATTAGGAAAGCTATCATCAATAGGTAGTGGGTCATCAAGAACATTCTCTAACCTAGACAAGTTGTCTGCAACAGGGTTCTCAACTCCCTTTCTATCAACAATATGCAAATCAAATTCTTGAAGCAGGAGAACCCATCTAATAAGTCTAGGTTTTGCATCCTTCTTTTCCATAAGATATTTAATAGCAGCATGATCAGTGTGAATAGTAACTTTGGAATCAACAATATAAGGTCTAAAATTATCACAAGCAAACACCACTGCTAAAAATTCCTTTTCGGTAGTAGCATAATTTCTTTGAGCACTATCTAGAGTCTTACGAGCATAATGGATAACATTTAATTTCTTATCAACTCTCTGCCCTAGAAAATCACCTACAGCATAATCACTAGCATCACACATAATTTCAAAGGGTAAATTCCAATCAGGTGGCTGAACAATAGGTGCAGAGACTAGTGCTTTCTTAAGTATTTCAAATGCTTCTACACAATCATCATCAAAGACAAACGGTACATCTTTTTGTAATAAATTAGTCAGAGGCCGAGAGATTTTTGAGAAGTCCTTAATGAACCTCCTATAAAATCCGGCGTGACCAAGGAAACGTCTTATACCTTTGATGTCCTTTGGACATGGCATCTTTTCAATAGCATCAACCTTGGCTTTATCAACTTCAATACCTCTTTCAGAAACTTTGTGCCCCAAGACAATACCTTCATTAACCATAAAGTGGCACTTTTCCCAATTCAAGACAAGATTAGTTTCTTCACATCTCTGCAAAACTCGATCAAGATTGCTTAAGCAATCATCAAAAGAGGAACCATAGATGGAAAAGTCATCCATGAAAACCTCACAAATCTTTTCGCAAAAGTCAGAGAATATAGCCATCATGCATCTTTGAAAGGTAGCAGGTGCATTACATAAACCAAAAGGCATACGTCTATAAGCAAAAGTACCAAAAGGGCATGTAAAATTAGTCTTTGATTGATCTTTAGTTGACACAGGTATTTGAGAGAAACTAGAATAACCATCTAGAAAGCAATAATGTGTATGTTTGCATAGCCTCTCTAGCATTTGATCAATAAAAGGTAAGGGGTAATGATCTTTCTTAGTAGCTTTATTTAATTTACGGAAATCAATTACCATCCTATACCCTGTGATAATTCTTTGAGGGATCAATTCATCTTTATCATTAGGGACAACTGTAATACCTCCCTTCTTAGGGACACAATGAACAGGACTTACCCACTGACTATCAGCAATGGGATAAATTATACCTGCCTCCAGAAGCTTGAGTATTTATTTTCTTACCACTTCTTTCATTTTAGGATTCAAACGTCGTTGAGGATCACAAACTGGTTTGGCATCAGCTTCCAAATTTATTTTATGTTGACATAGAGTGGGACTAATGCCCTTAAGATCATCCAGAGTATATCCAATAGTAGCATGGTGCTTCTTCAGAGTTTTCAATAATCTTTCCTCTTCATGCTCTGAAAGGTTAGCGCTAATAATGATAGGATATATTTTCTTTTCATCAAGATAAGCATATTTAAGATTATCAGGCAACGGTTTAAGCTCAAAAACGGGATCACCCTTGGGTGGAGGAGGATCCCCTAGGATTTCAACAGGCAAATTGTGTTGCAGAATAGGTTCCTGTTTAAAGAATACTTCATCTATTTCCCTTCTTTCATTCATAAACATATCATTTTCATGATCTAGCAAATAGTGTTCTAAAGGATCACTAGGAGGTACATCAATAGAAGCAAGACCAATAATTTCATCCTTACTAGGCAATTCTTCCTCACGATGTTGTTTACTAAATTTAGAGAAATTAAACTCATGAACCATATCATCCAAGCCAACAGTAACAACATTCTTTTTGCAATCTATCATAGCATTAACAGTACGCAAGAAGGGTCTACCAAATATAATGGGATAAAAGCTATCTTGTGGAGAACCAAGAACAAGAAAATCAGCGGGATATTTGGTTTTCCCACACAAGACTTCAACATCTCTAACAATTCCCATTGGAGATATAGTATCTCTATTTGCAAGTTTAATTGTAACATCAATTTCTTCTAACTCAGCAGGTGCAATCTCATGCATAATTTCTTTGTATAAGTCAATGGGTATAACACTAGCACTAGCACCCATATCACATAAGCCATGGTTACAATGATCTCCTATTTTAACAGAAATAACAGGCACGCCTACCACAGGTCTATGTTTATCTCTATCACAGGGTTTAGCAATTCTAGCAGTTTCACCAGTGAATTGAATAACATGCCCATCAATATTTTCAGAGAAGAGATCTTTAACAATAGCAATATTGGGTTCTACTTTGACTTGCTCAGGAGGTGTATAAGTCCTAATATTTCTTTTACAAACAACAGTTGAAGCTTTAGCATGATCCTTCATTCTAACAGGGAAAGGGGGTTTCTCAACATAAGAAGTAGGAACAATAGGATCATTGTAAGGGACAATCTTTTCTTCAACTTTAATAGGTGCAGCTACTTTTACTTCTATGGGAGGATAATATTTAAACCACTTCTCCTTGGGGAGATCAACATAAGTAGCAAAAGATTCACAGAAAGAAGCTACTATCTTAGAGTCAAGTCCATATTTAACTTACGGAAAATATCGGTATCCATAAAAGATTTAACACAATCAAACTTAGGTGTCATACCTGACTCCTTACCTTCGTCGAGGTCCCAATCTTCAGAGTTGCGTTTAATTCTATCCAATAGATTCCATCCAAATTCAATAGGCTTCATCATAAAAGAGCCAGCACAAGAAGTATCGAGCATGGTGCGATTGTTATCAGAAAGCCGAGCATAAAAATTCTGGAGAATTGTCAATTTTGAGAGCTCATGATTGGGGCATGAATATAACATTGATTTAAGCCTCCCCCAAGCTTGAGCGATGCTTTCTCCTTCGCGAGGCCAAAAATTATATATATAATTGCGATCACGATGAACAAGATGCATAGGGTAATACTTCTGATGAAATTCCAATTTCACTCTTCTATAGTTCCATGATCTCATATCATCACATAGCCTATACCATGTCAATGTGTCTCCCTCCAAAGATAAAGGGAAAGCCTTCTTCTTAACAACATCATCGGGTATACCTGCAAGCTTAAATAGTCCACAAATATCATCCACAAAGCGTAGATGTTCGTCAGGATGCTTTGTCCCATCTCATGCGAAAGTGTTAGCTAGCAGTTTTTCCATCATACCCAAAGGAATTCCAAAAGGAGTTTCATTTTCAATAGATTCAGTAGGTTCAGTGGGTTGAGGAGCAACTCTTGGATCAACCGTACGGGGTGAAGATACCCCAAACAAGCCCCTCAAACAATTACTTTCCATAGTAACAAGAGACAAAAAATTTTAGGACACTAAATAAATTTTTCCTTACCAAATTCCACCTACCAAAGGAGCTTCACTCCCCGGCAACGGCGCCAGAAAAGAGTCTTGATGACCCACAAGTATAGGGGATCTATCGTAGTCCTTTTGATAAGTAAGAGTGTCGAACCCAAGGAGGAACAGAAGGAAATGATAAGCGGTTTTCAGTAAGGTATTCTCTACAAATACTGAAATAAGTGGTAACAGATAGTTTTATGATAAGATAAATGGTAACGAGCAACAAGTAATAAAAGTAAATAAGGTGCAGCAAGGTGGACCAATCCTTTTTTTAGCTAAGGACAAGCCTGGACAAACTCTTATGATAGGAAAAGCGCTCCCGAGGACACATGGGAATACCGTGAAGCTAGTTTTCATCACGCTCAAATGATTCGCGTTCGGTACTTTGATAATTTGATATGTGGGTGGACCGGTGCTTGGGTACTGCCCTTACTTGGACAAGCATCTCACTTATGATTAACCTCTATTGCAAGCATCCGCAACTACAACAAAAGTATTAAGGTAAACCTAACCATAGCATGAAACATGTGGATCGAAATCAGCCCCTTACGAAGCAACGCATAAACTAGGGTTTAAGATTCTGTCACTCTAGCAACCCATCATCTACTTATTACTTCCCAATGCCTTCCTCTAGGCCCAAATAATGGTGAAGTGTTATGTAGTCGACGTTCACATAACACCACTAGAGGTTAGACAACATACATCTCATCAAAATATCGAACGAATACCAAATTCACATGACTACTAATAGCAAGACTTCTCCCTTGTCCTCAGGAACAAACGTAATTACTCACAAAGCATATTCATGTTCATAATCAAAGGGGTAATAATATGCATAAAGGATCTGAACATATGGTCTTCCACCAAATAAACCAACTAGCATCAACTACAAAGAGTAATCAACACTACTAGCAACCTACTAGAACCAATCCCGGACTTGGAGACAAGAATTGGATACAAGAGATGAACTAGGGTTTGGAGATGAGATGGTGCTGGTGAAGATGTTGATGGAGATTGCCCTCTCCCGATGAGAGGAGCGTTGGTGATGACGATGGTGATGATTTCCCCCTCCCGGAGGGAAGTGTCCCCGGCAGAAAAGCTCCGCCAGAGCCCTAGATTGGTTCCGCAAGGGTTCCGCCTCGTGGCGGCGGAGTCTCGTCCCGAAAGGTTCTCTCTGATTTTTTTCTCATCGAAAGACTTCATATAGGAGAAGATGGGCATTGGAGAGCCACCAGGGGGACCACGAGGTAGGGGGGCGCGCCCAGGGGGGCGCCCCCCACCCTCGTGAGCAGGGTGTGGGCCCTCTCGCCTTCATCTTTGGCGATGATTTTTCTTTATTTATTTCAAGGTATTCCGTGGAGTTTCAGGACTTTGGAGTTGCGTAGAATAGTCCTTCAATATTTGCTCCTTTTCCAGCCCAGAATTCGAACTGCCGGCATTCTCCCTCTTCATGTAAACCTTGTAAAATAAGAGAGAATAGCCATAAGTATTGTGACATAACGTGAAATAACAGCCCATAATGCAATAAATGTTGACATAAAAGCATGATGCAAAATGGACGTATCAGTGCCCAGCGGCTCCGACGGTGGAGCTCTCCAGGTGGCACGAGCTGGGCTGTGGCCCAGCATGGCTGCTGCTTCGTTCATGGGTGGCTCCACGATGGTTTGGCAAGTCGGCTACGGCGGCGGCTGGCATGTCCCGGTGTCGAGTCGTCCATAGGCGGCTTGTGTTGGACTTTAATCTGTCTCCTTGTCGTCCATGAGCTATATCTGTTAAAGGGATGGCCCTCTCCCAGATGTGGCCCATCGCTAGTCTTGTCCTCGGGCAGCAAGACCGAGCTCGTCTCGTGCCCCGGGTTCCGCTCGTCTCTTTAGTTGGGGGTAGCGACAGATATCGAGTGAGGTGGTGCCAAGGTCTTTATGCTGGGGCGGTGGCGCTGGTGGTGATAGCGTGGTGCTCTTGAGCAGAGCTCGTCGCTCGGTGCTGCCCGGTGACCATGGTTGTGTGGGCGGCATGGTAGTCAGGGTGTGGTGTTCAATGTAGGTGAGTGTTGGCCGGGGTGAAAACCTACTCTGTCTTTGGATGGACCAACGGCGGCATAGCTCGTTCCCTTCTTGAAGGCGTCGTCGCGACTCTCATTGCCCGTTGGGCGTGTCCAGGAGAAACTCTGTCCTTGGATCGGGTGGTGGTGGCGCTCCTGTGTCGTAACCTTTTTGAAGGCACCATCTTGGAGCCCATGATTCGCTGTATGTGGCTTCATTTCTTCGCAGTGGCGTGTTCACTGTTGGAGCCCCCGGTTGCTCTTGTAGTGCTAGGGCTCGTGTTGCTATGCTCGGCGTCTATGTGTCCTGTCTTGGGTGTGTGCATGTCTTGTGGTGGCGTGCGCTTGTACCGGGTTGTTGTTGATCCTTGCTTTATATATAAAATTTATAAAATATAAAGCAGGGCGAAAGCATTTTTCGATAAAGATGGTGATAAAAAAACTACTCCATGTGTAAAGAAATATAAGAGCGTTTAGATCACTATTTCTTTATAGAGGGAGTATGTCACTGATACATCTCCAATGTATCTATAATTTTTGATTGTTCCATGCTATTATATTATCTGTTTTGGATGATTTATATGCATTAATATGATATTTTATATTATTTTTTGGACTAACCTACTAACCTAGAGCCCAGTGCCAGTTCCTGTTTTTTCCCTGTTTTGAGTTTCGTAGAAAAGGTATACCAAACGGAATAAAACCTTCACGATGATTTTTCTTGGACCAGAAGACAACTAGGAGACTTGGAGATGAAGTCAGAAGAGCCACAACACTACAAAAAAATACACTTCCGTGATGATATGTGTTTGTCACAGTAGGTCGCGTTTTTTGTCATGCATGTACATCCATGACGATTTTATACAGAATCAAGATAGTCATACTTGTTCTGTCGTAGAAGTGTTCCATGACATTACCAAAATTATCATCACGGAAGTGTCCACTTCCATGACGATAAATCGCGCATCACAGAAGTGCTTTCGTCAAGGGTGACCGACACGTGGCATCCACCGTAATGGAACACCGTTAAGCTATCAGGTCCGGTTTTGGATTCGATAACCCGTTAACAGCCCCGACCAATGGGGATTTTCCACGTGTTAAATCATCATTGGCCGGAGGAACACGTGTCGGCTCACCGTTGGGACATATGTCATCCACTCATTGGACCCAAGGCGCCTATGATACGTCAACACATGGCACGACCCAACAGAGGCCCATTCCTGTGAAAAGGCCGGCTCGTTTGATTTGGTCAAAAGGTGGCGGGCCGGCCCATGAAAAGCCTGTTAACGGCATGTTCGCATATAGCCCATTTACAGCCCACTAACTCATGGCCCGTTACGGCCTAACGGTACTAGGCCTAGTAGCGTCATCTGGGCCGTCCAATATGATTCCAGCCCGTTGTAACTTCCGGCCCATGTATGGCCCATGACGTCTTTCGGCCCATATGAGTCCCTTTGTAACTCTTGGCCCATTAACGGCCTGTGGTGAAATCGGCCCGTAATGAACAGTGTATCTCTTTATACCCATTAGCGACCTATTATTCCATTGGGTCGTTTCCAGCCCGTGTTACCTTTCGGCCTTCTCAGGGCCCATTTATTCTTGGGCTCATTTCCAGCATTCGGTTACTTACGGCCCGTTACTGGCATTTTCTGCTTGTGGGCCGTTAATCTGTTGGGCCATTATCATAGCATCATCAAATACGACATATTAACGGCCCGTTATGGTCGGCCCATAAAACATATGATTTCCACTCTAGCCCGTTTACGGCCCATTATACGGCCCATACAAGGCCCATAGATGAGACGGCCCGTAGAAGGCCCATGGATCCTACGAGACATAGAAGGCCCATTGATCCGATGGCCCATTGAAGGCCCATGGATCCGACGGCCCATAGAAGGCTCCGACGGCCCATAGAAGGCCCATTGATCCGATAGCCCATAGAAGGCCATGGATCGTCCGTCCAGTAGATGGCCCATCGATCGTACGGCCTGTGGAGGGCCATGGTCACTACAACGTTTGGGCGGGTTGGCCCCCGTTTGAACGATATAGCATATTCAAAGAATTATCCCACTCTATACTATCACCTCTAAAAAACATACACTATACAACAAAAAGACCAAGGCATAGAAATGTAGAATAATCCTACACTATACAATAAAGAAATTACAGCCGATTATACCCACTGGGCATTATGGTTCGGCACCGGTGATAATAAAGCATACACAAACAACAAATTACATACACTGGGAAAATACAGCTCATACATCATGGACGCGCATCAACTTAACTCCATTTGAACTATAATCTCTTCAGAAAATAGGATTGGCCGGATCCAGATAGCACAAATTTCAGCCTGCAAAATCTCCAATTCCTTCATGGTTACCTCAGTGTCTTGTTTCATTTTTTTGACTCCTTCATCTAATACCTGCATGTCCAGTCTCAACTTGTTGATTGTACGTTGAGAATCATGTACATGTTGTCTTGCCATCTCTAGTTGATGCTCGAGAACATCAGCACATTCCAATTCCAATCCATAATCGTTCGGTAACGGCCATGCCGCACTGCTGGCAGATCTTTGTGTTGATGTCACTTCATCCTGAAATGTTTCAGTAAGTACACATGACCAGGGCAAAATTATAGTTACAACAGTGAAGCGAGCAAGACAGACTATTTTGTACTCCCTCTGTCCCAAAATAAGTGTCTCAAGGTTAGTACAACTTTGTACTAGATCTAGTACAAAGTTAAGACACTTATTTTGGGATGGAGGGAGTACATGGCAAAACAGGACTAACAATAATGTTACACATCATGAAGCATAAGCAGGTGATATTTTCAAAATTATAAAAAAGGTAGTCTGTGCAGCCTGCATACAAAAATCTCTCTTAGCTCACCAGAGGAGCATGATGTTGGGGCCCAATCCAAAACACAGACAAGTTACAAATTTAGACAGCATATTGCGTATAAGTAAGCAAGCAGTTGGCCATTCTATAGCTCAATTAAAGTCTTAGGGAGCATAATGAACAACAGAGGGTTTCATACAAACATACTACAGCAAGCAAAACTATGCAATCATTAGCCTAGTATAAACTAGATTGTGAGCCTCATGCAATAATAGTTGGTTAATAGACTTCAAAGCTTCAGGCACACTTCGGCAGAGTAATTAAATGGCAAGGCCTTTAATTATGTCAACTAATAGTTATAGAAGTACCCAACATCAGGCATCATTCTTTGGGCATCTCATTAACTGAGGACAAATAAAGCAATTGAAAAGTGCAAATTAACTATGCCTGAAACAAACAAGGAATTGAACTGTTGAGTTGGATACAGTGACTTACCTTTACAGGTTGAAGAGGCTCAGCGCAGCTCCTACTTCTCTTGCAAGGCTCCTTCCTAACATCTTGTACTTGGAAATCTTCAATCTTATCTTCATTGCACCCCCTCTGCAAGGTGACACAAACTAGTTACTCGTTCCTTGGAAGATAAATATGCATACTTTCCAGTATGCAAACACAAAAGGATGAGATTATAACAAAACAACACCATATAATGAAACATGCCGCATCTCTTGCACTTGCACATGATGAAATGAGCATTTACTATGTCTGCACTATGTAAAAACTAGGCATACCTTCGAACTGGATCTCCAGGTACTGATGGTAACCATCAATGGAGACCGGCCTCACGTCTCGCTGGACAACCTTGTCAAAGCTCTTGGCATTGCGCATGGCATCGAAATAAGTGACTTGCTCGTCGAAGTCTGTCCGCCACCGGGTGATTTCTTCATCAGGTTCCGGACAACTTTTGAATGCAGTCGTGTGTTCGAATCTTCCCGGTGTTTGTTCTGCGATGGCGCGCTGGTGAGCTTTGATCGGTGGCACCCAGGATGGGGCTCGGTGCCCTCTGAGCTTGAGTTTTTAACAAAGCTTACCTTCCACGGCATGCCTCGACGTGCTTGGAACATCAAGTCCATGAATGAGCTTATCAACGACCTTGGAGGTGAGCTCGTAAGTATGTTTGTTCCTCCAGACAGCTGGGCTCTGACGGTTATGGCATGGATGAAGAAGCCGTCCACCATACCAAAGGTGATTGGTGTTGAGATACTGGTGCAGGAACCGGGGTTGTACTATTCGTCGCCACCAAGGCCGCCGCTGACCACGTTAGGGATGTACCTATATCGAGTGTTCGTGCATGTCGAAGAAGTGGTCAATCCATCAATCAAAGTCCTACCGCCGCCGCTGGTTCCAGGGTCCATCGACGATGTCCATTACAGGAGTCAACGTTAGACTTTCCCCGTGTTTCTCGGAACGATGGATGGCACAGGGCCTACTCCATCGTGCGGTGGAGGCCACTGCTTCTTTGGGAGAAGAGGCAAGGATGGCTGCCTGGATGTACTCTAATTTGAGGTAACAACTGAATCTTGTCAGATACTAGTTAAATGCGAGCTATGGGTGTGAAGCACTGATGTGCCAGTACATTTGATTGTGACCTATTCTAATTTTGTACCTAAACTTTTTTTAGAAAGGGATGTACGTCAACTTAATGTGCTAGCAGAACTTATTGTGTTGTCCGTCTCTTTTCTTTGCATAGCATTCAAGATATTTCCTCATCATTGATAAAGACGATGAACCATTATGTACGAGTTCGTTGGTTTCAAAATAGCCCTACCTGTAGCGATCCACTGCTTCCATCCTGATTGTGCCGCCTGCATGAAATTTTTGTATGCAAGTTCAGTGTGCTATGATGTTCTATATGATTGTGTCAACTATATAAGTTTTTACTGAGCATCAACAATGCATATTGCTGAAAGATGTATTTACGAGCATCGACCGATGGGTCTCTCTCTCTCTCTCACTCACACACACACACAAGTGGGACCTTTTGAATTATTTCTTTGCTCATGACAGCTTTTAATTAGGTTCCACTGTAGTCTAAATTTTTTCTTAAGTTATTAATTGAGCTCAGTGACTTCAAAAAGTTGTACAGAAGCCTTGTTTGGACCTTTCCGGCGTCGCTGAATGTGGGCTGAGTAGCCATGTTAGGTTGTACTGTACTACACAGGCCTTTTTTTAACATCAGCAATGCAACTAGGCCGACAGTTATACACAATATCCGGGTCAACTTGTTATTCTCCGCCCCGCTGGGCTGCAAAGTTTCCTAGGAGGTATGCATTAGGCTTAACAAGAAAATGGACTTTAAGAAATAATAAATGGGATGTAATTATAATAACTGGACAGTAACTATAAAAAAATGCAGCAAACGCGTAATTAGTTTAAAAAATATATTATTTTTGGAATTTGAAAATTTTAATTTCATTACTTGTTGCGCGCGCAATATTTCATTGGATTTTAACGTAATACAACTTTATTTGGAAATTATATTTAGTTTGACTAGAAATTTCATATCCCATCAAAATGTGGGAATTTTTTTGAATTCTGTTTTGAGCGGTTGGTTGAAATTATTAATCGTTATCCTAGCTAGAAATTGGGATGTACTTTTAACAAACTGTAAATGGGATGTAGTAAATTCTATTAGAATTAAAAATGGGCTATACATTCTTACATATCACAAATGGGCTATATGTTCTCTACCACACACTTGTGGGCCTTCTAAGTTGACACATCCCCTAAAAAAACTAAGTTGACGCGTATGCAAGGCTTTGTCAACAACACACGGTTCTAGCAGTTGTTGCCGTTGGATGTCCATCCAACGGATGTCGTTCTTCTTCTTCAATCTCAGATATTCTTGCTTCAGCCGCCCAAAAAATGATTCCTCCCCCTAACATCTGGGCGCACCGTTTCGGAGGCTGACCTGTGGGCCTACTAAGTTGACGCGTACCAAGGGCTTTGTCAACTTAGTCAATAAAATGATTCTAGCTACAGTGACCGTATGATGTCCATCCAACAGCCGTAGTGCTTCTTCAACCTCTGGTCTTCTTGCTCCAGCCGCCCAAAGCAGCGCCGGTCGTGCCGCGTGCTCCTGCCTCCCATGGCCGTATGTGCTACCACGGAGGCCTCACCGCCCCCTACTATTCCCACCGCTGGCCAGGCCCTGAGGCGACGGCAGCCTCACACCGCAGCCGAACCAGTGAACCCTCGTACTCCTCTCCGCATGGGCTTCCGCTGCCGCGTCTTCCCGGGCTCCGCGTCATCCCCTTCCTAGGCCTCACCGTCGTTCACCGCCCTGGTGCTCTCGGCACGGCATGGTCAACGTGGTCAAGGAACAACTTCCATCGGACGTGGACTGTACGTGGAAAGGCTGACAGCTGGGTCCACGGCCGCAGCAAGGAAGTGCCTCCTTATTACGCGAAAAAATGATTCCTCCACCTAACAGCAGGGACCCACCGGACGGGCCACCATATTTCGTGAAAAAAACGTTTCCCCCTGACTGCTGGGACCTACCAGCTACATATTCGCACGCAAGGAAGTGTGTCCATCTTACGGGCAAAAAACATGAGTCGCCCCCTGACTGCTGGGACCCACCAGCTACATCTTCGCAAGCAAGGAAGTGCCTGACAGTCGGGACCCACCTGGTCGAAGCGTACGTAGCATTGTCATTCTGGTCGCGAACGTGTACGTACATACTAGTCGATGTAGACGCGCGCACGTGTCATAGTAGAGGCGCGCACGTGTCATAGTAGAGGCGCGCATGTAGCATGTACATGTACGTACAACGTCCAGGGTGCAAGAAATAAAATATAGCCACGTACGTACATACTGGCGGGGTCTCGAACGCCTACTCGCGCATACGTACGGCCAGGGCTCGTGTACATAGATGGGTTGGAACGGAGAAACAGCATCGTCGTCGTGTTCATGGGGAGCCAACCGGCTGGGTCAGAATGCAATGCGTCTCGTGTTCATCGGGAGGGCTTAGACGGAACAACCGATGGAAATGAGGCATGGCGTACCGCAGAATGGAGGAAACGGCCTTGTGTTCGACCGGCCACGTTCAAAACGGGATCCTGTTCATCGGGAGGGGTCTGGCGTACTGCAAAACAGAGGAAACGAACTTGTGTTGGACCTCCTACGGTCGAAACGGGGTCCTGTTGATCGGGAGGGGTGTGACATACTGCAAAACGGAGGAAATGGACTTGTGTTGGAGCACTACGGTCGAAAAGGGGGTCCTGTTCATAGGGAGGGGGTGTGGCGTACCGCAAAACGGGACTCCACGGGATACTGTTCATCTCCACCGACGACCTCCTCTAGCCTCCACGGGCTACTGTTCACCCACCGTCGACCTCCTCTAGCCTCCACCTGCTACTGTTCATCCACGGGCTCCTGTTCATCCAGCCTCCACAGGCTACTATTCATCCACCCCTCCATCGTCTACTGTTCATCCAACACTCCACGGGGTCGTCCTGTTCATCCAGCCCTCCACGGGGTCCTGTTCATCCAGCTCCAACCGGCTCGATCGATCGGGGTGCTGTTCATCCAGAGGCAACACCACGGGGTCCTGTTCATCCACCCCCATCGGGAACTGTTTATACAACCCCCCCTGCAACGCTCACTGTTCATCCAGAGGCAGCATCGATCAGCTTCAGTTAGCAGCAGTAGCGAAGGAATCGCTTGATCGGGTTCAGTTAACAGCCATCGATCGATCGCTCAGGTTCAGTAATGCATAGCTTGTAGTGCAATCGCTCGGGTTCACTAGGCGAACGCCTCGCTCGGGTTCAGTTAGAGCCCAACGCCTCACACCCACACGTGTGCATGTACGAGAGAAACGTGCAAACCTCCGTGCATCGCTCGGCCCCAACCACCCACTGTAACCGGGAACACCCCAATATTTTCCTCGCCCTCACTTCTACCACGGTTTTTTCCGTCATGGACGCCCCAAAGAATGTCATGTAGCTGCTGTCGGTGTCAAAACCGGCGGATCTTGGGTAGGGGTCCCGAACTGTGTGTCTAAGGCTAATGGTAACTAGAGGCGGGGGACACAATGTTTACCTAGGTTCGGGCCCTCTCGATGGAGGTAATACCCTACTTCCTGCTTGATTGATCTTGATGATATGAGTATTACAAGATTTGATCTACCACGAGATCGTAGAGGCTAAACCCTAGAAGCTAGCCTATGATTATGATTGTTGTTGTCCTACGGATTAAACCCTCCGGTTTATATAGACACCAGAGGGGGCTAGGGTTACACGGAGTCGGTTACAGAGAAAGGAATCTTCATATCCGAATCGCCAAGCTTGCCTTCCACGCAAAGGAGAGCCCCATCCGGACATGGGACGAAGTCTTCTATCTTGTATGTTCATAGCCCAACAGTCCAGCACATGTATATAGTTCGGCTATCCGAGGACCCCTTAATCCTGGACTCCCACAGTAGCCCCTAAACCAGGCGTCAATGACGATGAGTCCGATGCGCAGATTGTCTTCGGCATTGCAAGGCGGGTTCCTTCTCCGAATACTCCAAAGTAGATCTAGAACACAAGAATCGTGTCCGGCTCTGCAAAACAAATTCCGCATACCACCGTCGAGAGTATAATATTCCATGAGTCAAATCCGCTGACAGTTTTTTGTAGCGTGACATCACGCCACTGCCCGGTTATTATTCGAACCTATTATTTGCCTGTCGTTCCGTATTTCGAGGTGTGGTTTCACTGGCACGTCTTGTCGAAGCAGAGATCGTGTCCCCTTATCACAGGATTCTCATCAATACGGGCATGGATAACCCAACTGCGCCATCTGCACGACGCTTGGGGAATAAGCAAGTTTTGGGGCAAGTGGGGAGGCACATGATTTTACTGCCTTTATAAAGGGATAAGAATTCCCCTCTTTCACCCACGCCTTCTCCTTCATATGCTCATCCATTCTCGAGCTCACGCCAAAGCTCTCGCCTTCTCCGCCAAAAAAGCATTCCGAACATGTCCGGATCCGGAGCGGGAGGCAAGTGGATGGCCTCTGATAACCCACAAGTGTAGGGGATCGCAACAGTTTTCGATAAGTAAGAGTGTCGAACCCAACGAGGAGCTAAAGGTAGAATAAATATTCCCTCAAGTTCTATCGACCACCGATACAATTCTACGCATGCTTGACGTTCACTTTACCTAGAACAAGTATGAAACTAGAAGTACTTTGTAGGAGTTGTTGGAAAGGTTTGCAAGAAAATAAAGAGCACGTAAACATAAACTAGGGGCTGATTAGAAGCAATAAAGTAAATATTAGTAGAGAGCTTTTTATGAGAAAGTTATTTGTCCAAGGCAATCGATAATTAGACCGGTAATCATTGTTGCAATTCTATTTGAGGGAGAGGCATAAGCTAACATACTTTCTCTACTTGGATCATATGCACTTATGATTGGAACTCTAGCAAGCGTCCACAACTACTAAACATTCATTAAGGTAAAACCCAACCATAGCATTAAAGTATCGAGTCCCCTTTTATCCCATACGCAAACAACCTACTTACTTGGGTTTGTGTTTCAGTCACTCACGCAACCCACCATAAGCAAATCATAAACATATTGCAAACCCTACAGCGGGAATCCCTCACGCTTGCGCGACACGGAGGGCACAATACGACAGCACCAATAATAAAACATGCAACTCAAACCAATCACTATCATCAATTAACCCATAGGACAAAACGGATCTACTCAAACATCATAAGATAGCCATACATCATTGAGGAATAATATATAGCATTGAGCACCATGTTTAAGTAGAGATTACAGCGGGTAAGAGAGAGGTTACACCGCTGCATAGAGGGAGAAAGAGTTGGTGGAGATGTTGGTGAAGATGGCGGCGGTGTTGGTGAAGATCGCGGTGATGATGATGGCCCGAGGCAGCGCTCCGGCGCCACCGGAAGCAAGGGGGAGAGAGCCCCCCTTCTTCTTATTCTTCCTTGACCTCCTCCCTAGATGGGAGAAGGGTTTCCCCTCTGGTCCTTGGCTCCCATGGCGTGGGAGGGGCGAGAGCCCCTCCGAGATTGGATCTATCTCTCTATTTCTGCGTTCTCAGATTCTACCCCTTCACTGTTTTCTTTATATCTGGAGATCCGTAACTCCGATTGGGGTGAATCTTTCGCCCAGATTTTTCTTGTAAAATTAGCTTTCTTGCGGCAAAAGAAGAGCGTAAACCGCTTTACGGGTGGCCCACGAGAGCCCAGGGCGCGCCCAGGGGTAGGGGGCGCGCCCCCTGTCTCGTGGCCACCTCGGACACTGTTTCGCGTTGATTCTTCCTCCGGAAAATCCCAAATATTCCAAAATAATTCTCCCTCCGTTTTTATCCTGTTTGGATTCCGTTTGATATTGGTTTTCTGCGAAAAATAAAACATGCAACAAACAGGAACTGGCACTGGGCACTGGATCAATATGTTAGTCCCAAAAAATAGTATAAAAATTTGCCAAAAGTATATAAAAGTTGAATAATATTGGCATGGAACAATCAAAAATTATAGATACGACGGAGACGTATCAGCTTCCTCCGTCAAGACGGAGGATATCAAGAAGCTCCGGGAGGCCGGGTACCTGGCCAAAGACTGTTGGGGAACGTTGCAGAAAATTAAAATTTTTCCTACGGTTTCACCAAGATCCATCTAAGAGTTCATCTAAGCAACGAGTCAAGGGAGTGAGTTTGCATCTACATACCACTTGTAGATCGCGTACGGAAGCGTTAAAGGGAGTGGTGATGATGGAGTCGTACTCGCCGTGATTCAGATCACCGGAGATCCTAGCGCCGAACGGACGGCACCTCCGCGTTCAACACACGTACGGAGCGTGTGACGTCTCCTCCTTCTTGATCCAGCAAGGGGGAAGGAGAGGTTCATGATGATGGCTCCAGCAGCAGCACAACAGCGTGGTGGTGGTGGAACAGCAGCACTCCGGCAGGGCTTCGCCAAGCACGTGACGGAGGAGGAAGAGGTGTAGCAGGGGGAGGGGGCGCCAGGACTTCAGGGTGCGGCTGCCCCTCTCCCCCCTCCCTTTATATAGGCCCCCAGGGGGGGCGCCGGCCCTGGGAGATTCAACATCCCAAGGGGGCGGCGGCCAAGGGGGGAGGAGTGCCCCCCAAGGCATGTGGTGCGCCCCCCCCCCCCCACCCTAGGGTTTCAACCCTAGGCGCAGGGGGTGGGCCTAGGGGGGTGCACCAGCCCACTATGGGCTGGCTCCCCTCCCACTTCAGCCCATGGGGCCCTCCGGGATGGGTGGCCCCACCCGATAGACCCCCGGGACCCTTCCGGTGGTCCCGGTACAATACCGGGTGACCCCGAAACTTTCCCGATGGCCGAAATACCACTTCCTATATATAATTCTTTACCTCCGGACCATTCCGAAACTCCTCGTGACGTCCGGGATCTCAACCGGGACTCCGAACAACATTCGGTATACTGCATACTCATACTCATACAACCCTAGCATCACCGAACCTTAAGTGTGTAGACCCTACGGGTTCGGGAGACACGTAGACATGACCAAGACGGCTCTCGGGCAATAACCAACAGCGGGATCTGGATACCCATGTTGGCTCCCACATGCTCCTCGATGATCTCATCGGATGAACCACGATGTCGAGGATTAGAACAACCCCGTATACAATTCCCTTTGTCATTTGATACGTTACATGCCCGAGACTCGATCGTCGGTATCCCAATACCTCGTTCAATCTCGTTATCGGCAAGTCACTTTACTCGTACCGTAATGCATGATCCCGTGACCAAACACTTGGTCATTTTGAGCTCATTGTGATGATGCATTACCGAGTGGGCCCAGAGATACCTCTCCGTCATACGGAGTGACAAATCCCAGTCTCGATCCGTGTCAACCCAACAGACACTTTCGGAGATACCTGTAGTGCACCTTTATAGTCACCCAGTTACGTTGTGACGTTTGGTACACCCAAAGCACTCTTACGGTATCCGGGAGTTACACGATCTCATGGTCTAAGGAAGAGATACTTGACATTGGAAAAGCTCTAGCAAAATGAACTACACGATCTTGTGCTATGCTTAGGATTGGGTCTCGTCCATCACATCATTCTCCTAATGATTTGATCCCGTTGTCAATGACATCTAATGTCCATAGTCAGAAACCATGACTATCTGTCGACCAACGAGCTAGTCAACTAGAGGCTCACTAGGGACATGTTATGGTCTATGTATTCACACGTGTATTACGATTTCCGGATAATACAGTTATAGCATGAATAAAAGACAATTATCATGAACAAGGAAATATAATAATAACTCTTTTATTATTGCCTCTAGGGCATATTTCCAACAAAGACATCGCTCATCGGCTTCCGGCCCAGGGGCAGATTGTCCCCACCCCGGAGCCCCAGGAAAGGGTAGTGTTCCTCTCCCACTTTGTCCGCGGGCTGGGATTCCCCCTCCACCCGTTCATCCGCGGACTGATGTTCTCCTACGGGCTAGACTTCCATTATTTAGCCCCCAACTCCATCCTCAACATCTCGGTATTCATTGTCGTGTGCGAGGCCTTCCTCCGCATCACACCTCACTTTGGCCTATGGCTGATGACCTTCAACGTGAAGACAAAGGTGGTGAGCAGCCAACAAGCAGAGTGCGGAGGTGCCATGGTGGGAAAGATGCCCAACATCACCTGGCCCGAAGGCTCCTTTGTGAAGACCGTAAAGGGGCGGCAATCGGGGTGGTTCTATATCACCGAGCCGCGCGACTCCAACTGGGCGGCGACCCCCGAATTCTGATCCGGTGTCCCTATGCAGCTCACCTCCTGGCAAGAGAAGGGCTTAGCCTGGGGCTTAGAGGAAGAACTGACCGGGCTCCAGACATGTGTCCAGAACATGATAAGCAAGAAGATCAAGCTTGTCAACGTGGTCCAGGTTATGCTCCTCCGCCGGTCATGGGCGGAGGTACCACCGCCCATGATCGTGGGCTCAGTGCAAAACGCCGGGCTAATCCGGTAGGTTTTCATGTTTGCAAGGTATACCTTTTACTGGCATATCTATGGGAGGAACCTAAGCCTCCATCTAATCTTTCAGGCCTGGGTAACGATAGTGGAGCAGATTAACTGTCCGGCTCCGCTACCCGAAGATCCAGAAACAATTCTTCCTACGAAGATGCTATTTCCGGCACCCTATGAGGTGCCGGATAAGAAGGCCAAGAAGACGACCAAGGGGACAAGAGATGGTCTCCGACGCAAGGGTGCTTCAGACATGACATCCGAAGACACCGAGACGCACTCCTCCACCGAAGACGATGAGGAGG
>NC_041393.1:20622305-20700372 GCF_002162155.2 Triticum dicoccoides | reverse complement strand
GAAAGAAGAGGAAAGCCTCCACTCATGGGGAGGCCGAGGCGTCCAAGAAGGGAAAAACTCCCTTCCGGACTACTCCGCCGCAGCCACCAATAGTGGCGAGCAGTGGGAGCCCAGGGTCAAGCCCCTGGCCAAATCGTAAGTATCCGGACACAATAGTATTTCTGGCTGAGGGAGTCCTGGATTAGGGGGTGTCCGGATGGCCGGACTCCCGGACTATGAAGATACAAGACTGAAGACTCTGTCCCGTGTCCGGATGGGACTTTCCTTGGCGTGGAAGGCAAGCTTGGCGATACGATATGAAGATCTCCTCCCATTGTAACCGACTCTGTGTAACCCTAGCCCTCTCCGGTGTCTATATAAACCGGAGAGTTTTAGTCCGTAGGACGAACAACAATCATACCATAGGCTAGCTTCTAGGGTTTAGCCTCTCTGATCTCGTGGTAGATCAACTCTTGTATTACCCATATCATCAATATTAATCAAGCAGGAGTACGGTTTTACCTCCATCGAGAGGGCCCGAACCTGGGTAAAAACATCGTGTCCCTTGTCTCCTGTTACCATCCGCCTAGACGCACAGTTCGGGACCCCCTACCCGAGATCCGCCGGTTTTGACACCAACATTGGTTCTTTCATTGAGAGTTCCTCTGTGTCGTCACCTTTAGGCCCGATGGCTTCTTCGATCATCAATCACGACGCGGTCCAGGGTGAGACTTTTCTCCCCAGACAGATCTTCGTATTCGGCGGCTTCGCACTGCGGGCCAACTCGCTTGGCCATCTGGAGCAGATCGAAAGCTACGCCCCTGGCCATCAGGTCAGGTTTGGAAGCTTAAACTACACGACCGACATCCGCGGGTACTTGATCTTCGACGGATTCGAGCCACGACCGAGCGTGCCACACTATCTCGATGGGCATGATCTAGCTCTGCCGCCGGACAGTGCCCAGAGCGCCGCTCAGGTGTCCACCCTGACCATTAGTCCGGAGCCGACTGCGCTAACCAGGGACGGACGGTTGGACGCCGCCCTAGGAGCCGCAATCTCTACGACAATAGAGCCGAATATCAGCCTAGTCCTTTGCAAGGCCCGTGACTCCAAGGTGCCGGACTCCGTTCCGGACTCTGAATCTTCCACACCCCTTCCGATCGAACCTGATTGGGCTCCGATCATGGAGTTCACCACCGCGGACGTCTTTCAGCGCTCGCCCTTTGGCGATATCCTGAATTCACTAAAGTCTCTCCCTTTGTCAGGAGAGCCCTGGCCGGACTACGGTCAGCACGGCTGGGATGCGGACGACGAAGAAATTCAAAACCCACCCACCACCCACATGGTAGCCACTGTCGACAATCTAACCGACATGCTCGACTTCCACTCCAAAGACATCGACGGTATGGACGCCGATAGAGGAGATAAACAAGAACAAGCACCTATAGGGCACTATAAAGCCACCTCATCACACGATATATACATGGTGGACACACCTAACAGAAATGACAACGAGGATCAAAAGGGCGCAACCAAGGATCGCTCCCTCGAAAAGCAATCAAAGCGGCGGTGTAAGCGCAAGGCCAAGCCCCACCTTGACAAAGACCCAGCCATAGAGCAGGGTGAATCAACGGAAGAAGAACATGCCATCGAGCAACCGTCCAAACAGGGCGGACAATCCGAACAGCCCATCCCCGGGAAAGATAATAGTCCGGACGATCTCACGCCGGACAAACTGCTGGAGCATCAGAACCTCCACCAAAGGCTCATCGCCACAGCACGTAGCCTGAAAAAGCAGAAGCGGAGGCTCAAAACAGCGGAAGATGCACTCAGGATCAGATGGGGCAAAGTACTCAATACCGCACACAAATACGGCGACAGTCGTCATACAAAGAGCTATCCGAAGCGGAAACTACTTCCGGAATTTGAGGAAGAGGCCATAAAGCCCCAGCAGTCAAAAAATAAGGAAGCCACAAGGTCGGATAGATGGCCCCACGATCGATCTCAAGCAATGAAGGGCGCCGCACTCAATACGGCGCGCGACCCGTCCAAGAATTCGCATCAAAAAACTGGCCCAACCAGATCCATCTACGGGCCAAGAAAGCAAGCTCCAGTGGGCAATGCAATGCAAAAAATGTCCGAACATCGCGGCACACCTAAATACATGGGCGCCGCGCATCCCCTATGTTTCACCGATGAGGTGCTGGACCACGAATTTCCAGCGGGATTCAAGCCCGTAAACATAGAAGCATACGACGAAACAACAGACCCTGGAGTCTGGATCGAGGATTATATCCTCCACATACACATGGCCAGAGGAGATGACCTCCACGCCATAAAATACTTACCCCTTAAGCTCAAAGGGCCAGCCCGGCATTGGCTTAAAAGCCTTCCCGAAAACACCATGGGAAGTTGGGAAGCGCTCGAGGATGCTTTCCGGGCAAATTTTCAAGGGACCTATGTCCGACCTCCGGATGCAGATGATCTGAGTCATATAACTCAGCAGCCCAGGGAGTCAGCCCGGAAACTCTGGAACAGATTCCTCACTAAAAAGAATCAGATAGTCGACTGTCCGGATGCCGAGGCCCTAGCAGCTTTCAAACATAGTGTCTGAGACGAATGGCTCGCCACACACCTCGGCCAAGAAAAGCCAAGAACAATGGCCGCATTAACAAGCCTCATGAGCTGCTTTTGTGTAGGAGAGGATAGCTGGTTGGCAAGAAGTAGCACCAGCGACCCAAATACATCCAAACCCAGAGACGGGAACGGGAAACCGCGCCGTAACAAAGAACCGTGCCGGATCAAGGACAATAGCCCGATGAGCACGGCAGTAAACGCCGGATTCAAAAGCTCTCGGCAAAATCAGAAAAAGCCGCCCCCCAAGGATGACACGGACGAGCTATCCAACCTCAACAAAATATTGGACAAAATATGTCAAATCCACAGCACTCCTGGGAGACCTGCAAACCATACCCACAGATATTGTTGGGTCTTCAATCAGTCCGGCAAACTCAACGCCGAACACAAGGGGCTCGACTTACCAAGCAAGGATGACGACGCACCCCATAAGCAGAACACAGGAGAACAAAAGAAGTTCCCACAAGAAGTCAAGACAGTAAATTCACTTCAGATGACAAAAGGGAAAAACAGAATGGCTCTTATGAAGACACGCGCCGTACGTCCAGCCCCAGAGGAGCACCACCACTGGTTGTTACAACCAATCACCTTCGATCATCAGGATTACTCCAAAGGAGCCCGAAACGCAGGCTGGACTGCCTTGGTCGTGAATCCGATTATTAATGGACTCCAATTTACAAAAGTCCTTATGGACGGCGGCAGTGACTTGAACCTGTTATATCAGGACACAATCCGCAAACTTGGGGTCAACCCAGCTATAATCCGCCATGGCAACACTTCCTTTCAAGGAGTCACGCCGGGTACATATACCCAAAGTATGGGTTCCCTTTCGTTAGAAGTCACGTTCGGCTCACCCGACAACTTCCGAAGCGAAAAGCTAACATTTCACATCGCCCCATTCGTAAGCCGCTATCAAGCGCTACTGGGACATGAAGCTTTCGCCCGCTTTAACGCAATACCGCATTATGCATCCCTTACACTTAAAATGCCCGGTCCATGAGGCATCATTTCATTACAGGGGAATATAAATTGACCCCCAAAGTACGGGCAAAGGTGCGGCCGCCTAGACAGCCGCCCACTAATCCATCCCTACTATCCCGGACACGGCTCGACGAGTCCGGCGTAAATGTACATATGCTTAATAGCCGCATAACCCCGTACAAGGGGCTCCGCATGTTCACGCCCGGAGACAATATGGCTCAATTCTTGCTCCAACTATATTTTGTTTATTTTAATATAAATTTCCCGCACGCTTATTTTTTAATAAGTTCCTCTCTTTCCCAGACGAACATCGTGCTACGCCCGTCCAAGATACGGCACAACAGAGACACATGCACAGACGTGCAGCAGGGACCCGTTTCAAGGATTCTTTTCAGATTAAGACCCTGCGTAAACCTTTTTTACTGTCTCTTGTTGACAACATCCCCCGGTTTTCGCTATAACCGAGGAGGAGGCTGGCGTCTTGGCATGTGGCCACACCAGAATTTTTGCGCATACCTGGACACCAGGGGCTTTTTTACCAAGGGCTCTATTACGGCCCGTCTTCATAAAGACCGAATACCTTAGGGAGTGTTCGGCGTCGCGAGTTTGGCCCTATATGCATCAGCTCCGAATCATGTCTTTGGTAAAATGTTGGGTTTGCCCGGCTCCTATGTTTTGCTGCCTTACATTCCGTTATATCGGCTAACGCGGCACCAGGAGAACTACTGCGATTGTTCCCCGGTTCGGCCAGGCGAGCACCTCAGTAGAGAAAGCCGAAAACTGACTGTCATGATATAGCGAGAGACTGGTCAACCACTCGATGACTTTCGGAATCTTTAGGATTCCTCCGCATTAACGAAGGGCCGCTTCCCGGTCAGGCACACTCGCGCCCCAAATCCGGGTGAGTGCGGTGCCCCTAGGGGCTATTCAGTAGCCCCACTGTCAAACTCCTATGGCTAAGTGAAAGTGATAAAGCATTATAGTCCGGTTGCCTAGTTCGCCACGCCACCACCTCCTTTATAGGACCAAGACGTTGGATTAAGTGTGAAAAGGCGCCTTTTTGCAAACACCCCCGCATTCTATGCGTGGGGGCTGAAGCCAACGATTGCCATCTTTCAGGTTATATACAAATATATACGTTAAACGGCCGCACAGGAGGCATCATAATTCTTGCAAGCACAAGTATAAAAAGCTTTTATATTCCATCAAAACATTCGTTTTACAAATAGCACATGCTATTCGAACACAACATCCTTCGAGCACTGCGACTCTATTAAACGAGCGTCATGAAGAACTTCCTCAAAGTAGTGCTTGGCAGGTACTCGGCTTTCGTCCGAATCCCGGGATGTAACAACACCGGCCTTCATATCCGCCCAGTATGTTTTGACACGGGAAAGAGCAATCTGTGCGCCCTCTATGCACGCCGACCTCTTCATTGCATCAGCATGCGGCACCGAACCAAGGAACTGCTGCACCAAGCCAAAATAACTCTTCGGCTCCGGCTTCTCCGGCCACAGACGACTCGCAACATACCTCATGGCGAGTCCGGATAACCTGTTCAGCTCCGCCCAGGCGGCCAAACGGTCGGATACCGAAAGTGGGCGTTCTGGATTGTGGAACTGCGACCAAAAAAGCTCTTCCAATCCATGGTCACCTCGGCCGCGGAAGTGTTCGCTCGCGTCCACCGCACAAGCTGCCAAATCCAGATAAGTGTTTTCCGCACTCCACTGCCGGTCTAACAAAGTATACTTGGGGTCTCTGAACTTCATCCGCAGCATATAGGGCTTTCCAGACGTGATATCTCCGGCCTGACGCAGCTCCTCCTTCATAGCTCTCATTGCAGAGCGAGTATCCTTGGCTTCGGTAGTGATCTTTTCAAGATCCTTCTGAGCCGCCCTATCTTCTTGTTCAAGAAATTTACAGCGGTCGGTAGCATCCTTGAACTTTATGGTCATTTCGGCTATCACCTTTTTGCTCTGGCAGTGAGCAGCCTGTTCGGCTTTTAGCTCTTCAGCCGCTTTAACGGCAGCCGCATCACTTGTCCTTGCTTGCTCCTTGGCTCGGGCAAGTTCCACCCGAAGGTTCTCCACGGCAGCAGCACCATCTACATTAAGCACATATATAAGGCCCGAGCATCGAGCTCCTATTACCAGGTGTATTTGGAACATACCTTGTGCCTCGTCTAGCCGCTTATTTACAAGCGCGATGTCGGCATCTGCTATGTCAAGTTGCCGCTTTAGCTCGGCAGATTCATCAGTCCGGCTAGCCACCGAATGCCTCGCCACCTTCATGGAAAAGGCGACATATTATACCTGGGGTTATGATCCTCTGCGCGTCGTCACTCTTGACGACACACAGAGTCTCAGGGGCTACTATTTATACAGGGCGCATTTAATATGTGGCTCTACCAAAAGGTACAACTTTTTGCGTACCTCAAAGCCTGTTAGTAAACTCCTGGCAGCCTCGTACAATCCGCTTTCCATGGATGAAATCCTTCCAATCACCGTATTCATCAACATACGGTGTTCTTCAGAGATGGACGCCCTCTCAAGCAGATCCTCCAGCCCCTCCGACTGTGCACCAGAGGGTACCGGACTAGCCTGACGACCTTTTCCAGGATCCGGACTTGCGAAGACCCTCCGAGATGACACTTCAGGGTCGCCTGCCTCGTGAGACGGTGCAACAAGAGGAGGCGTTTCGCTTTCTATCATCTCCGGACGAAGATCCCCTGAAGATGAGCTCTGCTGAGAGGGGTTGAGATCCGAACTTCAAGGTAATGTTTTGGTTATCTTCCTCAGAAATAAAACATGAGTGTCATTCATTATGGAACCCCTCCCTTCACTTATGTCTCGGGGGAGAGCGGGTCCCCCTTAGGGGGCGATTCGGCCGGGGCGTTCTCTGGTGCCGAACCCTCTGGCGAAGATTTCTTCCCCCGTTTTGAGGCCATCACCTCCGGGTCTTCAGAGGCAGTCCTTTTCTTTCCCTGGTCGGGGTAATTTTCGATTCTTCCCTTCCTAACAGCCTCCTTCGCGGAGGCGGTAGCTCCTTGGTTCCCCCCTTCGCCTTTTGCCAAAAGCGTGACCTCCAGCATCCTGGTTAGCATGGGGTTTGGCGCGGTCTCGGGCAGGGGGGGCTTGACACCTTATAAGCTTTGCCTTCACTATCCACTCCTGTTCAAAGGACAACTCTGTTAAGGGTAATTTTGTGGTGAAAATACGGATGGTGTGTCCAAATACGGGGCTACTTACTTTAGCATCCGGGCGATTGCAGCTCAGGCCTGCGTCCTCGGACAAATCCGAACACCTTGCATGTGATCTGAAGAACAATTTGTACATCTCCACGGGTGTCGCACCCATGAAATGTTGGAGGACTCGTGGTCCCTCCGGATTAAATTCCCACAGGCGGAGAGGTCGACGTTTGCAGGGCAGTGTGCGGCGAATCAGCATGCCTTGCGCCACTACGGTCAAATTGATATCTCTTTCTAGAAGATCTCGAATGCGGTCCTGCAGCAAGGGCACGTCTTTGGGCAGCCCCCAGATAAGTCCTTCAATAACCCATGACGCTAGCCGTGGTGGGGGACCCGAGCGAAAAGTAGGTGGCACCACCCATGTGGTGCCCCTGGGGACTGTGATGTAAAACCAGTCTCGTTGCCATAAGCCGAACTCCTCTTGAAAAGAGCCTTCGGGCCATGGAGCGTCGGCCATCTTGCTTATTATAGCTCCTCCTCACTCAGCGTGCTGCCCCTCGATCATCTTCGGTTCCACCTTGAAGGTTTTTAGCCACAATCCGAAGTGTGGAGAGATATGGAGGAAGGCATCGCACACAACAATGAATAATGAGATTTGGAGGATGGACTCTGGAGCTAACTCGTGGAACTCCAGCCCGTAATAAAACATAAGCCCCCTCACGAAGGGATCAATCGGGAAGCCTAGCCCCCGAAGGAAGTGAGATGCGAACACCACGCTCTCACCGGGCTAGGGAGTGGGAATGGCCTGCCCTTGAATAGGAAGCCTATGCGAGATTTCGCTAGTTAGATACCTGGCATCTCTCAGCTTTCGCACATCTTCTTCCGTAAGGGAGGAAGGCATCCACCGGCCTTGAAGGTCGGGGCCGGACATCGTCGGAGGTCCGAAGCGCCTAAAACTAATGCTTTGGGTGTTGGAACTAGAAGCAAGGGGCGGATTCGATTGGATTAAGAAGAGGGGAGCCGAGCCTTGGTCCCTTTATAAAGGAGTTGAATACCAAGAGCCCTCCCCGTAGCCGTTTGAGACTCGCTTTCAATTAGGGAGTCATACCAAAGGCACGGTTGGGTTACCCACGCCCGTATTGATGAGAATCCCGGAATAAGGGGACACGATCTCTGCTTTGGCAAGACGTGCCAAGGAAACCGCCTCGCTAAACGCGCTAAGGTGGAACAGTAAAACGATTCGAATAAAGGCCTGGTCGTGATGTCACGCTATGGAATACGTCAGCATATTAGATTTGTGCAGATATTATTCTCTCTACGGTGGCATGTGGAACTTATTTTGCAGAGCCGGACACTATCCTGGTGTTCAACGTCATCTATGAAGTATTCGGAGGAAGAACCCGTCTTGCAATGCCGAAGACAATTTGTGCGCCGGACTCGTCGTCATTGAAGCCTGGTTCAGGTGCTACTGAGGGAGTCCTGGATTAGGGGGTGTCCGGATGGCCGGACTATGACCTTTGGCCGGACTCCCGGACTATGAAGATACAAGACTGAAGACTCCGTCCCGTGTCCGGATGGGACTTTCCTTGGCGTGGAAGGCAAGCTTGGCAATACGATATGAAGATCTCCTCCCATTGTAACCGACTCTGTGTAACCCTAGCCCTCTCCGGTGTCTATATAAACCAGAGAGTTTTAGTCCGTAGGACGAACAACAATCATACCATAGGCTAGCTTCTACGGTTTAGCCTCTCTGATCTCGTGGTAGATCAACTCTTGTATTACCCATATCATCAATATTAATCAAGCAGGAGTAGCGTTTTACCTCCATCGAGAGGGCCCGAACCTGGGTAAAAACATCGTGTCCCTTGTCTCCTGTTACCATCCGCCTAGACGCACAGTTCGGGACCCCCTACCCGAGATCCGTCGGTTTTGACACTGACACCAGCCTTTTCACTTTATTGTTTTTAATGTGCTAGACACACACCTGCAGACTGGCCAAGTCCAACATCGAGCTATCCTCCTCTTCAGATGGATTGTTGGACCCGTCGGCGATGGACAACGGGTCTCTTCCGACGGCCTCCTCCCCCAAGGCCGTGGACAACACCGAGGTGCTGTCTCGAAGGATACCAGGCCAAGGGGGGACCATTCCAGTGATGCCAAAGGGTAAAACCCCGGTTACCGAACACATGGGGGGAAAGACCCCCATGGACACCAACGATGGGGGCCGCACCCAGTTTGGCCCCCAGCCGAATACAGCTCCAGAGACCCAAGTGGCTCCGGATTCAGGCAGGCAGCCTGTCCTAAAAGAGGGGGGGTGAGCCGCCTCCATCGGTGACCTCTGTCCATCCAGACGCACCGGATAGATTGCTGGAAGCGCTTCGAGGCGCTTCCATTGTTGAAGAGCACCATACTCTTATGAGTGTCGTGATCAAGAAGATCTAGTCCGCCAAGAGCGGACTGACCGAAGCCTGCACTAGCCTTCTAACAGGCTTTGAGGTAAGTAATAAAATTGTGAAAGAATATCACAGTGTAGACAGTAGCCCCTGATGCTCTGTTTAGTGTTCAGAAAGAAAAGCCAAACAGAGGATCAAATAATATTCGCAGGAGTCTAACATAAGTTGTCTATGTGAATAAGCAGGTGTCGCTGCTTGCTGCTGTCACCCATACTGCGGAGGTCTCTGGATTAAAGCAGGACCTGGAGCAGGCCGAGGGAGAGCTCGGCCTCGTGAAGAAGCAGCTCGAAGAAAGGAAAGGTATGTAGTAACCTGTGTGTATATTTATGAAGGATGAATGGTTCATGCTGATTAAAGTGTCACGAACTTTGTTAGGGGCCACGACTAAGGTGGCAGCCCTCAAGAAGGCGTTAGCCGAGGCCGAGGACAAAGCGGATAGGGAACATGCCGCATGCAAGAAGCGGGAGGCCTAGGTCAGCGAGGTCCAGCAAGAGCTCCAGGACGCCGTCAAGAAATGCAAGTCCTTGTTGCATGATTCTAAGACTCAAGAGTCCGAACTTGCCAAGGCCCTCTAGAGTGAGCAAGACGCCCGAGACAAAGCCCAAAGGGCCCTCCAGGAGATTCAGGCGGCCAAGAAGATTGCAGCGGGTAAGGCTTTTGTTATGGAAAGCAAGCATGTGAAGGAGAGATTCTTTTTACTTACCCGAATTTGGAGTTCTCCAGGAGCGTTTGCGGATCTTCCGTGCAGCATATCAGATGCCGCAGAGTTCTACCGAGCCAAAGAAGGGAGCTCTCCGGAGAAGCTGTTCTGGTCCCAATACCTCGGGCCAGAACATCCGGTGCCCTTTAGCAACCAACTGAAACAGCTGGTCGAGCTGCACAAGGTGGCCGAACTGGCCACGAAGGACCTCATAGTCCAGCTATGGCCTGCCGATCCCATGTCCAGTAGCTACTTCGGACTCGTGAAGTGGCTTGTTAGCGCCTGCCCGCGGCTGGAAGTCATAAAGCAGTCGATTTTCATTGAAGGTGCGCGGATGGCCTTTGCCCGCGCTAAGATGCATTGGGCGAAGATGGATGCCAAGAAGCTAATGATCGAGGGGCCGCCTGAGGGTAAGGAGCACCGCCGACCCAAACTATACTATGATGGCGTCGTGGAGGGATCCCGCCTTGTGGCGGAGCAATGTGCAAAGGGTATAATCTTTGAATGAGTGCATTCATTTTATCCTATCCTGTAAGATGAAACAAGTTCGTTATGCAATATAATGCTTGTTTATTTAAAATTTTACCTCCTGTGCGGCCGTTTATAAAATCTGAGAGTTGGCCAGTCGTCGGCTTCTGCCCCCACGTAGCTAGTACAGGGGTGCTCGGGATAAATCTAAACACTCTTTATCCAAGCTTTTGGTCCTTTAAGGAGGTGTTTAGCGCAACGAACAAGGCAATCGGACTATACAACTTTATTACCCTCACTTAGCCATAGGAGTTCTATAATTTTAAATTTTGGAGTAGCCCCTGGTATTCGAAAGGCCGAAGTTGGGGCGCTATACACGCCTAATCGGACAAAAACCGATTCCTCGCATAAAGCAGAAAAAAATCTCTAGTGATTTGAAACCTCTCGAACAGCGACCAGCTCTCGCCGCATCATGACAGTCAGTTTTCGGCTTTCTCTACTGAGGTGCTCCTCCGAAAGAACCGGGACATGATACGTCTCCAACATATCTATAATTTTTGATTGTTCCATGCTATTATATTACCTGTTTTGGATGTTTATGGTCTTTTTCTACACATTTATATCATTTTTGGGACTAACCTACTAACCGGAGGCCCAGCCCATATTGTGTTTTTGCCTATTTCAGTATTTCGAAGAAAAGGAATATCAAACGGAGTCCAAACGGAATGAAACCTTCGGGAGCATTATTTTTGGAACAAATCTGATCTGGAGAGCCTAGAATGCAAGTCAAGGAAGCTCCGAGGGCCCCACGAGATAGGAGGGAGCCCCCCTGTAGGGCACGCCCCCTGTCTCATGGGCCCCTCGGGCGTCCACCGACGTACTTCTTCCTCCTATATATACCTACGGACCCCGAAAACATCCAAGGCACCACAAAACACAATTTCCACCACCGTAACCTTCTGTATCCACAAGATCCCATCTTGGAGCCTTCGCCGGCACTCTGCTGGAGGGGGAATCGACCATGAAGGGCCTCTACATCAACACCCTTGCCCCTCCTATGAGTTGTGAGTAGTTTACCACAGACCTACAGGCCCATAGTTATTAGCTAGATGGCTTCTTCTCTCTTTTTGGATCTCAATACCATGTTCTCCCCCTCTCTTGTGGAGATCTATTCGATGTAATCTCTTTTTGCGGTGTGTTTGTCAAGATCCGATGAATTGTGAGTTTATGATCAGATTTATCTATGGTTCTTAATTGAATCTTCTCTGAATTCTTTTATGTATGATTGAGTTATCTTTGCAAGTCTCTTCAAATTATTTGTTTGGTTTGGCCTACTAGATTGATCTTTCTTGCCATGGGAGAAGTGCTTAGCTTTGGGTTCAATCTTGCGGTGTTCTTACCCAGTGACAAAAAGGGTTACAAGACACATATTGTATTGTTGCCATCGAGGATAACAAGATGGGCTTTATATCATATTGCATGAGTTTATCCCTCTACATCATATCATCTTGCTTAATGTGTTGCTCTGTTCTTATGAACTTAATACTCTAGATGCATGCTGGATAGCGGTCGATGTGTGGAGTAATAGTAGTAGATGCAGGCAGGAGTCGGTCTACTTGTTATGGATGTGATGCCTATATACATGATCATGCCTAGATAACGTCATAATTATTCGCTTTTCTATCAATTGCTTGACAGTAATTTGTTCACCCACCGTAATACTTACGCTCTCGACAGAAGCCTCTAGTGAAACATATGGCCCTCGGGTCTATCTCTTATCATATTTGCTTTCAATCTACTTTTATTTGCATCTTTACTTTCTTGCATCTATATTACAAAATACCAAAAATATATTTATCTTATCATACTATCTCTATCAGATCTCACTTTCGCAAGTGGCCGTGAAGGGATTGACAACCCCATTATTGTGTTGGTTGCGAGTTCTCAGTTTGTTTGTGTAGGTGCGTGGGACTTTTGAGGAGCCTCCTACTGGATTGATACCTTGGTTCTCAAAAACTGAGGGAAATACTTACGCTACACTTGCTGCATCACCCTCTCCTCTTCGGGGAAAACCAACGCTAGCTCAAGACGTAGCAAGAAGGATTTCTGGCGCCGTTGCCGGGGAGGTCTTCGCTCAAGTCAAGACATACCAAGTACCCATCACAAACTCATCTCCCTCGCATTTACATTATTTGCCATTTGCCTGTTGTTTTCCTCTCCCCCACTTCACCCTTGCCATTTTATTCGCCCTCTCTTTCCCAATCTCCTCCTCTCTTTTCCGCTTGCCTTTTTCTGTTTGCTTGTGTGTTGGATTACTTGTTGTCATGGCACAAGATAATACCAAGTTGTGTGACTTCTCGAATACCAATAATAATGATTTCCTTAGTACTCCGATTGCTCCTCTTAATGATGTTGAGTCTTGTGAAATCAATACTGCTTTGCTGAATCTTGTTATGAAAGATCAATTCGCCGGCCTTCCTAGTGAAGATGCCGCTACTCATCTAAACAATTTTGTTGATTTGTGTGATATGCAAAATAAGAAAGATACGGATAACAATATTATCAAATTGAAGTTATTTCCGTTTTCACTTAGAGATCGTGCTAAAGTTTGGTTTTCGTCTTTGCCTAAAAATCGTATTGATTCTTGGAACAAGTGCAAAGATGCTTTTATCTCTAAGTATTTTCCTCCCGCTAAGATCATCACTCTTAGGAACGATATTATGAATTTTAAACAACTTGATCATGAGCATGTTGCCCAATCTTGGGAAAGAATGAAATTGATGCTTCGCAATTGCCCTACTCATGGTTTGAATTTATGGATGATCATACAAAAATTTTATGCCCGTTTGAACTTTGCCTCTAGAAATCTCTTAGATTCGGCCGCGGGAGGCACGTTTATGGAAATTACGTTAGGAGATGCTACAAAATTGCTTGATAATATTATGGCTAATTATTCTCAATGGCACACCAAAAGATCTTCTAGTAAAAAAGTGCATGCTATAGAAGAAATCAATGTTTTGAGTGGAAAGATGGATGAACTTATGAAGATGTTTGCTACTAAAAATACTCCTATTGATCCTAATGATATGCCTTTGTCTTCCTTGATTGAGAATAATAATGAATCTATGGATGTGAATTTTGTTGGTAGGAATAGTTTTGGAAACAATGCTTATAGAGGAAATTTTAATGCTAGACCGTTCCCTAGTAATCCCTCTAATAATTATGGAAATTCCTACAATAATTCTTATGGTAATTTTAATAAGATGCCCTCTGATTTTGAGAATAGTGTGAAAGAACTTATGATTTCTCAAAAGGATTTTCATACTTTTCTTGAAGAAAAATTGCTCAAAGTTGATGATTTGGCTAGGAACGTTGATAGACTTTCGCTTGATGTTAATTCTCTTAAACTTGGATCTTCTTCTCCTAAGCATGATATCAATGAGTCTCTCAAAGTAATGAGAATTTCCATTGACGAGTGCAAGGAAAGAACTGCTAGATTGCGTGCTAAAAAAGAAAGCTTTATAAAAGCATGTTCCTCTAGTCTCCATGAAAATAATGATGAGGATCTTAAAGTTATTGATGCGTCTCCGATTCGATCTATGTTTTGCAATATGAATTTTGATGATTATGGGAGTGATGATGAATCAACTTTTCCTAGAAGGCGTCCCAAGAATTCGGAGTCTTTAGATCTTAATGCTAAATTTGGTAAAAGAGAGATTGGAGAATCCTCAACTTCTAATAATGTTGAACCTACTATCTAGGATTTCAAGGAATTTTATTATGATAATTGCTCTCTAAAAAGTTGTATTTCGTTGTTGCAATCCGTTGTTAATTCTCCTCATGCTTATAGTCAAAACAAAGCTTTTACCAAACATATTGTTGATGCCTTGATGCAACCTTATGATGAAAAACTGAATTTGGAAGTTTCTGTACCTAGAAAACTTAATGATGAGTGGGAACCTACTATAAAGATTAGAATTAAAGATTTTGAGTGTTTTTCTTTGTGTGATTTGGGTGCTAGTGTTTCCACGATTCCGAAAACTTTATGTGATATTCTAGATTTCCATGATCTTGATGATTGCTCTTTGAATTTGCACCTTGCGGATTCCACCATTAAAAAGCCTATGGGAAGGATCAATGATGTTCTTATTATTGCAAATAGAAATTTGGTGCCCGTAGATTTTATCGTTCTTGATATAGATTGCAATCTTTCTTGCCCTATTATTCTTGGTAGACCTTTCCTTAGAACGATTGGTGCGATTATTGATATGAAAGAAGGGAACATTAGATTCCAATTTCCCTTAAAGAAAGGCATGGAGCACTTTCCAAGAAATAAAGTCAAATTACCTTATGAATCTATCATGCGTGCTACTTATGAATCTAGTGCCAAAGATGGCACTCGTTAGATCTATCCTTGCTTTTATGCCTAGCTAGGGGCGTTAAACGATAGCGCTAGTTGGGAGGCAACCCAATTTTCTTTATGTTATTTGTTTTTGTTCCTGTTTAGTGTTAAATTTTGTTCCTACTTTCTGTTTAGATGTGTTTTTATCTTTTGTTTAGTGTTTGTGCCAAGTAGAACCTATAGGATAAACTATGATGATGGTTGATTTGATTCTGCTGAAAAACAGAAACTTTGCACTCACGAGAAAACATTCAATAAATCACAAAAACGTGCTTTTGCATTGATTCTTTTTGATGCTGATCAATAAACCAATTTTCCAGTACGTCCTAGTTTGGTAGGATTTTTAGAGTTCCAGAAGTTTGCGTTAGTTACAGATTGCTACAGACTGTTCTGTTTTTGACAGATTCTGTTTTTCGTGTGTTCTTTGCTTGTTTCAATGCATCTATGGCTAATAAATTAGTTTACAAACCATAAGGAAGTTGGAATACAGTAGGTTTAACACCAAAATAAATAAATAATGAGTTCATTGCAGTACCTTATGTGGTGGTTTTGTTTTCTTTCACTAACGGAGCTTATAAGATTTCCTGTTGAGTTTTGTGTTGTGAAGTTTTCAAGTTTTGGGTAAAGCTTTTATGGGCTATGGAATAAAGAGTGGCAAGAACCTAAACTTGGGGATGCTTATGGCACCCCAAGATAATCAAGAATAGCCAAAAGCCTAAGCTTGGGGATGCCCCGGGAAGGCATCCCCTCTTTCGTCTTCGTTCATTGGTAACTTTACTTGGAGCTATATTTTTATTCGCCACATGATATGTGTTTTGCTTGGAGCGTCGTGTATTATATTGGTCTTTGCTTGTTAGTTTACCACAATCATCCTTGATGTAGGGCACCTTTTGGGAGAATCTATTTGATTAGAATTTGCTAGAATACTCTATGTGCTTCACTTATATCTTTTGAGCTTGATAGTTTTTGCTCTAGTGCTTCACTTATATCTTTTAGAGCATGGTGGTGGATTAATTTTATAGAAATTGCTAGTCTCTCATGCTTCACTTATATTATTTTGAGAGTCTTTTAGAACAGCATGGTATTTTCTATGGTTATAATTTGGTCCTAGAATGATGAGCATCCAAGTTGGGTATAATAAAAACTATCATAGAAAGTGAATTGGATGCTATGATCAATTTGATGCTTGATAATTGTTTTGAGATATGGAGGTAGTAATATTAAAGTCATGCTAGTTGGGTAATTATGGATTTAAAGAATGCTTGTGTTGAAGTTTGTGATTCCCGTAGCATGCACGTATGGTGAACCTCTTTGTGATGAAGTTGGAGCACAATTTTATTTATTGATTGTCTTCCTTACGAGTGGCAGCCGGGGACGAGCGATGGCGTTTTCCTACCAATCTATCCCCCTAGGAGCATGCGCGTAATGCTTTGGTTTTTGATGACTTCTAAATTTTTACAACAAGTATATGAGTTCTTTTGATTAATGTTGAGTCCATGGATTATACGCACCCTTTCACCCCTCCATTATTGCTAATCTCTCTTGTACCGTGCAACTTTCGCCGGTACCATACACCCACGATATACTTTTCTCAAAACAGCCACCATACCTACCTATTATGGCATTTCCATTGCCATTCCGAGATATATTGCCATGCAACTTTCCACTATTCCGTTCATATGACACACATTACTTTTGTCATATTGCTCTTTGCATGATCATGTAGTTGACATCGTATTTGTGGCAAAGCCACCATCATAATCCTCATACATGTCGCTCTTGATTCATTGCATATCCCGGTATACCGCCGGAGGCATTCACATAGAGTCATATCTTGTTCTAGCTTTGAGTTGTAAATCCATAAAAGTGTGATGATCTTCATTATTAGAGCATTGTCCTAGTGAGGAAAGGATGATGAAGACTATGATTCCCCCACAAGTCGGGTTAAGACTGCGAACTTTGCAAAAAGAAAAAAAAAGAGAAAGGCCAAAGAAAAAAAAAGGCCAAAAAGAAAAAAAAAGAAAAAAGAGAAAAGAAAGAAAAAAAGAATGAGAGAAAAAGAGAGAAGGGACAATGCTACTATCTCTTTTTCCACACTTGTGCTTCAAAATAGCACCATGATCTTCATGATAGAGAGTCTCATATGTTGTCACTTTCATATACTAGTGGTAATTTTTCATTATAGAACTTGGCTTGTATATTCCAATGATGGGCTTCCTCAAAATGCCCTAGGTCTTCATGAGCAAGCAAGTTGGATGCACCCCACTAGTTTTCTTTTGTTTAGCTTTCATATATTTATAGCTCTAGTGCATCCGTTGCATGGCAATCCTACTCACTCACATTGATATCTATTAATGGGCATCTCCATAGCCCGTTGATACGCCTAGTTGATGTGAGACTATCTTCTCCTTTTTTTCTTCGCCACAACCACCATTCTATTCCACATATAGTGCTATGTCCATGGCTCACGCTCATGTATTGCGTGAAAGTTGAAAGAGTTTGAGATTATTAAAGTATGAAACAATTGCTTGGCTCGTCGACGGGGTTGTGCATGATTAAATACTTTGTGTGATGAAGATAGAGCATAGCCAGACTATATGACTTTGTAGGGATAACTTTCTTTTGGCCATGCTATTTTGAGAAGACATGATTACTTGCTTAGTATGCTTGAAGTATTACTATTTCTTATGTCAATATGAACTTTTATTTTGTATTATTTGGATCTGAACATTCATGCCACAATGAAAAAAATTGCATTATGAATTATGCTAGGTAGCATTCCACATCAAAAATTCTCTTTTTGTCATTTACCTACTCGAGGACGAGCAGGAATTAAGCTTGGGGATGCTTGATACGTCTCCAACGTATCTATAATTTTTGATTGTTCCATGCTATTATATTACCTGTTTTGGATGTTTATGGGCTTTATTCTACACATTTATATCATTTTTGGGACTAACCTACTAACCGGAGGCCCAGCCCATGTTGCTGTTTTTTTGCCTATTTCAGTGTTTCGAAGAAAAGGAATATCAAACGGAGTCCAAACGGAATGAAACCTTCGGGAGCATTATTTTTGGAACAAATCTGATCCGGAGAGCCTGAAGTGCAAGTCAAGAAAGCTCCGAGGGCCCCACGAGATAGGAGGGCGCCCCCCCTGTAGGGCGTGCCCCCTGTCTCATGGGCCCCTCGGGCGTCCACCGACGTACTTCTTCCTCCTATATATACCTACGGACCCCAAAAATATCCAGGGGCACCACGAAACACAATTTCCACCACCGTAACCTTCTGTATCCGCGAGATCCCATCTTGAAGCCTTCGCCGGCACTCTGTCGGAGGGGGAATCGACCATGGAGGGCCTCTACATCAACACCCTTGACCCTCCTATGAGTTGTGAGTAGTTTACCACAGACCTACGGGTCCATAGTTATTAGCTAGATGGCTTCTTCTCTCTTTTTGGATCTCAATACAATGTTCTCCCCCTCTCTTGTGGAGATCTATTCGATGTAATCTCTTTTTGCGTTGTGTTTTTCAAGATCCGATGAATTGTGAGTTTATGATCAGATTTATCTATGGTTATTAATTGAATCTTCTCTGAATTCTTTTATGTATGATTGAGTTATCTTTGCAAGTCTCTTCGAATTATCGGTTTGGTTTGGCCTACTAGATTGATCTTTCTTGCCATGGGAGAAGTGCTTAGCTTTGGGTTCAATCTTGCGATGTTCTTACCCAGTGACAGAAAGGGTTACAAGACACGTATTGTATTGTTTCCATCGAGGATAACAAGATGGGGTTTATATCATATTGCATGAGTTTATCCCTCTACATCATATCATCTTGCTTAATGCGTTGCTTTGTTCTTATGAACTTAATACTCTAGATGCATGCTGGATAGCGGTCGATGTGTGGAGTAATAGTAGTAGATGCAGGCAGGAGTCGGTCTACTTGTTACGGATGTGATGCCTATATACATGATCATGCCTAGATAACGTCATAATTATTCGCTTTTCTATCAATTGCTTGACAGTAATTTGTTCACCCACCGTAATACTTATGCTCTCGAGAGAAGCCTCTAGTGAAACCTATGGCCCCCGGGTCTATCTCTTATCATATTTGCTTTCAATCTACTTTTATTTGCATCTTTACTTTGTTGCATCTATATTACAAAATACCAAAAATATATTTATCTTATCATACTATCTCTATCAGATCTCACTTTGGCAAGTGGTCATGAAGGGATTGACAACCCCTTTATTGCGTTGGTTGCGAGTTCTCAGTTTGTTTGTGTAGGTGCGTGGGACTTTTGAGGAGCCTCCTACTGGATTGATACCTTGGTTCTCAAAAACTGAGGGAAATACTTACGCTACACTTGCTGCATCACCCTCTCCTCTTCGGGGAAAACCAACGCTAGCTCAAGACGTAGCAGGACACAATTGCAGTAGTGCTCCCTTGACTACCCTAGCCAATATAGCGGAACGTAAGGTAACAAGCACAGGAGCCGGGCAACCCAACTATTGACCCAAGACATGATTCAGAGCCGATGCTTATAATGTTATAAGTTCGGGGTGCCGAACTGTAGTATAAAAGTGTACGGACTTTCTTGCCGTGTTATGGGGTACACTAAAGCCCCTAGCAAATTAATGCGTACCAGAATGTACGAATGCATTAAATAGAAAGACGAGGAAAAATTTAAGTAATAAACTGAAGCTGCAAATTATTTCCATTGTAATTTGATTAATATGTCAAGGCGTATGTGTACAAGTAGTGTGGTAAGCAAATAAGGCTATTTGACATGCCGTGACCAAGAGCGGGCTGCGTGCAGGTATGTAAAACAGGAATAACGAACGTTAGTAGAGACCACCTGGAAATTCCCTTGTACGTCAAAGCCCCTTGCCATTCTTGGTGTATCATTCCGCGATGGGTTCGATGATCAGGTTATCACAAAAGCCTCAAGAAGAGAAAAAACCTGAAAGGAAAAGAAAATGTGAAGGTATGCGGTTCCAAGGGCGGTTGAGCCGCATTGTGGACCGCAGTCTAACTGTGCCTCCGTCTATGCCCATGGTATTTTGAGTGCGTAATTATGTACGTGCGGCACGGGTTTCACCGCTTGATTGGGACTAGGACGGTCGCCGAATTTCTAGTCGAGCTCGGGACGAGCCAGATGGTTCTGCTGTAGAGTAGTCCGGACTCGCTTGACGGTGTCCGGGGGTTTATTGCCGAATTGAGAGTCTGCCTAAGAAGGCTGCTCTGTACTTCTGTTGCAAGGGCCGCTGTGTGCTCCTCAGTACGGACGGAGCGCTCCGTATTTCCATTGACTGTGATGACACCGCGAGGCCCGGGCATCTTGAGCTTGAGGTAGGCATAGTGCGGCACCGCACTGAATCGAGCGAATGCGGTTTGTCCGAGCAGTGCATGATAACCACTACGAAAGGGGACGATGTCGAAGATTAACTCTTCGCTTCGAAAATTATCCGGGGATCCGAAGACCACTTCTAGTGTGATTGATCCCGTACAACGGGCCTCTACACCTGGTATGACACCTTTAAAGGTGGTTTTGGTGGGCTTGATCCTAGAGGGATCAATACCCATTTTGCGCACTGTATCCTGATAGAGCAGGTTCAGGCTGCTGCCACCGTCCATGAGGACTCGTGTGAGGTGGAATCCATCGATAATGGGGTCAAGGACCAGTGCGGCTGAACCGCCATGACGGATACTGGTCGGATGGTCCCTGCGATCGAAGGTGATCGGATAGGAGGACCATGGGTTGAACTTTGGGGCGACTGGCTCCATCGCATAGACGTCCCTTAGTGCGCCTTCCGCTCCCTTTTCGAGATATGGGTGGCATATATCATGTTCACTGTTTTGACTTGGGGAGGAAACTTCTTCTGTCCCCCTATGTTCGGTGGCCGAGGTTCCTCGTTGTCATCGCTTTGCGATCCCTTTTCCTTGTTTTCGGCATTTAACTTGCCGGCCTGTTTGAAGACCCAACATTCTCTATTGGTATGATTGGTTGGTTTATCGGAGGTGCCGTGGATTTGACATGGACGATCGAGTATGCGGTCCAGACTGGATGGGCCCGGATTGTTTCTCTTAAATGGCTTTTTCGCTGACCGGACTTGGAGCCATTGAATCCAGCATTGACAGCCATGTCTTCGGCGTTATCGCCATTATTTCGACGCTTGTGTCTGTTATGTCGGTGCTTGCCGTTGCTATCTCCGGCTTCGAAAGTGCCATTTTACTTGAGGTGCTGTTGCTATGAGCTAGCCAGCTATCCTCGCCTGCACAAAATCGGGTCATGAGCATCGTAAGGGCTGCCATGGACTTCGGCTTCTCTTGGCCGAGGTGTCGGGCGAGCCACTCGTCACGGATGTTATGCTTAAAGGCTGCTAGGGCTTCAGCATCCGGACAGTCGACGATCTGGTTCTTTTTAGTTAAGAACCGAGTCCAAAATTTCCTGGCTGACTCTCCGGGCTATTGGATTATATGACTTAAGTCATCGGCATCCGGAGGTCGGACATAAGTGCCCTGGAAGTTGTCAAGGAATACATCTTCCAGGTTCTCCCAACTGTCAATGGAGTTTTCGGGCAGACTGTTCAACCAGTGCTGAGCTGGTCCCTTGAGTTTTAGCGGGAGATACTTGATGGCATGGAGATCATCACCGCGGGCCATATGTATATGGAGAAGGAAGTCCTCGATCCATACCGCAGGATCTGTTGTCCCATCATATGATTCAATGTTTACGGGTTTAAACCCTTCTGGGAATTCATGTTCCATTACTTCATCAGTGAATCATAGGGGGGGTGTGGCACCTCTATGTCGCGCTATGTCGGGATGCAGCTCCGATAGAGTCGGTTTGCAGTAGTCAGCCAGGACAGGTGTGTTTTTGACACATCCGGCATGGTGGCCGTTGTTGCGTGTTGGGGCGCACCCCCGTGATCCATAGATCGATCCGGTTTGTCCTGCTATGTTCTCCAAGTGGTACCGCAAGTCATGCGTGTTTCCCCGAGCTGTTGTGTTTCTGCTTGTTCAGCGAGGCAATGCGGGCTGATGTTCGGGCTGAGTTACCACTTTATCTCAGCCACGCAGTGGTCGGTCAGCCGCATTATGTGCTGGTAGTACTGGCTCCAGTGCCTCATCATCGAATTGAGGTAGCAATTTGCGCTTCGGGTAACTTTTGGTTGGGCGTTCGAGTCCATATTCATCGGCTGCCAAGACCTCAGTCCATCTATCAGTGAGCAGATCTTGATCAGCTTGGAGCTGCTGCTTCTTCTTCTTTAGGCTCTTTGCAGTGGTTATTAGCCGGTGCTAAAAATGCTCCTGCTCGACGGGATCCTCCGGCACGATAAATTCTTCGTCGCGGAGGCTCACCTCGTCCTTGGAGAGAGGCATGTAATTGTTGTCTTCCGAGTCGTCGTTCACGGCATGTTCATCAGGGCTAGCTTGCCCGTAATCCCATTCAGCCTGTTCGAAACTTGGCTTGGCGGGGTCTTCGTTATCTTCGGCATCGTCCGGAGTGCTATTGTCTTTGGTGCCGGTATCGCTATTTTTACCATGGCGTGATTTAGATTGGCGCCGCTGACATCGGCGCTTTGGCTGCTTCTCAGGAGGCTTATCCTCAACTGGATCCTTTTTATTCTCGCCATTGTCTTCTTTGGGTGTATCCACCATGTATATATCGTATGAGAAGGTGGCTGTCCAGCGCCCTGTGGGCGGTGGTTCCGGTTCTTCTCCGGCATCATCGTCCATACCGTCGATGTCCTCGGAGTCAAAATCAAGCATGTCAGTCAAATCGTCAACAGTGGCTATCATGTGGGTGGTGGGTGGGCAACGAAGCTCTTCGTCGTCCGCTTCCCACTCAAGCCGGACATAGTTCAGCCAAGAATCTCCTGACAGGGAGAGGGACTTTAATGAGTTTAACACATCACCCAAGGGTGAGTGTTGGAAGATGTCCACGGAGCTGAACTCTAGGATCGGCGCCCAGTCAGATTCGATGGGTGCGGATACACGCGGTTCGGAACCTATGGCCGGAGACGAGTCCGAGGCTCCGATGATGCAAGCATCGTTGGAGGTCGGATCTGCGTTCGGCTCTAACGCCGTTGAGTCTGCGGCTTCCATGGCAAGGTTTAGCTTCCCGTCCTCGGATGGTGCGCTCTGCTCTGGCTCTAGGGCCAGAGCGGTTACAGGTGCTATCCCCTGGGCATAGTCCGATGACAGATCTAGGTCATGTTCATCATGGCGGTAGGGTACAGCTGTCATGGGCTCGAATCCGTCGAAGATCAAGTCTCCGCGGATATCGGTGGTGTAGTTCAAGCTTCCAAACCTGACCTGTTTGCCAGGGGTGTAGCTGTCGATCTGCTGCAGATGGCCAAACGAGTTGGCCCGCAGTGCGCAGCCGCCGAATACGAAAATCTGTCCGGGGAGAAAAACCTCACCCTGGACTACGTTGCTGTGGATGATTGAAGGATCCATCAAGCCTTGTGGTGACGACACAGTGGAACTCTCAATGAAAGCACTAACATCGGTGTCAAAACCGACGGATCTCGGGTAGGGGGTCACGAACTGTGTGTCTAAGGCTAATGGTAACAGGAGGCGGGGGACACAATGTTTACCCAGGTTCGGGCCCTCTCGATGGAGGTAATACCCTACTTCCTGCTTGATTTATCTTGATGATATGAGTATTACAAGAGTTGATCTACCACGAGATCGTAGAGGCTAAACCCTAGAAGCTAGCCTATGATTATGATTGTTGTTGTCCTACGGATTAAACCCTCCAGTTTATATAGACACCGGAGGGGGCTAGGGTTACACAGAGTCGGCTACGGAGAAACGAATCTTCGTATCAGAATCGCCAAGCTTGCCTTCCACGCAAAGGAGAGTCCCATCCGGACACGGGACGAAGTCTTCTATCTTGTATCTTCATAGCCCAACAGTCTGGCACATGTATATAGTCCGGCTGTTCGAGGACCCCTTAATCCAGGACTCCCTCAACCGCGTCTCCGGCCCGCCTAGGACGAAAAGCCCATTTTCTATCATGATTTGTTGTCATAGAAGTAGGAGCCCACCACTTCTATGATGATACTGGGTTTTGTCACAATTATCGTCATAGAAGTGTCATAAGTATGACAGGAAAAAATTTGTTCGGCCCAAAATGTCACGGATGTGTCTTTTTTTTGTAGTGTAAGGCGCCCACAAGGATGGAGGGTGCGCCCAGGGGGTAGGGCGCCCCCCCACCCTTGTGGGCCCCTTGTGCACTTCCTGACCTAATTCTTTGGCCTATATATTCCCATATATCCCCAAACCAACAGAGGCATCCATGAAAAAAAATTTCTGCCGCCGCAACCTTCTGTACCCGTGAGATCCCATCTAGGGGCCTTTTCCGGCGTCCCGCCGGAGGGGGATTGGATCACGGAGGGCTTGTATATCAACACCATTGCCCTTCCGATGAAGCATGAGTAGTTTACCTCAGACCTACGGGTCCATAGCTAGTAGCTAGATGGCTTCTTCTCTCTCTTTGATTCTCAATACCATGTTCACCTCGATGTTCTTGGAGATCTATTCAATGTAATACTTTTTTGTGGTGTGTTTGCCGAGATCCGATGAATTTTCGATTTATGATCAGCTTATCTATGAATATTATTTGAATCTTCTCTGAATTCTTATATGCATGATTTGATATCTTTGTAATTCTCTTCGAACTATCGGTTTGGTTTTGCCAACTAGATTGGTTTTTCATACAATGAGAGAAGTGCTTAGCTTTGGGTTCAATCTTGCGGTGTCCTTTCCCAGTGACAGTAGGGGCAGCAAGGCATGTATTGTATTGTATTGTTGCCATCGAGGATAAAAAGATGGGGTTTTCATCATATTGCTTGAGTTAATTCCTCTACATAATGTCATATTACTTAATGCATTACTCTCTTCTTTGTGAACTTAATACTCTAGATGCATGCTGGATAGCTGTCGATGTGTGGAATAATAGTAGTAGATGCAGAATCGTTTCGGTCTACTTGACACGGACGTGATGCCTATATTCATGATCATTGCCTTAAATATTGTCATAACTTTCCACTTTTCTATCAATTGCTTGGCAGTAATTTGTTCACCCATCGTATTATTTTCTATCTTGAGAGAAGCCTCTAGTGAAACCTATGGCCCCCGGGTCTATTTTCCATCATATAAGTTTTCGATCTACAAATTTAGTTTTCAATCTACTATTCTTGCAATCTTTTACTTTCCGATCTATAAACCAAAAATACCAAAAATGTTTACTTTATCGTTTATCTATCTCTATCAGATATCACTTTTGCAAGTAACCGTGAAGGGATTGACAACCCCTTTATCGCGTTGGGTGCAAGTTTGTTTGATTGTTTCTGCAGGTATTTAATGATTTCTGCGTTGTCTCCTACTGGATTGATACCTTGGTTCTCAAACTGAGGGAAATACTTATCTCTACTTTGCTGCATCACCATTTCTCTTCAAGGGAAAAACCAACACAAGCTCAAGAAGTAGCAGGAAGATTTTCTGGCGCTGTTGCCAGGGAGATCTACGCCAAATCAAGACATACCAAGTACCCATCGTAAACTCTTATCTCTTGCATTACATTATTCTCCATTCGCCTCTCATTTTCCTCTCCCCCACTTCTAAAACAATTTTCGAAAAGATTTTCCTTTTCTTCGCCCCTCTTCTGTTCATCTTCTTCGTTTACTTTCGGTTTGCTCATTTGTTGGATTGGTTTGTCACCACCATGTCTGAAATTGGGGAGGTTATCGCTGGAAAGAATAGTAGTACCAATGGGGGAAACTTTGATGCTTTTTCTAATACTAATCCTCATGAGGAATCTACTATTTTTCACACTAAAAAACTTCGCATTGGTAGCGGCAATATTATTGGAAAAGAAGTTATTCCAGATTTCTTTACTTGTGTCGGTGCATTACCAACGATGGGTGGATCTATTCTCCATAGTACTAGTAGTCTTGTGGATTCTATATCTTTGCTCATGGTTGAACTTGAAAGATAGTATGTTCACATGCATCCATCCATACAAAGGATTTTCTAGAGTTTTCTAATATTGAGCATTCTTTTGTTAAGCATGCAACCACTATCTTTCTAGCACATGAGTTTAGATTTATTATGAAAGAAACTAGTGAAACTTTTGCACATTATAAAGTAGATGGTTGTTGTCCTCCCATAGAGGCAATTCTCATTAACCAAGAGGACATAATGCGTTTACGATCTATAGATCATGTTGCTTATAATGAAAACTTAAGGAAGAGGGTCCCTACCGATGTCTTAGTTGATAAGATTTCTGAGCTTAATGATAATTTTGCTATACAAAACAATGGATTGGGTTGCCAAAAGAACGCTTACAGTGATGAGTTGGTTATACAATATGAACGGCCAAAGGAGGAAATAATTCCTCCTGAGCTTGATCTTGGGGATTCTTATCCCATTAAATTTAGCCCTTTTGATTACTTTTGCTTACCACAAAGAAAGCTTGCTGCTGAACGAAGGGAGTATGAGATGAGTTTTTGAGATTTGCCTTATCTTTACTATGATAATACCTAGATCTATTCGTGTTTTTATGCCTAGCTAATGGCCTTAAACAATAGCGCTTGTTGGGAGGCAACCCATTTTTTTGTTCTTTGCTTTTTGTTCCTGTTTTGCTTTGAATAATTCATCTAGCCTCTGGTTAGATGTGGTTTTGTGTTTTAATTAGTGTTTGTGACAAGTAAGACCTTTGGGATAGCTTACGGTAATAGTTGTTTTGATCCTGCTGAAAAACATAAACTTTTGCGCCCAGTAAATAATTTCCTGGATTTTATTGAAACGTGCTTTTGATTTGATTCGTTTTGCTATGGATTTGTACACAAATTTCCCAGGTCGTCCTAATTGTTCAGAATTTTTGGAGTTACAGAAGTACTAGAGAGTTACAAATTGCTACAGACTATTCTGTTTTGATAGATTATGTTTTCTTTGTGTTGTTTGCTTATTTTGATGAATCTATGGGTAGTATCGGGGGTATGAACCATGGAAAAGTTGGAATACAATATATATTTACCAATATAAATAAAGAATGAGTTTGCAACAGCACCATAAAGTGGTGATTTGTTTTCTTATACTAACGGAGCTTATGAGATTTTCTATTGAGTTTTGTGTTGTGAAGTTTTCAAGTTTTGGGTAAGGATTTGATGGACCATGGAATAAGGAGTGGCAAGAGCCTAAGCTTGGGGATGCCCAAGGCACCCCAAGGTAATATTCAAGGACAACCAAGGGCCTAAGCTTGGGGATGCCCTGGAAGGCATCCCCTCTTTCGTCTTCGTCTATCAGTAACTTTACTTGAGGCTATATTTTTATTCACCATATGATATGTGTTTTGCTTGGAGCGTCTTATATGATTTGAGTCTTTGATGTTTAGTTTTCCACAATCATCCTTGCTGTACACACCTTTTGAGAGGGACACGCATGAATCATGATTTATTAGAGTACTCTATGTGCTTCCCTTATATCTTTTGAGCTAGGCAATATCGCTCTAGTGCTTCACTTATATCTTTTTAGAGCATGGCGGTGATTTTATTTTATAAAAATTAATGAACTCTCTTGCTTCACTAATATTATTTTGAGAGTCTCTAAACAGCATGGTAACTGGCTTTGGTTATAAATTTAGTCCTAATATGATAGGCATCCAAGAGGGATATAATAAAAAAATTCATATAAAGTGCATTGAATACTATGAGAAGTTTGATTCTTTATGATTGTTTTGAGATATGAAGATGGTGATATTAGAGTCATGCTAGTGAGTAGTTGTGAATTTGAGAGATAATTGTGTTAAAGTTTGTGATTCTTGTAGCATGCACGTATGGTGAACCATTATGTGATGAAGTCGGAGCATGATTTATTTTTTGATTGTCTTTGTTATGAGTGGCGGTCGGGCACGAGCGATGGTCTTTTCCTACCAATCTATCCCCAAAGGAGCATGCGTGTAGTACTTCGTTTCGGTAACTAATAGATTTTTTCAATAAGTATGTGAGTTCTTTATGACTAATGTTGAGTCCACGGATTATACACACTCTCACCCTTCCACCATTGCTAGCCTCTCTTGTGCCGCGTGATGACCCACAAGTATAGGGGATCTATCATAGTCCTTTCGATAAGTAAGAGTGTCGAACCCAACGAGGAGCAGAAGGAAATGATAAGCAGTTTTCAGCAAGGTATTCTCTGCAAGTACTGAAATAAGTGATAACAGATAGTTTTGTGATAAGATAAATCGTAACGAGCAACAAGTAAAAAAAGTAAATAAAGTTCATCAAGGTGGCCCAATCCTTTTTATAGCAAAGGACAAGCCTGGACAAACTCTTATAATAGGAAAAGCGCCCCCGAGGACACATGGGAATATCGTCAAACTAGTTTTCATCACGTTCATATGATTCACGTTCGGTAATTTGATAATTTGATATGTGGGTGGACCGGTGCTTGGGTGTTGTTCTTACTTGAACAAGCATCCCACTTATGATTAACCTCTATTGCAAGCATCCGCAACTACAACAAAAGTATTAAACTAAACCTAACCATAGCATGAAACATATGGATCCAAATCAGCCCCTTACGAAGCAACGCATAAACTAGGGTTTAAGCTTCTGTCACTCTAGCAACCCATCATCTACTTATTACTTCCCAATGCCTTCCTCTAGGCCCAAATAATGGTGAAGTGTTATGTAGTCGACGTTCACATAACACCACTAGAGGCTAGACAACATACATCTTATCAAAATATCGAACGAATACCAAATTCACATGACTACTAATAGCAAGACTTCTCCCTTGTCCTCAGGAACAAACGTAACTACTCACAAAGCATATTCATGTTCATAATCAGAGGGGTAATAATATGCATAAAGGATCTGAACATATGATCTTCCACCAAATAAACCAACTAGCATCAACTACAAGGAGTAATCAACACTACTAGCAACCTACTAGCACCAATCCCGGACTTGGAGACAAGAATTGGATACAAGAGATGAACTAGGGTTTGGGGATGAGATGGTGTTGGTGAAGATGTTGATGGAGATTGCCCTCTCCCGATGAGAGGATCGTTGGTGATGACATTGGTGATGATTTCCCCCTCCCGGAGGGAAGTGTCCCCGGCAGAACAGCTCTGCCGGAGCCCTAGATTGGTTCCGCCAAGGTTCTACCTCGTGGCGGCAGAGTCTCGTCCCGAAAGGTTGCTTCTTGTTTTTTTCTCATCAAAAGACTTCATATAGGAGAAGATGGGCGTCGGAGAGCCACCAGGGGGCCCACGAGGTAGGGGGGGCACGCCCCAGGGGGGGCGTCCCCACCCTCATGAGCAGGGTGTGGGCCCCCTGGCCTTCATCTTTGGTGATGATTTTTCTTTATTTATTTCAAGATATTCCGTGGAGTTTCAGGACTTTTGGAGTTGCACAGAATAGGTCTCCAATATTTGCTCCTTCTCCAGCCCAGAATTCCATCTGCCGACATTCTCCCTCTTCATGTAAACCTTGTAAAATAAGAGAGAATAGCCATAAGTATTGTGACATAACGTGAAATAACATCCCATAATGCAATACATATTGATATAAAAGCATGATGCAAATTGGACGTATCAACTCCCCCAAGCTTAGACCTCGCTTTTCCTCAAGCGAAAAGCCGATAACAATAAATATGTCCACATGTTTAGAGGTAGAGGCGTCGATAAAAATAAAATACGGACATGAAGGCATCACGATTATTTTCATAACATCAACATATATAGATTTTGTCATATGATTACTTATGTTCAAGTGATGATTTTTCACAATGCAAAGGCATGAATCAGAAACCTTATTGAGCACCAACAAATTATAATCTCAGTCATTGAAGCAATTGCAATTTATCATAACATCGGAAAGAGTCTATGTTAGAGCTTAAAAGCAAGTCCACATACTCAACTATCACTTAGTCCTTCATAATTGCTAACACTCACGCAATACTTATGGTTACGGAGTTTTAACCGGACACAGAGAAAGATAGGGGCTTATAGTTTTGCCCCATAACCTTTTACCTCAAGGGTAATGTCAACAATAATAATTCATGCTCCCCTATATATATATATATATCATGTTCTTTCCAACATGCTCTGCTTGTCAAAGGATAAAATGAAAAAGAAAAGGTGAAGATCACCGTGACTCTTGCATAAAGTAGAGAATTTAAAACATAAAAGAGGCTAGCCAACTCACCTCCAGGAGGCTCCCCCGATTTCAGCTTTCGTTGGCCGTTGGATCATGGTCAATCTGATCTTTGACTTCGTTTGAGCCGTTAGATGCTCGTTGCTCTCGCTGGTGGTTTTGACCGCGTGGTAAGTTCTCATGCCCAATGACTGGTGGGCTCGTGTTCTATGCCTGTTGGCTGGGTGGATCGATCTCGGGTGGAAAAGGCTTTGCCCAATCCCCGCGCGCGCTCCGCTCCCAATCCTGGTCGCCGGGTTGCTGCACCAGAGCCCACACCCGCACCAACCCTAGCCGCCACACGCCTCCTCCCTCCCTCCCTCCCTTGACAGCGCTGCACCTCCTCCCTCCCTCCCTCCCTCGACAGTGCCGCACCTCCTCCCTCCTTCCTGCTCGTCCGGATATGTCAGGCCTGTAGCTGTCAAGACAACTGCGAGATTAGCCACCGTCGATCTCCAGATCTCAAGATGGACGGTTGTGATGCACGCGCCTTCGTTTACCTTGAATGGGACACAGTCGCTGTAAATGGTCCCTGTCGCTTTCTACCTTTTTCTTTCTGAACCTCTTTTTAACCCCTCCTCCGGCTTGTGGAGAGGGGCATTCTGGATGATTGGGCTTGGCCCTTGAAGCCGCCGTGTCCCGGCTGGCGAACCCTAACTCTTGTATTCAGATCCCTCTTGAAGCAATCCCAAATTCTTCCGCTGAATTGAGTGATTTTTCCTTGTTTTCCTGAAAACTAGTTGACAATCATAGCTTGTTCCTGTCAAGTGGTATACAGAGCATAGGTTGTGTCCTTGGCGGCGTGAATCGAGCTCCAGATCCGATCTGGGCTCTGATCCGGGCGGCGGCTTACGGAGGCGAAAGGCGGCGGTAGACCGATCGGTAGCAAGAAAGGCGGGCAGTGGTTTCTGAAGAACACTTCTTCAGTGCAAAATCCCACCCAAACCCACCCCAATCCAGCGACGAGCGGCGTGGCTGCGGCGAAATTCGGCCAGTGAGGTTGGTTGCCGGTTGTCTGGTGTAAAATCCCTCCCTTCCCCTACTCAATTTCTCTCCAAGGGACAGTTTTGCCTCAAGGATGGTCACTACGGATCTGGGAGAAAGGGCAGGCGAAACCCAAGACACAGAACTGTTGGAATTAGAATCTCTCCAATTGGACATCAAAACACTACGTCAAGACAGGGAAGAAGACAGGAAAGAATTCTATCAGTTCATAGAAACTGTCAACAAAAACTTCGCTAGCATCCAGAGGAACTTCAAGAAGATACAGCAGACCTTGCAAAAGTTAGCTTCGGGACCGTCAACAGAGGAAGGGGATGAAGAAGAAGAACCTCCAGATCTGCCATCAGGCCAAGGCAGTACGGCTGTCCCTCCAGGTCGACCCAAACAACTGCCCAACAATCAGTTAACACTGATAAACAAGAGCCGGCAACAGCTGGATCAGCCATATTGGTGGACAAAAATACTGGCAGAGAATTGAACATGGACGGCACACCAAAAGGACCTTACAGACACCCAAATCATGCAGCAAACAAACAGGACTTCCACACACCACAACAGTATCTAGGGCAAGGAGGCAAGCAAATTCTGACTGTGGAAGAGATACCCGAAGAGGAGATTAGGAAAGAAAAACACAGATCACACATACCTGAGTTCAGAAGGAACCTCCTTTGTGTCAAACCTGCTAAACTTAACATTGCTGAGTTTGAAGGAACAGATGCAGATTCGTGGATACAGAATATTGAACAATATTTCTCTGCTTCCAGAATTCCTAATGAGCAAAGAATAGAAATAGCAGTATCTTATCTCAAGGGTGAAGCTATCCAGTGGTGGAGAGGCACTGGCTTTATTGTATCACACACACCATGGCATAAATTCTGTTCTGCTCTCACTCAAAGATTTGCTATAACATCCATTTGTGAAAATGTGAAATCCTTCCACCAGCTCACACAAACATCTTCAGTGGCTCAGTACATTGGGGAATTTGAACAGAACATGAATCTGATGAGAAGGGACAACCCAGCAGTCCCTGATAACTATTACATGCACAGCTTTATCTCCGGGTTGAATCCCTACATACAAAGCCATCTTGAGTGCTTAGAACCAGCGGATATGCAAAAGGCCATGTGGCTAGCAAGGAGAATTGAAAAGTCATGCCCACCTGCTCCTCCAAGACCATATGTGTCCAACTACAAGAAAACAACAACCTGGGAACCACCAAAAGCACCACTGCCCAGCAGTACTTCTGCTTCGGCTGTTATTCAACAAGCTAGAGAAAAAGGAATTTGCTACAAATGTCGAGAGCCGTGGTTCCCTGGCCACAAACAAGTGTGCAAGATGTCTCAAAAAGCACAGATTCACGCATTGCAAGAACAGTCAGGAAATCCTGATATAATCTACATAATGGATGCAGATGAGGAACTGTCTGATGCTGAAGAAGAACCTCCTGACAAACAAGAGCTTAAGATATCCATGCATGCAGCAACTGGGATACCTGAAGCTAAGAACAAACACACATTTACACTGCAGGTCCGAATAGGAAAAGCAGTAGTTCTTGCTCTGGTAGACAGTGGCAGCACCACCACTTTTATATCTCCAACAGCTGCTCTTCAATCTGGGTACAACATTACTCTAGTAAAACAAGTTCCAGTTACTGTAGCTAATGGAGGAAAACTTTTTAGTGACTTCTCCTGTTTGCAAGCCCCTTATCAAATTCAGAGTGTTGACCTTGTGTCTGATTTCAGAGTCCTGCAACTTACAGGATATGACATAATCCTAGGAGCTGACTGGATGTACAGACACAGTCCGGTCACCTTTGATCTACCAAGAATGAAACTAATAGTCAGAAATACTGCTGGAGGAACAATAACATTTCTTGATGAAAGCTTACCCACAAGTCCTTGTACTCCAATACTACAAGATATGGAAACTATATTGGATGACATGCTCACTGGGGCTCTGATGTGGATGCAACCGGTCCAATTGGACACTGTTTCTGATACGGTACACAAACCTGGAATAGTTGAAATGCTGGACAGTTTCAAAGATGTTTTCTCTGAACCAACTGGCCTCCCACCCAAGAGAGATTGTGATCATGCAATCAACTTAGATCCTGAAGCTCCTGTGATAAACCAAAGAGCTTACAGACTTCCTCATCACCAGAAGAATGCATTGGAGGAAATAATCAAGGACCTTATTCAGAAAGGCATTATCAGATTAAGCCATAGCCCTTACTCCTCCCCTGCCATATTGGTTAAGAAAAAGGACCTCACTTGGAGACTATGCATCGATTACAGGAAACTAAATGCATATACTATCAAAAACAAATACCCTATACCTATGATCGAAGATTTGCTGGATGAACTCAATGGAGCAACCATCTTCACCAAGATAGATCTCCGAAGTGGATACCACCAAATCAGAATGAAGGAAGGAGATATAGAAAAAACTGCATTCACCACACATCTAGGGCTATTTGAATTTCTGGTCATGCCATTTGGAGTGACAAATGGACCTCCAAGTTTCACACAGCTGATGCACACTGTTTTGGGCCCCGTATTAAGACACTGTGTGCTAGTTTTCTTTGATGACATCTTAATATTCAGCAAGACATATGAGGAACACTTGGAACATCTAGCTCTGGTCTTGGAAGCCTTGAGGAAACATCAATTATATGCCAAAATCTCTAAGTGAACTTTTGCACAGTCAAAGGTGGAGTACCTGGCTATGTAATTACTGACAAGGGAGTCTCCACAGACCCTGCCAAGGTGGAAGCAATTGTCAACTGGCCTACTCCCCAAAATGTGACACATTTAAGGAGTTTTTTGGGACTAGCTGGTTACTACAGAAGATTTATCCGGAACTATGGCTTGATTTGCAAACCCCTGTTTGAAGCACTGAAAAAGGAGGGCTGCAAGTGGACTAATGAGCAAGCTACTGCCTTCTAGCAACTAAAGGACAAAATGACCACAACACCAGTCCTGGCTCTACCTGATTTTTCCCTTCCATTTGTCCTGGAAGCGGATGCATCTGGCTATGGTATTGGGGCAGTTCTAATGCAGAAGGGACAGCCCATTGCATTTCTCAGTAAGGCCTTGGGACCCAAAGCAGCTGGCTGGTCCACTTATGACAAAGAGGCCTTAGCAATTATTGAAGCAATAAAAAATGGAAACACTATTTTGCTTCTTCTTCACTCATCATCAGAACTGATCAACAAAGTTTGAGACACATCCAAGAACAGAAAGTAACAGAAGGAGTGCAACATAAGCTCCTCATTAAATTGTTGGGCTACAAATTCACAGTTGAGTACAAAAAGGGCAAAGAAAATAGAGTGGTTGATGCTCTCTCTAGAGTCAAGCATGCTATTCTGACTTTGGGAACTAGTACTGCTATTCCAGCATGGATCACAGAAGTGGTAAACAGCTATAAAAATGATCCCAAGTGCTATGATCTCATCACTCAGCTTGCAATTACCCCCACAGGACACCCGCCTTACACCCTCACAAGTGGAGTTTTGAGATACAAAGGGAAGATTGTGGTTGGTCACAACAATGCACTAAGGACATCACTTCTCAACTCCTTCCACAACTCTGAATTGGGAGGACACTCTGGTGAAAGAGCAACCTATCACAGGTTGAAAATCTTATTCACTTGGCCAGGAATGAGAAAAGAAGTACAAGCTTTTGTGCAACAATGCCCTGTTTGCCAACTCAACAAAGCCCATCATTTTCCATCCCCTGGGTTGCTCCAACCCCTACCTGTCCCTGACTTTGCTTGGACCCACATCAGCATGGATTTTGTTGAAGGCCTTCCCAAATCTGAGCATAAGAATTTGATACTTGTGGTGGTGGACAGATTTACGAAATATGCTCACTTCATAGCAATGAGACATCCTATAACTGTCCAAACAGTGGCCCAGGCCTTCACTGACAACATTTTCAAACTCCATGGCCTTCCCAGTGTCATAGTCACTGATAGAGACAGGATATTTACCAGCAATCTTTGGCAAAAGTTGTTCACCAACATGGGAGTGAAACTACACATAAGCACATCATATCATCCACAAACGGATGGCCAAACAGAGCGAGTAAACCAATGCTTGGAGAATTATTTGAGGTGTATGGCTTTTGCTCATCCCAGGAAATGGCACAAATGGCTTTCCATGGCTGAATGGTGGTACAACACAACCTTTCACACTTCTCTCAAGATGACACCATTCCAAGCACTATATGCTAGGGCCCCTCCTCAGATTGCTGAATTAATGCTCCCCCCAGTTGAAGGAGATGACCATCAAGCTGAGTTGGACAGAAACAGTATTGCACAACAGATCAAGCAAAACTTAATCAAAGCACAGGAGAGAATGAAATTCTTTGCTGATAGAAAAAGGTCTGATAAACACTTGGAGGTAGGAGACATGGTCTATGTCAAATTACAGCCCTACAGACACACAAGCTTGAGCATCCATAAACACTTAAAGCTACATTCCAAGTACTATGGCCCCTTCAGAGTCATGGAGAAAGTGGGGGCAGTTGCCTACAGACTACTGCTACCAGATGACTGCCAACTCCATCCAACATTCCATGTCAGCCAACTGAAGAAGCACATAGGCCCTGAAGCCATACCAAACCCCAAGCTTCCACTATTGGATGAACAAGGTCATATCTTAATCCAACCTGAAGCTGTCCTCGAAAGAAAGTTGATTCCACGAGTACAAGGAGACATCAGCATTCCGGTGGTACAATGGCGCATCAAATGGCTCAATCTGCCAATGGAAAATGCCACTTGGGAAGATGCAGCGTTCATACAGAAGGTTTTTCCTAGTTTCCAGCCTTGAGGGCAAATCTGTTCTCAGTCCGGGGGAATTGTCAGGCCTGTAGCTGTCAAGACAACTGCGAGATTAGCCACCGTCGATCTCCAGATCTCAAGATGGACGGTTGTGATGCACGCGCCTTCGTTTACCTTGAATGGGACACAGTCGTTGTAAATGGTCCCTGTCGCTTTCTACCTTTTTCTTTCTGAACCTCTTTTTAACCCCTCCTCCGGCTTGTGGAGAGGGGCATTCTGGACGATTGGGCTTGGCCCTTAAAGCCGCCGTGTCCCGGCTGGCGAACCCTAACTCTTGTATTCAGATCCCTCTTGAAGCAATCCCAAATTCTTCCGCTGAATTGAGTGATTTTTCCTTGTTTTCCTGAAAACTAGTTGACAGTCATAGCCTGTTCCTGTCAGGATAGCCGCCGGCCGCCGCATCCCTTCTCCCCGAGATAGGAAGATGAGAGGGAGAGAAAGGGGAGAGGAGAGGAGAGGGAGGTCCGGCAGCGGACGGGAGAGGGTGACCGGCCGGCGTCGGCCTACACTGGCGAGGCGTCGGCCTGCGCCCCTTGCCTCCCCAATCCCCACAGCCACACGCCCGCACCCCTCCCTCCTCCCTCGTCTCAGCCGCCACCCCCACGAACCCTAGCCGCGCCCTCCTGCATCTGCCCTCCTCCTCCCTCCCTGGTCCGCTCCAAGCCCCTCCTCCTCCCTGGCGGCGGGGAGAGGTGACCACGGGCAGATTTTGGGGAGCAGCGCGAGCATCAAGCAATGGCTGATGCCAAGGTGAGCTTCCCCTCGGCACCTCTCTCTCTCTCTCTCTCACCATCACACAATAATCTCCTCCTGATCTTGCTATTTGTGTATAATGCATCTTCATATGGCATTGATGTTCTTCCGATTTGCAGGCTTGTCAAGATCAAGGATATTTAAACTTGTTTCTTTTATTGATGAAAGATTTCAGATGCTTCTGTAGGTGAATTTCTGGTGTTAATTGTCCCAAAGATGGAACGATTTGTTCCACGGAATTTATCTCCTTAGTTGCATCCCATTTACAGGTAAAGTGAGATTGTTACCTCTGTTTGTTTTTCTGTTTAAACTTCACGATTGGAGAATGGATATTAGCTTAGCTGATGTATGGAATTTTTCATTAGAGGGGCCCAGGCTGAGGCTTAATACTTAATTACTTTCTGTTGAACAAAAGAAAAAGTGCACCTATGAATTGTAAAATGTGGAGTGCAAACCCGACATCCTCCAATATTACCTGATTTGGTGCTGATTTCCAGCTTCCAGTTCATGTTCATGGCCTTGCTGTGGTTGCACGGTGTTTCGTGGGGAACAGGAGCAAATACCTTTGCTACAACCAAGGTCTTGACAAACCAGTCAGGGAGAGATAGGTTCAGTGAGTCATTTTACCCTTTGTTTATCCCTTCAGATTAGCAGAGAAGAAGGATCTTTTTTTATTCCCTTTTGATTTCCTCTCATGTTTGACTGGAACATTTTTTCATAGTTTTGCAGGGGTTGTTATGTTCTGTCCCCCGTGGTAAGTTTGCTAGGCAGCAGCTTACTCCTCTCTTGTTTCTTGTCCCTGATGTTGTGCTGTGATTGGTGCAGCCGCTGGACGAGAAAGAGCAGAGGATCCAGGAAAGCAACCGCAGGAGCCGGAGAAGACGTCCCCAGGGCTTCTACGAGGACCAGAAGCGTATGTCTATCATTAGAGCCTGGATAAGGGCAGGTGATGCAAGGTGTCTCGTCCTAAAATCATCTTTGTTGGTTTCGATGATTTTGCAGATTCCTTTCAGCAATCTGGGGTTGTTAAGAAGAGGGTCGGGATTGCCCTGGGCAGATGCTTAAGTTCCTGGATGTAAACGCACACTTGCCTACATGGGCCAAAATACTATTTGAGGTGTGTGTGCAGTTCTAATTTACTAACATTCTTTTTTCTTTTACGACTGACTGCATCCGACAAATGAACTATGTGGTTGCTTACAGATAATGATACTTGTTTTGCATATTTGCATCTCGAAGAAGCTTGCCCACTATTGTAAGTCAACATTTTCTTGGTAAGCAGCACAGAAGACAAAGAAGGCATCTTGTGCATGTTTTGTTGTTATAGTATATCCTTCTCTTTTCTTTTTGACACTGCCATGCTTAACGTTGTACTATGTTTTACATGGGAGAAAGCTAGAAACATTAGAGAATATTATTGATATACTTGGCACGCAGTTGCAACTAGAATAGTTCAAGGCCTGAGGCATGTACCGATATATGCTTTTTTGAGTAGCTCCATATATATAGGTCTTATGTTTGAAATGAAGTTTTCACTGTCCTTTTTACATTTGTATGAGTGTTCAGTGTGTCAAGTTCCAGTTGTCTGTTATCTTCTGTGTTTTCATTTCCTTCCATTAACATGGCATTATGTGTTCTTATTCAGCTTGCTTGTGGAAAAACTGGTTCTCGTTCAGTTATGTGTGTCAGTCTGATAGAAGATGGACACCCCTCTTCAAGTTGGTTTATGGGCTCGCGGAGTGTGAGAAGTAAGTTACTACTGGATCCACTTTCTTGTCACTAGCCTTGCTTGACATGTTCATTTCTCACGCTACACTTACCATCAGAATTATGTGATTACATGGAGATATACATCAGTGCTTGGCAGTTATTAACATTATGGAAGAAACTTCTAATTATCTTGATTATCTTGCTGCCACTAACTGTGTTGTACTGATAACACTGATAGGCTTAACTGATGTATTCAGGTATAGCTGTCAATAACTTTTATCTGGACTTCTCAGAAATTGTTCCCTAGCAATCGAATGATTATGTATTGCATGGTTTGATTTCTCAAATCATTCTGTGGTATGGACGGTTCAAATTTTCCATTTGGACAGCAGAGCTAGCCCATAGTGGTAGTAAAAAGTGGAGTACTCTTTTTATGACTGACCTATGCGTGTTATTCACATTACGATGGACTGTTCTAGCTGTAATTATGAATTTGGTGTTCTTGTCGATCTTGTCTGCTTTTGTCATGGATACTGCCTCTAAACTTCAGGTGGGTTGTATTGCTGATGCCTTGGAATATGTATTTTGATGTGAACTAATGTCTCTTGTGTGTGCTCCAGTGTTGATCTTTTGGGACTAATTTTTTGTAACTATTTATAGAGATGATTAATTAGTTCCACAGACATGCATACACGATTTGCGAAGAAATTACTTTCTCTGCTTTGTTCTTTAAAGATGTATTTTCAATGGCTATTTAATATAGATGCTTCATTAGTTGCATAAGCATATATGATTCTGTGAGCAAATTATCTTCACTGATCTATTTTAGAGAGATGTTTGATTAGGTGCACAAGCATACATGGTTCCGTAGGTAATTTGTTTACCCTGATCATCTTGCTATCCAGTTGTGTTGGTATGGTCTGAAACAGATTCACAAGTATTTATGATGATCGTTTGCATGGTGGGTCGTGCTAGCAATGTGCTTTGCATATACACGATTCAAATATTGGTTAGGTGTTTTAGTTTACACATTTCTCCTGAAAATCTGTATATGTGTATGCAGCCATTTTTGAATTGGCTATGATTCTTTTTAGTATTTTAGTTTACACATTTCTCTTGAGAATCTTTTCATATCGAACTGTAATAGTATGTATAATATAGGTTTGTAATTTTTCCATTACTTGGTTCTTGCCCAGGTCTTCTGTTTCTATACCATATTGTTCTTGTGTCATTCCCGTTAGTTCTTATAGGGCCTGCAGATCAGCTCAGTTTATATATATATGCTTTTACTCCTGAAGACAGTTTAATGATGTTCATTCTTTCAGTTTACGAAAATCTCTGCCTTATAGGGCCGGTTCATATTGACATGGAGGAGGCACAGAGGTTTATTGCTTCTTTTTGTGGGCTGGCCTTGAGGGGGAGACCAAAGCAAACATCAACATGTTCAAGGTGCATATACTCTGCTACTTGTGTTCATCTCCCTACCTAATGTGGAGCATTATACATTTTGCTCAATATAGTTAGTTACTTAGTTTACTGGAAGTTGTGATAGTCAGAGCGCATACATGCTTGATTTTACTTCAGTTAGTAGCTGTATCCAGTAGGAACTTATTTGTGAAAACTAGACCTGGAGAAAGTATGCATCCCTGTTTTGTGCAGATAACTACTTTTGGTTACATACTGTTGGCAAATTTAGTAGGCTTATACAATAAGCTTCTTCATTGATTTTGTTATTCGTAAACCTGTAGTTACGGAGATCCATGAGTTTCATCGAACATATAAACGCTGGTGGGCAACCCGCCGTTCTGGGGGCCTTCGCGCGTGCACGATCGCTGGCTGTTCGATTAGCTTCTTTGATCGTTTTTCACCCTTGATTTTTACTATTCACTTCGCCTTTTATTACAACTTTGACTGCTTTACCGGGTGGCTGCCATTGGGCCCATAAAATCATTGGTCCACGCGGCAGCGGAGTGCTCGTCAACTCGGTCTGTGACCGCCCGTAAAAAAAACCTAGATCTCTGATACTATATCTATGGGGATATGTCTGAAGCTTCAGTATGTTTTCCCCCTAACAGTATTTAATCTAACCAGTGGTGCATCAGGTACTAGATTGTGGTGAGAAAATAGAACTACTCGTTGATAAAGACAGCATGCTCGCTCACATGTATTGTGGTTTCACACTCATAAATCAGTACTTGGGCATTGGCTTTGTTTTATATATAAGAATGTTATCATCAAAAACTGTAATATCTCTACTAATAAACTTTATGGAAGTGCACTACCAACTGAATGAGGAGAGATCTATCTTCACCTGATGATTCCACCCCTTTTTACATAGCACTAGCTGCTGCACAGTAAAAAGTGTCTCGCAGATGCTCTTTATGACACCAACTGACAGATTAATGAGTGCACTCATGGAGAACATAACAAGGTATTTTAGGAAGTGCTTGGACTAGGTTCAAATTTTTGACAGTCTTAGGCACGCTTTTTTTACAGTGTTGGTTTCAAGTTTTTTTTTCCGACACAGTTAGACTTTCTGAAATACAGCCTTGAACTACACATATTCTGTACAAAGCTTGTTTAGTTCTCTAAAACCTGCACATGTTAGATACAGTTTGTGAGAACATGTGCAGATTTGTGAGAACTAAAAACACTTTTTCCCAGAACATGTCCATTGATAGTAAGATTGTTTGCCATAGTGAAAGGAGACAATGCGCTTGATATAGCTTGTCATGAGATAATGAAACAATAGTGTTTATTTTGTCACCAGCAAGATGATGATGTGAAGAATGACTATTTGCGTCATTCAGAGTTTCTACCATTAAATAGTTTCCCATAACAGAATATTTGCTAATATTGGTAGCTAAAAATGAGATACTTATGCTTGTTGATGGCTTCCCTTTTTGTAGTAACATCCATGTGTCTCGCATATGTAGAATATTAGATTTTTCTTGGCTGTTTATTGTAGTTCGTTCTTAGGGTTTGGAAAACTCTTTAGCTATATTCCTTGTCTCAAGCGAGCATGAGCGATATCTTCTTTATTCCGCGTGCCGCCAAGTTTCTCTATTTTAGATGGTTGTATCTTTTCGCTTCTAAAAAGGGATATGTATTTTATTAATCTGACTATAATTTGTGGTAGGTACATACTGAAGGATGTTCTGAGGCTAGCACCTGGTTTAGAAGTTTTGAAATTCACAACAATACCTCATAATTTTGATTTGATATCCAGAATGTCAATTGAAGAATGAGCCTATGAACTGCATTGTATTTTGTAATATATCCTTATATATGGTGCTTGTGGCATTTTTCTTGCAATTATAAGTTTACATTTATGGGTATTTACAGAGTCCCCCTTTCTTTTTCTGCAAGGGGCAGTAGCTATGCCATTCGATTTGAAGGACAAAGAGTTGATCACAAAGGAGTAGCATTCAGGATATATACACAAGAGTATAGAACCAAATTATATGATGTAATTGACCACTATTTCTATTAACTTCTCTTACACAATGTTCATGAGTTCATGTACATTTTATTGTGTCACTTGTGTTTATCTTTTTTTAATGCAAGTTTACAGCTACTCGAAGTTCCTAATTGCAGGCTCAACTATCTTTACCTATTGATGATCTAATTTGTGGCATTATTACCTAATAAGAAAATATTTGCATTTAATTTCTTTTATATATAGGTGTATAAGTTTTTACTAAATGTACTCAAATTTACGGTTATTGAAAAAATGCAAATATTTTCAACACGAACATTGTTTTAAACGGGTCTCTGCGCCACTTGGCGCAACTGGTCATCTAGTAGTAATAAAAGATAGGCCCTTCACAGAGGGAAGCAGAAGTTGTCATGCCCGTTTAGGGTTGATGCATAAAATTTTAATGCAAAAGAACGTCACTTTATATTGCCCCTTGCATGTGAACCTTTATTATGCAGTCCGTCGCTTTTATTGCGTCCTCAACAAGTTCGTACAAAGCTTATTTCTCTACATTAATAAGTCATGCATATTTAGAGAGCAATTTTTATTCCTTGCACCGATGACAACTTACTTGAAGGATCTTACTCAATCCATAGGTAGATATGATGGACTTTCATGGCAAAACTGGTTTAAGGGTGTTTGGAAGCACAAGTAATATTTCTACTTGGTGCTAAGAATTTGGCCAGCATGAGGGGGAAAGGCAAGCTCAACACGGTAGAGGATCCATGACAACATACTTTATCTGAAATGTAAGAAAACATAACTCATTATGTTGTCTTCCTTGTCCAACCTCAACTCTTTAGCATGTCATATTTTAATAAGTGCTCCCAATCATAAGAGATGCCAATGATAATGTATCTATATGTGAAACCCCTCTTTCCTTATTACTTCCTATTAATTGCAACGATGATCAAAGCTATATTTGCCAACTCCCAACAACTTTTACTCATCATACTTTTTTCTATGTGAAGTCATTACTCTCAATAAGATCAATATGAACTATTTGTTTCTTTTTATTTTTTTTCTTTCTATTCACCCAAGATCATGGCAAAATAATCAAGCCCTTGACTCAACACTAATTAAACCCTTTAAGAGTCGCGCAAGGAGCGAACGCAAGCGGTGTCCACGTAGATTTTCACTGTGCCGGGTGAAAACGCGTTAACAAGAGAAAAAAAACAGGAAAAGAAACGTCGTCTCGTTTCCTTCCGTCCACATCGAGTCACCTGCTCCACCCCTCCACTCGACCCAAGCACGCCGCCGCCGCCTCTCCCCTTCCCTCTCTGTGGCCTCGTCTCTGTTAGGAATTAATTAGTAGATTAATTAGCACATGCTAATTAATGAATAGTCATTAGAAAAGGGGTGTGTCCAACCCCGAATAGTCATGTCCTTTCTCTCTTTCTATTGCCAATAGACACCTGTTTTGGAGGGATGCCTCCGAACAGACACCTCTTTTTCTCACCTCTTCCAGATGTATATATACTTGAGAATCAATGGAAACCAGGACTGATTGTCCTTTCGCTTTCAATCTCGTTTTACTCTAACACGTTATCAGCCACGTTGCTCTCCTTCGAGCGAATGGGCGCCAAAGAAAACCGCTCGTCGCCGGCGCAGCCTAGGTTTCGTCCTCTCCGTTCGCGACCTCGTCGTCGGCGAGGGGTCCTCAAGGCGTCCCGCGCCACGAGTGCAGAGGAGACATCGGCCCCGACGCACTCCTCTCGAGATGGCACTGCGCCCGCCTGCGCCATGGCTAGCAGCGCCAGGCCGTGGCCGCCCTCGCGCGCGCCCGCCCTGCGCTAGGGCTCGCCCGGCCCCCGGCCGGCCGTGGCCGCGCCAAGCCGTGGCCGGGACCGCCCGTCCGATCCCGCGCCAGGCTGTGGCCGGTCTCGCAAGGCCGTGGCTGCGCTCGCCCTAGCCCGCCCGCGCCATGCTATGGTCGTGCTCCCGCGCGCCGCCCAGCGCCCGGGCGCGCTCGCGCCGCTGCCGCGTTACTGGGCCCCCTGCGTGCCCGTGGCCGTCCGGCCTCGACTGGCCGCCGCTCGGCCGCACAAATGGCTTCTCGCGGCTCTGAGACAGTAGCTGCTACCCATGGTGGAGCAGCCAACGGTGCCCTCCGCGGCTTCCGGCTCCGAGTGCGGCGAGGCGGCGAGGTCCCCAGCCTGGGCAGATGCTGCCCCGCCGACGCACGCTGAATTTTTTCCCTCGTACAGGGAAAATCCCCACCAGGGGAATGGATTGATGATTCCTATCCGCCGTACGGGAGAAAGGAAGAGCAATCTTATCTCTTCACAGTTTGCACTTTAGTCCTTGCGGCTTTACCTACTTTTGAATAGGCCAAAACTTGTATTAATTGTGATTTTGCAGTTAATTCTAGTAGTGATTTTATTCCTGTTTTAGACCGTTAAATCTGGTACATATATTTTAGTATCATTTTCTGTTGAATATCAATATATTCCAGATACTAAATTGATATTTCCACATTTGACATGTGTCGAGATTAATTACATCTATTATTTGCAATTGAGATTTTTTTATCTCTTGCAAAGATAAATTCAGTACCTCTGCAGTATTGTTTCTCCGTTGAGTACGAGGTATTCTGGAATATTTCTATGATGTATCTATTTCCATGTTAACCACATGTCAAGATTAATACGTCTATTTGCAATTGAGATTTTCAATTTCTTGCGAATACATATGCAAAATTTAAGGTGATTTTTTCAAACTGACGCTTGGGATCACAAGGTAGTCATATGGACCTACTACCTACGTAGATTATTGATGACTACTGATAAAGCCTACATTTTATCGTTTCGACATTATGATTGCTTTACAAAGTGCTCTCTCACACATTTTTCTAAGTCATGACATAAGGCATTTGAAGTATGAGTATCTACAGATTTCACCGGATTATACTCCTTTAAAGCTGCTAGATCTACTCCCAATTTTCCCTTTGGAGATTATCTACAAAGTGTCATGCTTAACAATTTGAAGTTCACACTAATGATTTCAAGCCAACTTCTTGAAATTTTCATTAATTTTGCAAAGTTCATTACAACATCAACCATGATGGTCCTTAATTTATCATCCATAAATTAATTATCTCTGGTTTACCCATACAAGTAACCGATGGCTAAAGAATTTGAGGCACTCGTCCTTAATGGCCACAACTACGCTATGTGGGTCGTGGACATCAAGATCCGTCTTGTCCTGTGGGATAACGCGAGCAATCCCAAGATACCAAGGACCCCAAGGGAAAAGGTTTGCATCCAACTTCAACCTTCACCCACACATTGCAAATGGAACTGGTTGTTCGCACGATGTTCCACTTGGACCGAGCAACACCATGACTCTCGATCAGCCAGAGGACCTTGCTCACACGGAGAATATGTTGGTTGAGTATACCTAAATCAATATGTTTGGAGACTTTAGTTAGTCTCTCAATCTCCTTAATGATCTACTTATCTATGTCCATTTCTGATGTTGTAATAAGAACATAAGTATTGTTGTCATCATATATTTGAATCAGCACTTTGGTACAATACATTTGTATGTATTCTCTATATATCTGACAATGATTTTCATATTGAGAATCTTCAAGTCTATATATAGATTTCTACGGGAGTCAATCCGATGAAAAATGATATGTGCCTTGTGGACATATGCACCACAAACTCTATACTCAGGGAAGTCCAATGTTTCCACTCTCATTGAGAGAAAGGAGATATTTTAAAATCGCTAGACGCGATGAGGTATTTGTTGGCTCAACTCGAGTCATATTTACTATCCCTATGGATACTCGAGTCAGATCAAGGATGCATTATCGTGTCTGGGTTCAACTCGTATCCTACTAAACTATAGAGATATCCGTCAGAATAGTTTTCGTAGCGAAACTTATGAGGACAACAAAGATAAATATCTTATCTTTACCATATGAAACAGATATGGCAAACACATTATCTATGCATCATCATGATTGCACGACACATACTACAAAACCCGTAGCACATGTTGCGTACAAGATAGTTTTCTAGAATGTCTTTTACATGACAAACTTGGCATGCTCACCTTGGTCATCCAGACATTGAGTTGAAATAGAATCTATCAGCAATTCCATTGGTTTATGATTATTATGATTCTAAATTATAATCATTTTTGGATTTTATGTGCACTACATGTGAATCAAGAAATCTAATTTTAAGGCTCGCGCACCTTAAAGTCTACACTGAACCACTCAGTCTCCTTGAACACATCAAGTCAAGGTAAAGTGGCTCTTCCTAACCATTGACTAGACTATTCAGGTATTCGATGGTTCTAAAAGACACATCTATACGATGGTCTCAAGTGTGCTTTATCCACATGAAACCATTGGCTCATTATCCTGAACATCAATTACAATCAAAATTGAATGGACACCGTTGTAGAATTCTCCTTGCGTGCCTTCACTATGGCCCTAGGATTGAAGTTTAGCACTTTGTCCTATATGTCTAGACTCAAAATGGTTTAGTAGAATCCGTTGTCCAAAGAATTAAGTCATTCCATGATCTTAACCTCATAATTGCAACTTACCAACTTTACGTTGGAGTCATGCAGTTTTACACGCTCATGACCAAAACTGCATAATGTCATTCCCCTTTATCTTTGATACGTGGAAATCTACCAAGTATTTCTCATCTGCGGTAATTCGGTTGAATACCGATATCACCACCCCGACATACATCATTGGCCTCTCAACATGTATTTGGGTTCTATGTGAGGAATAACTGTATAACCGTCAATACCTCAAGCCCCTCACATGGGTAGTTATTCAAGGTCAGTATGTTGATTCAATGAGGAATATTTCCAGGCATTAGGGGGAGATTTCAAGTACCATACAGAATACCAGGAAATTAGTGGAATGCTCAACACATTTCTGCCTCAAGTCCACGTACTCAAAGATCTGAACCATGCGTTCAAAAGATTTGCAACACATTGCAAATAACCTGTCAGATTCATTTGCTGGAAATAAAGGTGTCACATAATCCTACAATCCTGCAAAAATATGTGCGAAAGAGTGGAGGTACCAACAAAACCACTCAACTCCCCGTTCACAGTAACATGGGGAGAAGTATGGCAATAGTACATTAGGATTCGGCTTCTCGCAAGCAAGGATACCGAGGCCTCTGAATCAGTAAATGCAAGTCAACTTCACATTGGCAGACACCTAATGGGTAGTATACACCCAGTGGACGGGCAACCTCCACCAACTCAGGTCATAGTGCACACAATGACCGGGACATCGGGATACCCGACTCAACCGCATTGGAAATCACGAACAGTCACCATGGGTAACGATATTTTCATCAGCTCTATGTTGATATATAGATTTTGGAGAAACATATAACCGGAAGTCTACAATTGTCGACATACATTTCTCAACTAGATTTAAAAAACCTTTCACATGATTCAGGTCCAAAGACCATGGCCATGGCAAAGTGTGAACAACACTCGGACTGAACTCGAGCAAAGGGTATAATCTAGGTAGAAATAATTTTGCTCAATAAAGGGAAAGGTATTCACATAAGCAATACCTACACCAGTTTTCTTCTGAAAACAGAATTGGGAACAACGAGGTGGTGAAACATAGAGCAAGTCTTGTAGCACAAGGGATCACGCAGATACCCAACTTTTCTCCAGAGGTGAAATCTCATTCCGATAACTTATATCATTGGCAGTACAAAATCATCTATTTATGCAGTTGATAGATGTAGTGATAACATATCCATGTTGATCACTAGATTTAGACATAGATGGTTCCCAATGGAATCTCACTTCTGAATCAAAATGCAAAACGCAACATACACTTTGTAAAAACCAGTAAGTGACCATATGACTTATTGTTGTCGGTACATTTTGGTACATCCGACATAGTGAGTTCCTTATACACAAGGATTACTCCTACAATGATGATTACCCATGCATGTCTGTCATACACAGGGATTACTCCTGCAATGATGAAGCACATGATCATATTAATGGCGGGTTTTGAGATGAAGGATTGGGTAAAATCTCGAGCACCTTCACTCATACATTATGGTACACTATGTTGTCTATATCCAAAATATATTGGAGAAATTCATTGTGGACAAATCTTATACATCCATAACTCACATGGCTTCATTCTCTAGACATAGAGAAAGATCCATTAAAACCATGAGTTGATGGGAATGAGATATTGGGACACAAAGTTCCATATCCTTGTGCCATTGGACCCACCAAACACAATTGGTTGGGAGTCAAGAATATCTTTTGATATCTCCAAGGCATCAAACATTTTGTCCGAGTCTTTCAGTTTCAGAGAAATCTAGACACCAATATCATTGGATCCATTGATTAGATCCCTACCATGCTAGACCATAGACAAGCTTTGTGTTCCAGCTAGGTGTGGTAGCCATCCCATGAAGGTCTTCGAAACAGACCTCGTGGCTACATCCACCAACCATTATCTCAAAGATAATGTTGCTTGTGTTGTCTAGATGCAAACAAGTTACATAGTAAGCAATATCACTATATTGCTCATCTTGCAAATCAAGTCACGTGACAATCTCATTGATTTGTCTATGAAGTCTCTACCAACTTGAACATTTCAGAAAGATGTTCATGGAATTGGTATTCGACGACTTCAGGATTTGCAAGTATCAGGGGGAGTATCTTCCCGAATTACTCCTATTCAAAGCATCATATTATACTCTTTTTCCCTTTATGAGTTTACTTTTACAGGTTCTCATCAAGGTTTTTAATGAGGTAATATCAACATGAGATCATATGTCATACTTTCTGTTTTCTCCACTGGAGTTTTTAGGAAAGTATACACGGCATATTTATTGTCCTCTAAACTCTATGTATTTTCTCATATCGAGTTAAAAGAGACAATTATTATGATATGTCATATCATTTTCTCCTTATATTTTCCCACTGGGTTTTAAAGGAGTTTTCAATGATATATCAGATCGCACTCTTTTCCCTTATGAGCTTTCCCTTAAAGTTTCTCATAAAAGGTTTTAACGAGGCGACATATGCAATACTTTCTATTTTTCCCCACTGGGTTTTTTAAAGGAAAGTATACAAAGCATATTTATTTTTCTCCAAACTCACCAATGAGTTTTCTCCTTTCTCAAAGGTTTTCTCATATGAGTTATCAAGGAGACAATAATTATTATATGTTGCACTTCTTCTCCTTATTATTTTTCCCATTGGGTTTAAAGGAGTTTTAGCAACATATCTGCTCTATTCTCCTCATATTTTTCCCACAGGATTTTTGGAGAAGACTCTCAAGATTATACGGAAGATTTCTCAAGATGGAAGATCTATGTACAAGAAGTTTTCAATGATGAAACATTCAAGGAGCGGTGTTGTACAAGGGGAAGTGTTAGGAATTAATTAGTAGATTAATTAGCACATGCTAATTAATGAATAGTCATTAGAAAAGGGGTGTGTTCAACCCCGAACAGTCATGTCCCTTCTCTCTTTCTATTGCCAATAGGCACCTGTTCTGGAGGGATGCCTCCGAACAGACACCTCTTTTTCTCACCTCTTCCAGATGTATATATACTTGAGAATCAATGGAAACCAAGACGGATTGTCCTTTCGCTTTCAATCTCGTTTTACTCTAACAGTCTCCTTCCCCTTTCTCTTCTCAATCCGGATCCATGGAGGTAGGCAGCAGGGGCGCTATCAACTACGACACTAGGGTTCCTAGCCGCCGCCACACGCCGGCCAGAGCCATCTCCGCTCCAGCAGCCATCGATAGGGCGGGCGTCGGTGCGGCCCGTTGACAGGCCACGCGGCAGCAACACCGCGCACTGCAAGTCGGTCGCCCCCCGCCGCCCGCCATCCCTGGCCCGCGCGCGCCCCGCCGCCGACCACGATGATACCGCCGGTAAGCCTCGGCTCTCACCCCTCTCCTTCCCTCCCCCGAATGCATCGGAGGAAGCGCAAGTGCATGTTTCCAAGAGATTTTTTGGCTGCGGCATCGAACTGTCTTTATTTAGAGCTGAAATAGGACGGGGATGATATTTGTGACGGAGATACGCGTATCGCACCATTGCTATTGCATCAATACATGTGTTTTTTCCCGTCAGGTTTTCAGCCCGTACTCTTCTGTTACAACATGATAGATACAGTGATGGCGGCGCAACATTAGCGTTATCGTTTGCAAATTCGAGGGTGTTCTTTGGGTACTAAGTACTAACTATGTTTCGAGAACTCATAAAAGATGTGTTTCTCAGACTTGTGCAGAGTAAGAGTTGCGCTAAGGATCCGGCCCAAGAATGCGGATGAATTACCTCAGGGCGCCGACTGATCGATACTTGTGTTGAGTTACAGCCCGAGGTTTAACCCCCTCTCCATCCAATTTTTCTCTCCACGCTTCATTATTGGCATCATCACATTGGGCAAGTTTTCCATATTGTTTGCTGGTCTTTGTTGTCTGCAGTGTAAGAAGCTGAAGCTCAAGAAAAATAACTGGGCTTCTGACTCCTACCAGTTTGATGAGATATTTGGTGAAAATTCTTCACAAAAGCGTATATATGAGGTCGTCGCAAGGCCTCTGGTTGAGGCAAGTCATGTATTTCAATATCTTTTTTAACATGCATCATATAATATTAATCATGAGCAACATAATATTCCAGTTGTTTATATTTGTTAATTTTTAAGTACCTGCACTAACTTTGTATAATTTGGAGCAGTGGCAGTAAGTTTTCAGGCTCCTTTTTTGTAATAAAAAAGATATACATAAATCTCTTAGATACCCTATGATAGTTATTACTCCCTCTGATACAAAATAAGTGTCGTGGACAGCAGTGGCGGACCTAGAGAGTATTTTGACTGGGGGCAAAGTATTTGAATGGGGGCATACTCTTTCAAAATGCAAAGAATTTTAGCATATTTTTCAAAAAACACAAGCCAATATTACTGGAGTTTCAAAGTTTGAGTGGGGGCCTAGGCCCCCACTCACCTCAATGTAGGTCCGCCCCTGGTGGACAGTGGCGTTCATGCAAGAGCGTCCACGTCATGCTCCGTTCCGATTGACTGTTGGTGGCGCTCTGGTACTGCTCAATGAGATCCCTCAAGCTACATCATTGGATAGTTGAACATGTATGTTAAGTAGATAATTCAGTTAACCAGTGTGCGTCTTCTTAATCAAGTTATACTATTTCACTAATTCATGCAAAGCAGGGTCTAATTGTATGCATATATCATGTTAAACCTAGGTAACTAATTTCGTTTTGTGCATTTTTTATGCATACCATGCATATATCATGTGAATGGTTGAACAAGTTTAGTTGATAAGATCTTGTCTGTTGGAGACTTGGAGCGAATTGCACCAGGTTCACAGTAACAAGCGCTAGCTTCTACTCAAAAATTAGGTGTTCATGCATGCATGGCTGCTGAATTAATTAGTATAAGCTAGCAGCTAACGCACGTGTACATGCATGTTGTTATCAACAATTCAGCATCGATCTGTCTGAATAATTAGTTGGAATATAATCTCGGAATAAGAACACTGTGAGTTTATAAAATGCATGGTCAGTTAACTTGATCCACACAGAACAGCAAATCCGATGACATGCATGTTCGACAAGAAGACGATCAACACCACTCTCCCTAAACAGTCTTAAGATATCACACCAAAGGGTAGAAGACCCATGCTAGAAAAACATACTACTGTACATACAGTTTTAGTTCTGACTTAGGAAGGAACGATCAGCAACATACTGATTAACTAGCTGCTGGTAGATCCGGTTCTCCAAAGTAATCAAAAGAAAGAAGTTGTAATTTGATGGACTAATTAACAATAAGATAACATTGTTAATTAGTCCATCAAATTACAACTTCTTTCTTTTGATCGCCTTACCGCCTTAGGGAGGGGGGGCGCTTTGGCGCCTAGGCGACGCCTAGGCGGGCGCTTTGGACGCCTAGGCGCCCAAAGCGGTCGATTTTCCAAAGCGGAGGGGGAGCGCTTCGACGCCTAGGCGTTGCCTTACGGACGCCTTTAAAACATAGATTATCTTTTATTTCTCGAATCGTGTCTATTCGCACAATTACTATGTACACGGCAACACATGGTCTATAGTGGTACAAACTGTTCCAGGTTAGCTTTCAATCTGTTATTCAAGTTACTGTATGTACCCTGACTGAGGAAACATTTTTTTCAGGAAAGAAGGATGGTATGGAATCGACACATGATTCGGTTATGTTTCGTTACATCTAAGATGTGTTGAATGGGTATGAACCTATCATTCAGCTTATGTCTGGGCACTATTCTCTTATATAATGCTCCTTTGTTGATCATCCACTATTAGTCATCCATTCACATTGTCAGGACCCATGATTCGGTTAGTTGCATGGCGATTGCTGCTTTCTTTTTCATGAAATTAATAACAGTTGATAAAAATCTAAAACTGGATCTTGCTATTTCTTTTTCCAAACAAACGGTAATGATGTAATTTTCTGCTACAAAGTAAATTTGTTGTCCAGATGATAACTCACCTTCCTTTTCACTTTTCGAGGTGAGATAGATGGACCGTAATAGCACTTGCGTTTACTCATTTGAGTCTTTCTTTCCACGTTGAGTCAAATGTCCCTGATATTGTCTTCTTTTACTTTTCAGGTTTCCTGGAACTAATAGATGGATGGGTGCTAGGGCTGGGATTGGGCTCGGATGAATTGCTCTGTCGAATTTGTTCGCTGCTGTATAGTAGTATGTATAGCATAACTGTAACAGTGCCTTTCTGTTTCACAAATAAATGTAGTTTTCCGTGCATTTCTCTCTGGTTGAATAGATCGATTAGTTTTTCTCCTTTACTTTTTATGTGGACGAACGCAGGGGTACTGCCACATTTATGCATATATTACTGCTCATTTGCATTGGGCTAATTGATTTTGACAGCTTGTAGGCAATGCATGCCAAGAACAACCAAGTGGATCCATTTAAGAAACAAGAGTCAGAAGATGTAGATGTTGCAGAGAACCTGTCTGTACTGAAGTAGCGGATGAGTAAGTAGGCTGTACACCTCCTGATAGGGTGTACTGATGCTCGTCGCTTTCAATGAATAGTTTGTCCTGTTTTTCTATGACAGTGATTATTCTATGCAAATGTAGCAATTTTATAAGTTACTCAGTATGTTTGTTGAAACCAGAGTTTGTAGAAACTAGAAAGGATGGTGCTATGTTCCTGTCCAACTGTCTTTTTTTCTGAATGGTTTGTTTAGAACTTGTTCCTAGCAGATTTGAAAATTCTGGAGATGAGATTGCAGCAGTACACCCTATCCCCTGATGGAGAAAAGGAGCCTAGCGAAGAATATTGGGCTTGAGCTGGAACGTGAGGTATATGCTTTTTCAGTTTACGCACATCTTTTTTATACTTTTTTCAGCTAGCGATAATTCAGTTGTGAGAAGTAAATAACAATTCAGTGCATATGTTATCATGTGACCAGGTGCTTTCACACCTTAGGGATGTAGCACTCTCTGGTGCTCACACTCTCGGGTGGACATACTCTTGTAATGCCACGACTCCTTATTGTCATATTCAGATCATTGTTCTTCAAACATAAGTTAAACCCTTGATCTGCATTGTACATTTTAGGGGAAGAGATCGTCTGGAGAGCTTGGTATTCGACTACGCTTTGCCAAATGATCCTCTGAAGTTTGATAACTCCTACTTTATGTAAGCTTAATCGTCACGGTTGTTGATTGCACATTGGCTTAAGATTATATAGATGTAATGTCATCAGCGCAACATTGTGAAGTTGTACATCCCTGGACGTCATCTTTTGTATATGCTGCAGTGAGCTTCTAAAAGGGTACTCCTGAAGTGGCTTACAGAACAGGTTCTCATGGAGGATCAACTTTCGGTCCCTTATTGAATTATACGCAAAGGTAAAGAAGAGTTTAATTCATCTTCATTTGCTTGTTGGAGATGTTGGCAGGACGCGTTCTTTAGAGATTACGCTGATTCGCACAAGAAGCTTTCCGAGCTCTACTTTACTGGCATGGACATGCAGAGACGAAGCCAAGAGGGCTGTGAGGAGAACTACCACTGTCTTTGCAGTTGCGGTTGCCGTCATCACCTGCGCTTACATATGTTAATCCAAGAGGACGCTCAATGGTTAGATTGCAAGTCTCCATGTGCAGATGACTCCAGTTCAGTTATGGGTTCTGAAGAACAAAGTTAAATCATAATTTGAGATGTTGTGTAGTCATAGTTGTAACCAATCTGCTGATACAGTGATGAGGGTGCAGATGTACTATCCATGCAAGTAAATTGCAAATAGGGAAGTGAAAGGAGCGCAACCCACCTAGCACCGCCCATGCTTCCTCTCAGGCGGCGCACCAAGGGTGCGCCCCAACCACTAGTCTTTATTATATAGATAGCTCACGGGCTCGATTACGTAGAGGGATCGTAAAGCAAAACTCAAAACTAGATCATGCCAAGAATTTATTCTACTAAATCAAGATACTACTAAAAGAATTGAACTATGAAAAACGGTAAAGATAGGAGTTGTCATGGTGATACGATACCAGGGCACCTCCCCCAAGCTTGGCAGTTGCCAAGGGGAGTGCCCATACCCATGTGATTAAGTCTTCTTTTTTGGTGTTGGTTTAATATTCTTGGCGATGATTCCCCTCAAGATACGGTTCTCCTCCTCGAGCTTATTGACTTGCTGCTTGAGGTCCATTATTTCCTTGCGAAGCTTTCCTGTAACGGCTAAAGCTCCTTGTACCCAAGGGTGTTGCATAGCTGCGGGAGAACAAGAGACATTCCTTCTCATATTTTCATAAGAAAGAAATCTAACATTCGAAGGGATAACCGAGTTTGGAATAGCTGAGCTCTGTAGTTCCCCCATCGTAAACCCAGCTCGGATGTGAGAGGTGACTTCTTGATCTTCCATGGCATCTACCCTCATCAGGTCAGCCTCCATCTCTTCCTCCGTTGCTGGCCCAAAGTGGTCAGCGTCGCTGTTTGCCCTTGGTTCTGGTGCCGGGTTAGATATCCGGCTCTCCCCGACTGACTCTTGAGAAGACATCTTGCTCTAATCTGCAGCAGCAACAGCTCGAAACAAAACAGAGGATATTTGCGTGATACGAGAGTCAAAACCTTCGGGAGGATATATAATGAATTTTTACCGACCAAAATACGTATCGTGCAAGAGAACGGAGTCCGGAGGGCACTCGAGGTGCTCACGAGGTAGGGGGGGCACGCCCAGGGGGGTAGGGCGCGCCCTCCACCCTCGTGGAGGCCTCGTGTCCTTCCCGGACTGCCACTTATTTTTCTATTTTTCTAGATATTCCAAAACGGAGAAATATTGCCTTCAAAATTGTTTTGGAGTCGATTTACCTACCGTACCACATACCTATTCCTTTTCGGAGACTGAAACGGTCTGGAAGGTGTCCCTTATGTATTCCTCCGAGGTTACGGTTTCAATAATATTGGTTTCAACATTTATGGGATTACCTGAGATATAATGTTTGATTCTTTGACCATTTACCACCTTCGGATTTGTGCCTTCAAAGTTGTTGATTTTTATGGCACCGAAACGATAGACCTCCTCGATAACGCAGGGACCTTCCCATTTGGAGAGAAGTTTTCCTGCAAAAAATCTTAGACGAGAGTTGTATAGCAATACATAATCACCTACATTAAACTCACGCTTTTGTACTCTTTTGTCATGCCATCTTTTAACTTTTTCTTTAAACAACTTGGCATTTTCATAAGCTTGGGTTCTCCATTCATCAAGTGAGCTAATATCAAATAACCTCTTCTCACCGGCAAGTTTGAAATCATAGTTCAGCTCTTTAATAACCCAATATGCCTTATGTTCTAGTTCGAGAGGTAAGTGACATGCTTTTCCATAGACCATTTTATACGGAGACATGCCCATAAGATTTTTATATGCAGTTATATAGGCCCATAATGCATCATCAAGTTTCTTGGACCAATTCTTTCTAGACCTATTAACAGTCTTTTGTAAAATTAATTTGAGCTCTCTATTGCTCAATTCTACTTGACCACTAGACTGTGGGTGATATGGAGATGCAATTCTATGATTAACGTCATATTTAGCAAGCATTTTACGGAAAGCACCATGAATAAAGTGTGAACCACCATCAGTCATTAAATATCTAGGGACTCCAAACCTCGGAAAAACAACTTCCTTAAGCATTTTAATAGAAGTGTTATGATCAACACTACTAGTTGGAATAGCTTCTACCCACTTAGTAACGTAATTAACAGCAACTAAAATATGTGTATATCCATTAGAGGCAGGAAAAGGTCCCATATAATCAAAGCCCCAAACATCAAATGGTTCAATAACAAGTGAATAATTCATAGGCATTTCTTGACGTCTACTAATATTACCAATTCTTTGACATTCATCGCAAGACAAAACAAACTTACGGGCATCCTTGAAGAGAGTAGGCCAATAAAAACCGGATTGCAATACCTTATGTGTAGTTCTATCTCTAGCGTGGTGTCCTCCATAAGCTTCGGAGTGACACTTGCGTAGGATCTGTTCATATTCATGCTCAGGTACACAACGTCTAATAACACCATCTACTCCTTTATAAAGATGTGGGTCATCCCAAAAGTAATGTCACAAATCATAGAAAAACTTTTCTTTTGTTGGTATGTGAAGCTAGGTGGTATAAATTTAGCGACAATATAATTAGCATAATCAGCATACCATGGAGTGCTACGAGAAGTGCTTATGACATTTAATTGCTCATCAGGGAAGCTATGATCAATAGGTAGTGGGTCATCAAGAACATTCTCTAACCTAGATAAGTTATCTGCAACGGGGTTCTCAGCTCCTTTTCTATCAACAATATGAAAATCAAATTCTTGCAGCAAGAGAACCCATCTAATAAGTCTAGGTTTTGCATCTTTCTTTTCCATAAGATATTTAATAGCAGCATGATCAGTGTGAATAGTTACTTTAGAGTCTACAATATAGGGTCTGAATTTATCACAAGCAAATACAACTGCTAAAAGTTCCTTTTCGGTAGTAGCATAATTTCTTTGAGCATTGTCTAGAGTCTTACTAGCATAATGGATAACATTTAATTTCTTATCAACTCTTTGCCCTAGAACAACACCTACAGCATAATCACTAGCATCACACATAATTTCAAAGAGTAAATTCCAATCAGGTGGCTGAACAACAGGTGCAGAGACTAATGCTTTCTTAAGTATTTCAAATGCTTCTACACAATCATCATCAAAGACAAATGGTACATCTTTTTGTAATAAATTAGTCAGAGGCCGAGAAATTTTTGAGAAGTCCTTAATGAACCTCCTATAAAATCCAGCGTGACCAAGGAAACTTCTTATACCTTTGATGTCCTTGGGACATGGCATCTTTTCAATAGCATCAACTTTGGCTTTATCAACTTCAATACCTCTTTCAGAAACTTTGTGCCCCAAGACAATACCTTCATTAACCATAAAGTGGCACTTTTCTCAATTCAAGACAAGATTAGTTTCTTCACATCTCTGCAAAACTTGATCAAGATTGCTCAAGCAATCATCAAAAGAGGAACCATAGACGGAAAAATCGTCCATGAAAACCTCACAAAAATTTTCACAAAAGTCAGAGAATATAGCCATCATGCATCTTTGAAAGGTAGCAGGTGCATTACATAAACCAAAAGGCATATGTCTATAAGCAAAAGTACCAAAAGGGCATGTAAAAGAAGTCTTTGATTGATCTTTAGCTGACACAGGTATTTGAGAGAAACCAGAATAACCATCTAGAAAGCAATAATGTGTATGTTTGCATAATCTTTCTAGCATTTGATCAATAAAAGGTAAGGGGTAATGATCTTTCTTAGCAGCTTTATTTAATTTGCAGAAATCAATTACCATCCTATAGCCTGTGATAATTCTTTGCGGGATCAATTCATCTTTATCATTAGGGACAACAGTAATACCTCCCTTCTTAGGGATACAATGGGCAGGACTTACCCACTGACTATCAGCAACGGGATAAATTATACCTGCCTCCAGAAGCTTGAGTATTTCTTTTCTTACCACTTCTTTCATTTCAGGATTCAGATGTCGTTGAGGATCACAAACTGGTTTGGCATCCGCTTCCAAATTTATTTTATGTTGATATAGCGTGGGACTAATGCCCTTAAGATCATCAAGAGTATATCCAATAGCGGCACGGTGCTTCTTCAGAGTTTTCAATAATCTTTCTTCTTCATGCTCTGAGAGATTAGCACTAATAATGACAAGATATGTTTTCTTTTCATCAAGATAAGCATATTTAAGATTATCAGGCAATGGTTTAAGCTCAAACACGGGATCACCCTTGGGTGGAGGAGGATCCCCTAGGATTTCAACAGGCAAATTGTGTTGCAGAATAGGTTCCTGTTTAAAGAATACTTCATCTATTTCCCTTCTTTCATTCATGAACATATCATTTTCATGGTCTAGCAAATATTGTTCTAAAGGATCACTAGGAGGTACAACAATAGAAGCAAGGCCAATAATTTCATCCTTACTAGGCGATTCTTCCTCACGATGTTGTTTACTAAATTTAGAGAAATTAAACTCATGAACCATATCATCCAAGCCAATAGTAACAACATTCTTTTCGCAGTCTATCTTAGCATTAACAGTACTCAAGAAGGGTCTACCAAATATAATGGGACAAAAGCTATCTTGTGGAGAACCCAGAACAAGAAAATCAGCGGGATATTTGGTTTTTCCACACAAGACTTCAACATCTCTAACAATTCCCATTGCAGATATAGTATCTCTATTGGCAATTTTAATTGTAACATCAATATCTTCTAACTCAGCAGGTGCAATATCATGCATAATTTCTTTGTATAAGTCAATGGGTATTACACTAGCACTAGCACCCATATCACATAAGCCATGATAACAATGATCTCCTATTTTAACAGAAATAATAGGCACGCCTACCAGAGGTCTATGTTTATCTCTAGCACAAGGTTTAGCAATTCTAGCAGTTTCACCACAGAATTGAATAACATGCCCATCAATATTATCAGATAAGAGATCTTTAACAATAGCAATATTAGGTTCTACTTTAACTTGCTCAGGAGGTGTATAAGTTATAATATTGCTTTTACGAACAGCAGTTGAAGCTTTAGTATGATCCTTCATTCTAACAGGGAAAGGTGGTTTCTCAACATAAGAAGTAGGAACAATAGGATCATTATAAGTGTCCGTCTTTTCTTCAACTTTACTAGGTGCAGCTACTTTTACTTCTATGGGAGGATGATATTTAAACCACTTCTCCTTGGGGAGATCTACATAGGTAGCAAAAGATTCACAGAGAGAAGCTACTATCTCAGAGTCAAGTCCATATTTAATGCTAAACTTACGGAAAATATCGGTATCCATAAAAGATTTAACACAATGAAACTTAGGTGTCATACCTGACTCCTTACCTTCATTGAGGTCCCAATCTTCAGAGTTGCGTTTAATTCTATCCAATAAATTCCATCTGAATTAAATAGTCTTCATCATAAAAGAGCCAGCACAAAAGTATCGAGCATGGTGCGATTGTCATCAGAAAGCCGAGCATAAAAACTTTGAACAATTATTTCTCTTGAGAGATCATGATTGGGGCATGAATATAACATAGATTTAAGCCTCCCCCAAGCTTGAGCGATGCTTTCTCCTTCGCGAGGACAGGAATTATATATATAATTGCGATCACGGTGAACAAGATGCATAGGGTAATACTTTTGATGGAATTCTAGTTTCAATCTTTTATAGTTCCATGATCTCGTGTCATCACATAGCCTATACCATGTCAATGTGTCTCCCTTCAAAGATAAAGGGAAGGCCTTCTTCTTAACAACATCATCGGGTATACCTACAAGCTTAAATAGTCGACAAACTTCATCCACATAGAGTAGATGTTCATCAGGATGTTTTGTTCCATCTCCTATAAAAGTGTTAGCTAGCAGTTTTTCCATCATACCCGAAGGAATTTCAAAAGGAGTTTCACTTTCAATAGGTTCAGTAGGTTGAGGAGCAACTCTTTGCTCTATTGGACGGGGTGAAGATACCCCGAACAAGCCCCTCGGAGAATTACTTTCCATAGTAACAAGTGATAGAAAATTTCAGCACACTATATAAATTTTTCCTTACCAAATTCCACCTACCAAAGGCGCCACACTCCCCGGCAACGGCGCAAGAGAAGAGTCTTGATGACCCACAAGTATAGGGGATCTATTGTAGTCCTTTCGATAAGTAAGAGTGTTGAACCCAACGAGGAGCAGAAGGAAATGATAAGCGGTTTTCAGCAAGGTATTCTCTGCAAGTACTGAAATAAGTGGTAACAGATAGTTTTGTGATAAGATAAATCGTAACGAGTGATACGTCCATTTTGCATCATGCTTTTATATCAATATTTATTGCATTATGGGCTCTTATTACACATTATATCTCAATACTTATGGCTATTCTCTCTTATTTTACAAGGTTTACCATGAAGAGGGGGAATGCCGACAGCTGGAATTCTGGCTGAAAAAGGAGCAAACGTTGGAAACCTATTCTGCACAACTCCAAAAGTCTTGAAACTCCACGAAACCACTTTTTGGATTTACTAAGGAATTATGAGCAAAAGAATTAGGCCAGGGGGCCCACACCCTGTCCAGGAGACAGCCCCCCCTATAGGGCGTGCCCCCTATCTCTTGGGGCCCCTGGTGGGCTTCCGGCGACCATCTTCTGCTATATGAAGGGTTTTGTCCTAGAAAAATTCGTGGGAAAGCTTACGGGACGAAACTCCGCCGCCACGAGGCGGAACCTTGGCGGAATCAATCTAGGGCTCTGGCGGAGCTGTTCTGCCGGGGACACTTCCCTCCGGAAGGGGGAAATCATCACCAACGTCATCACCAACGATCCTCTCATCGGGAGGGGGTCAATCTCCATCAACATCTTCACCAGCACCATCTCCTCTCAAACCCTAGTTCATCTCTTGTATCCAATCTTGTATCCAAAACCACAAATTGGTACCTGTGGGTTGCTAGTAGTGTTGATTACTCCTTGTAGTTGATACTTATTGGTTTACTTGGTGGAAGATTATATGTTCAGATCCTTAATGCATATTATTACACCTCTGATTATGAACATGCTTATGCTTTGTGAGTAGTTACTTTAGTTCCTGAGGACATGGGTGAAGTCTTGCTATTAGTAGTCATGTGAATTTGGTATTCATTCGATATTTTGATGAGATGTATGTTGTCTCTCCTCTAGTGGTGTTATGTGAACGTCGACTAGATGACACTTCACCATTATTTGGGCCTAGAGGAAGGCATGGGGAAGTAATAAGTAGATGATGGGTTGCTAGAGTGATAGAAGCTTAAACCCTAGTTTATGAGTTGCTTCGTTAGGGGTTCATATGGACCCATATGTTTAATGTTGTGGTTAGGTTTACCTTAATACTCCTTTTTGTAGTTGCGGACGCTTGCAATAGGGGTTAATCATAAGTGGGATGCTTGTCAAAGTTAGGGCAGTACCCAAGTGTCGGTCTACCCACATATCAAATTATCAAAGTACCGAACGTGAATCTTACGAACGTGATGAAACTAGCTTGACGATAATTCCCAATGTGTCCTCGGGAGCTCCTTCATTATTATTAGAATTTGTCCAGGCTTATCCTTTGCTCATAAAGGATTGGGCCACCTTGCTGCACCTTATTTACTTTATTTACTTTTGCTCGTTACTATTTATCTTATCACAAAACTATCTATCACCTACTATTTCAATGCTTGCAGAGAAAACCTTACTGAAAACTGCTTATCATTTCCTTCTGCTCCTCGTTGGGTTCGACACTCTTACTTATTGAAAGGACTACGATAGATCCCCTATACGTGTGGGTCATCAAGACTCTTTTCTGGCGCCGTTGCCGGGGAGCGTAGCGCTCTTGGTGAGTGGAACTTGGTAAGGAAACCTTTATTTAGTGTGCTGAAATTTTCTGTTACTTGTCAATATGGAAACTAATCCTTTGAGTGGCTTGTTTGGGGTACCTTCACCCCAACCAGAGGAGCAAAGAGATTATCCTCATCCTACTGAACTTTATGAAAATATTCACTTTGAGATTCCTTCAGGTATGATAGAAAAACTGCTAGCTAATCCTTTTGCAGGAGACGGAACTTTGCATACCGACTTACACCTTATCTTTGTGGATGAAGTTTGTAGATTATTTAAGCTTGCAGGTATTCCTGATGATGTTGTCAAAAGGAAGGTCTTCCATTTATCTTTGAAGGGAGATGCAATGACATGGTATAGGCTATGTGATGACACGAGATCTTGGATATATAAGCGATTGAAATTGGAATTTCACCAGAAGTTCTATCCTATGCATCTTGTTCATCGTGATCGTAATTACATATATAATTTCTAGCCTCGCAAAGGAGAAAGCATCGCTCAAGCTTGGGGGAGGCTTAAGTCAATGTTATATTCATGCCCCAATCATGAGCTCTCTCGGGAAATGATTATTCAGAATTTTTATGCTCGGCTTTCTCCTGATAATCGCAACTTGCTCGATACTTCCTGTGCTAGTTCCTATATGCTGAAGACTATTGATTTCAAATGGGACTTATTGGAAAGAATTAAACGCAACTCTGAAGATTGGGGTTCCGGCGATGGTAAGGAGTCAGGTATGACACCTAAGTTTGATTGTGTTAAATCTTTTATGGATACCGATGCTTTCCGTGGATTTAGCTCTAAGTATGGACTTGACTATGAGATATTAGCTACTTTTTGTGAAACTTTTGCTGCTCACGTTGATCTCCCTATAGAGAAGTGGTTTAAATATAATCCGCCTGTTGAAGTGAAAGTAGTTGCACCTATTACAATCGAAGAAAAGACTATTACATATAGTGATCCTATTATTCCTACTACTTATGTTGAAAAACCTCCTTTTCCTGTTAGGATAAAAGATCATGTTAAAGCTTTGACTGTTGTTCGTAAGAGTAATGCTAGGACTTATACACCTCCTGAGCAAATTAATGTTGAACCTAGTATTGCTATGATTAAAGATCTCTTGGATGAAGACTTAGATGGGCATGTTATTTCTTTCGTGGGTGAAACTGCTAATATTGCTAGACCCGATACTAAGACACGTAGACCTGTTATAGGCACGCCTGTTATTTCTGTTAAAATAGGAGATCATTATTATCATGGCTTATGTGATATGGGTGCTAGTGCTAATGCGATACCTTATGATCTTTATAAAGAAATTATGCACGATATTGCACCTATTGAATTAGAAGACATTGATGTTACAATTAAGCTTGCTAATAGGGACACCATTAAACCTATTGGAATTGTTAGAGATGTTGAAGTCTTGTGTGGAAAGATTAAATACCCTGCTGATTTTCTTGTTCTCGGTTCCCCACAAGATGATTTTTGTCCCATTATTTTTGGTAGACCTTTCTTGCATACTGCTAGTGCTAAGATTGATTGTGAAAAGAATATTGTCACTGTTGGCTTAGATGGTATGTCTCATGAGTTTAATTTCGCTAAGTTTAGTAGACAACATCATGAAAAGGAATCATCTAGTAAGGATGAGATTATTGGTCTTGCTTCCATTGCTGTTCCTCCAACTGATCCGTTAGAACAATATTTGCTAGACCATGAAAACGATATGTTTATGAAGGAAAGGGAACAAATAGATGAAGTGTTCCTCAAACAAGAACCTATGCTAAAACATAATCTTCCCGTTGAAATTCTTGGGGATCCCCCTCCACCCAAGGGTGATCCCGTGTTTGAACTCAAAACCTTACCTGATAATCTCAAGTATGCTTATCTTGATGAAAAAGAAATATATCCTGTTATTATTAGTGCTAACCTTTCAGATAAAGAAGAAGAAAGTTGATTGAAAACTTTGAAGAAGCACCGAGCTGCTATTGGATATACTCTGGATGATCTTAAGGGCATTAGTCCCACATTATGTCAACATAAAATTTCAGTGGAGAAAGATGCCAAACCTGTTAGAGATCCTCAAAGACGATTAAATCCCAAAATGAAGGAAGTGGTGAGAAAGGAGATACTAAAACTCCTTGAGGCAGGTATTATTTATCCCGTTGCTGATAGTGAATGGGTAAGCCATGTCCATTGTGTCCCTAAAAAGGGAGGTATTACCGTTGTTCCTAATGATAAAGATGAATTGATCCCGCAAAGAATTATTACAGGCTATAGGATGGTAATTGATTTCCGTAAGTTAAACAAAGCTACTAAGAAAGATCATTACCCTTTACATTTTATTGATCAAATGCTAGAAAGGTTATCCAAACACACACATTTTTGCTTTCTAGATGGTTATTCTGGTTTCTCTCAAATACCTGTGTCAGCGGGGGATCAATCTAAAACTACTTTTGCCTGCCCTTTTGGTACTTTTGCTTATAGACGTATGCCTTTTGGTTTATGTATTGCACCTGCTACCTCTCAAAGATGCATGATGGCTATATTTTCCGATTTTTGTGAAAAGATTTGTGAGGTATTCATGGATGACTTCTCCATCTATGGATCCTCTTTTGATGATTGTTTGAGCAACCTTGATCGAGTTTTGCAGAGATTCAAAGACACTAGTCTCGTCCTAAATTGGGAAAAGTGTCACTTTATGGTTAATGAAGGCATTGTATTGGGGCACAAGATCTCTGAGAGGGGTATTGAAGTTGATAAAGCCAAAGTTGATGCTATTGAAAAGATGCCATATCCCAAGGACACAAAAGGTATAAGAAGTTTACTTGGTCATGCCGGTTTTTATAGGAGGTTCATTAAGGACTTTTCTAAAATCTCTAGGCCTCTGACTAATTTATTGCAAAAAGATATTCCTTTTGTCTTTGATGATGATTGTGTAGACGCATTTGAAACACTTAAGAAAGCTTTGATCACAGCACCTATTGTTCAGCCACCTGATTGGAATTTAACTTTTGAAATTATGTATGATGCTAGTGATTATGCGGTAGGTGCTGTCTTAGGGCAAAGAGTCAATAAGAAATTGAATGTTATCCATTATGCTAGTAAGACTCTTAATACTTCCCAGATAAATTATGCTACCACTGAAAAAGAATTCTTAGCAGTTGTGTTTGCATGTGATAAGTTTAGACCTTATATTGTTGATTCCAAAGTTACTATTCACACTAATCATGCTGCTATTAAATATCTTATGGAAAAGAAAGATGCTAAGCCTAGACTCATTAGATGGGTTCTCTTGCTCCAAGAATTTGACTTGCATATTGTTGATAGAAAGGGAGCTGAGAACCCCATTGCAGACAACTTGTCTAGGTTAGAGAATGTTCTTGATGACCCACTGCCTATTAATGATAGTTTTCCTGATGAACAATTAGCGGTTGTCAATGCTTCTCGTACTGCTCCTTGGTATGCTGACTATGCTAATTACATTGTTGCTAAATATATACCGCCTAGTTTCACATACCAGCAAAAGAAAAGGTTCTTTTATGATTTAAGACATTACTTCTGGGATGATCCACACCTTTATAAAGGAGTAGATGGTATTATTAGACGTTGTGTGCCTGAGCATGAACAGGAACAAATCCTACGCAAGTGTCACTCTGAATCCTATGGAGGACACCACGCTGGAGATAGAACTGCACACAAGGTACTACAATCTGGTTTTTATTGGCCTACTCTTTTCAAAGATGCTCGTAAGTTTGTCATATCCTGTGATGAATGCCAAAGAATAGGTAACATTAGTAGACCTCAAGAAATGCCTATGAATTATTCTCTTGTTATTGAACCGTTTAATGTTTGGGGCTTTGATTATATGGGACCTTTTCCTTCTTCCAATGGTTATACACATATTTTAGTTGTTGTTGATTACGTTACTAAGTCGGTAGAAGCTATTCCAACTAGTAGTGCTGATCATAACACTTCTATTAAGATGCTTAAAGAAGTAATTTTTCCGAGGTTTGGAGTCCCTAGATATCTTATGACTGATGGTGGTTCACACTTTATTCATGGTGCTTTCCGTAAGATGCTTGCTAAGTACGATGTCAATCATAGAATTGCATCTCCTTATCACCCGCAGTCTAGTGGTCAAGTAGAGTTGAGCAATAGAGAGCTCAAATTAATTTTGTAAAAGACTGTGAATAGATCTAGAAAGAATTGGTCCAAAAAACTTGATGATGCATTATGGGACTATAGAACTGCATACAAAAATCCTATGGGTATGTCTCCATATAAGATGGTTTATGGAAAAGCATGTCATTTACCTCTTGAACTTGAACATAAAGCATATTGGGCTATTAAAGAGCTCAATTATGACTTCAAACTTGCCGGTGAGAAGAGGTTGTTTGATATTAGCTCACTTGATGAATGGAGAGCTCAAGCTTATGAGAATGCCAAGCTCTTCAAAGAAAAAGTCAAACACTGGCATGATAAAAGGATACAAAAGCGTGAGTTTAACGTGGGAGATTATGTGTTATTATTCAACTCTCGTTTAAGATTTTTTGCAGGAAAACTTCTCTCAAGATGGGAAGGTCCCTACGTTATCGAGGAGGTCTACTGTTCCGGTGCTATAAAAATTAACAACTTTGAAGGCACAAATCTTGGGTGGTTAATGGTCAAAGAATCAAGCATTATATTTCAGGTAACCCTATCAATGTTGAAACTAATATTATTGAAACCATAACCCCAGAGGAGTACATAAGAGACACTTTCCAGAACGTTCCAGACTCCGAAAAGGCATAGGTACATGGTACGGTAAGTATACCGACTCCAAAACAACTCTAATGGCAATTTTCATCAGTTTTGGATTATTTAAGAATTTTAGGAAGAAAGAATAGTCCGAAAGGGACACGAGGCTCCCACGAGAGAGGACCCCCCCTGTAGGGCGCACCCCCTGTCTCATGGGCACCTCATGTTCCCACTGGACTCCGTTTTCTTGTATGTTACGTATTTTGGTCGGTAAAAATTCATTATATATACTCCCGAAGGTTTTAACCACCGTATCACGCAAATATCTTCTGTTTTCGTTTCGAGATGTTCCTGTTGTAGATTTGGAACAAGATGTCGTCCCAAGATTCGGAAGGAGAGAGTTACGTGGCTGATTATATTGCCAATCCAAAAGTATATGCAGATGTGGAACATTATGGCTGGACCACAGAGGAAGAAGAAGACTATGATCCAAAGAGGAAGGAGGAGACAAGCTCCGATGAAGAGGATGATCCACTACCTCAACCTGGTGATATGCATGTGGAGTTCAAGAAGTCAAGCCTCGCTAAGGTCCAATCTATCCCACCACGTATTTTGCAGGACAACAAGGCAGCACTATGCAAAAAGATAATGAAACTTGAGCTCGAGAATGAAGATCTGAGGGAGGAAAACTTTAGCTTTAGACGCAAGCTAGAGAAGAAAAATGCAACAATTCCCACTCCATCACCATAGAAGAAATAATTACATGGGTATGGGCACTCCCCTTGGCACTGCCAAGCTTGGGGGAGGTGCCCCGGTATCGTATCACCATCACACTCCTATCTTTACCACTTTATTTAGTTCGATCCTTTTAGTAGTACCTTGATCTTTTAGTTCGAAGTTTTGATATCAAGTAGTTTTGAGTTTTCGTTGTGATCTCTTTTTGTAAGCAAGTCCGTGTGCTATCTATAATAAAGATTAGTGTTGAGTCAAGGGCTTTGCTATGTTGCTATGATCCTGAGAAAGTAGAAAGAACAAAAGAGTTCATATTGATCTTATGGATAGTGATAACTTCACACATAGAAAGTATGAGGCATAAAAATATTGAGAGTTGATGAACGTAGCCTTGGTCATCGTTGCAATTAATAGGAAGTGATAAGGAAAGAGGGTTTCACATATAGATATATTATCTTGGACATCTTTTATGATTGTGAAGCACTCATTAAGTATGACATGCTAAAAGAGTTGATGTTGGACAAGGAAGACAATGTACTGGTTTATGTTTCCCGACATCTCAGTTAAAGTATATTGTTATTGACCTTATAAACATGTTGAGCGTACCTTTCCCCCTCATGCTAGCCAAAACTCCTTGCACCAAGTAGAGATACTACTTGTGCTTCCAAACTCCCTTAAACCCAGTTTTGCCATGAGAGTCCACCATATCTACCTATGGATTGAGTAAGATCCTTCAAGTAAGTTGCCATCGGTGCAAGCAATAAAAATTGCTCTCTAAATATGCATGACTTATTAGTGCAGAGAAAATAAGCTTTGTACGAACTTGCTGTGGAAGTAATAAAAGCGACGGAGTGCATAATAAAGGTCCACATACAAGGGGTAATACAAAGTGACGTTCTTTTGCATTAAGATTTTGTGTATCCAACCCTAAAAGCGCATGACAACCTCTGCTTCCCTCTGCGAAGGGCCTATCTTTTACTTTATGTTTTTACTTTATGCTTGAGTCAAGGTGATCCTCACCTTTCCACTTTTTCATTTTATCCTTTGGCAAGCTCCTCGTGTTTGAAAGGTATTGATACATATATCAAATTGAATGTAAGTTGGCATAGGCTATTATTGTTGACATCACCTAAAGGTGAATACGTTGGGAGGCAACACAATAAGCCCCTATCTTTCTCAGTGTCCGGCTGAAACTCTATAACCACAAGTATTGAGTGAGTGTTAACAATTATGGGGGACTACGAGATAGTTGAGTATGTGATCTTGCTGAAAAGCTCTATTATTGACTCTTTCTGATGTTACGATAAATTGCCATTGCTTCAATGACTAAGATTATAGTTTGTTAGTTCCCAATGAAGTTTATGAACCATATTTGACATTGTGAATTGCTTATTACTTGAACATAGGGAACCATATTAATATATATATATATATATATGCTGTTATTAGAATGATCATGATGCCCTCATGTCCGTATTTTATTTTTATCGACACCTCTATCTCTAAACATGTGGACATATTTCTCGATCTCGGTTTCCGCTTGAGGACAAGCGAGGTCTAAGCTTGGGGGAGTTGATACGTCCATTTTGCATCATGCTTTTATATCAATATTTATTGCATTATGGGCTATTATTACACATTATATCTCAATACTTATGGCTATTCTCTCTTATTTTACAAGGTTTACCATGAAGAGGGGGCATGCCGGCAGCTGGAATTCCAGCTGAAAAAGGAGCAAACATTGGAAACCTATTCTGCACAACTCCAAAAGTCCTGAAACTCCATGAAACCACTTTTTCGATTTATTAAGGAATTATGAGCAAAAGAAATAGGCCAAGGGGCCCACACCCTGTCCAGGAGACAGGGGGCGCCCTCCTATAGGGCGCGCCCCTATCTCCTGGGCCCCCTGGTGGGCTTCCAGCGACCATCTTCTGCTATATGAAGGGTTTTGTCCTGAAAAAATTCGTGGGCAAGCTTACGGGACGAAACTCCGCCGCCACGAGGCGGAACCTTGGCGGAATCAATCTAGGGCTCTAGCGGAGCTGTTCTGCCGGGACACTTCCCTCCGGAAGGGGGAAATCATCACCAATGATCCTCTCATCGGGAGGGGGTCAATCTCCATCAACATCTTCACCAGCACCATCTCCTCTCAAACCCTAGTTCATCTCTTGTATCCAATCTTGTATCCAAAACCACAAATTGGTACCTGTGGGTTGCTAGTAGTCTTGATTACTCCTTGTAGTTGATACTTATTGGTTTACTTGGTGGAAGATTATATGTTCAAATCCTTAATGCATATTATTACACCTCTGATTATGAACATGCTTATGCTTTGTGAGTAGTTACTTTAGTTCCTGAGGACATTGGTGAAGTCTTGCTATTAGTAGTCATGTGAATTTGGTATTCGTTCGATATTTTGATGAGATGTATGTTGTCTCTCCTCTAGTGGTGTTATGTGAACGTCGACTACATGACACTTCACCATTATTTGGGCCTAGAGGAAGGCATGTGGAAGTAATAAGTAGATGATGGGTTGCTAGAGTGACAGAAGCTTAAACCCTAGTTTATGAGTTGCTTCGTTAGGGGTTCATATGGACCCATATGTTTAATGTTGTGGTTAGGTTTACCTTAATACTCCTTTTTGTAGTTGCGGACGCTTGCAATAGGGGTTAATCATAAGTGGGATGCTTGTCCAAGTCAGGGCAGTACCCAAGTGTCAGTCTACCCACATATCAAATTATCAAAGTACCGAATGCGAATCTTACGAACGTGATGAAACTAGCTTGATGATAATTCCCAATGTGTCCTCGGGAGCTCCTTCATTATTATTAGAATTTGTCCAGGCTTATCCTTTGCTCATAAAGGATTGGGCCACCTTGCTGCACCTTATTTACTTTATTTACTTTTGCTCGTTACTATTTATCTTATCACAAAACTATCTATCACCTACTATTTCAGTGCTTGCAGAGAAAACCTTACTGAAAACCGCTTATCATTTCCTTCTGCTCCTCGTTGCGTTCGACACTCTTACTTATTGAAAGGACTATGATAGATCCCCTATACTTGTGGGTCATCAACGAGCAACAAGTAACAAAAGTAAATAAAGTGCAGCAAGGTGGCCCAATCCTTTTTATAGCAAAGGACAAGCCTGGACGAACTCTTATAATAGGAAAAGTGCTACCGAGGACACATGGGAATATCGTCAAACTAGTTTTCATCACGTTCATATGACTCGCGTTCGGTACTTTGATAATTTGATATGTGGGTGGACCGATGCTTAGGTGCTGTTCTTACTTGAACAAGCATCCCACTTATGATTAACCTCTATTGCAAGCATCCGCAACTACAACAAAATTATTAAGGTAAACCTAACCATAGCATGAAACATATGGATCCAAATCAGCCCCTTACAAAGCAACGCATAAATTAGGGTTTAAGCTTCTGTCACTCTAGCAACCCATCATCTACTTATTACTTCCCAATGCCTTCCTCTAGGCCCAAATAATGGTGAAGTGTTATGTAGTCGATGTTCACATAACACCACTAGAGGCTAGACAACATACATATTATCAAAATATCGAACGAATACCAAATTCACATGACTACTAATAGCAAGACTTATCCCTTGTCCTCAGGAACAAACGTAACTACTCACAAAGCATATTCATGTTCATAATCAGAGGGGTAATAATATGCATAAAGGATCTGAACATATGATCTTCCACCAAATAAACCAACTAGAATCAACTACAAGGAGTAATGAACACTACTAGCAACCTACTAGCACCAATCCCGGACTTGGAGACAAGAATTCGATACAAGAGATGAACTAGGGTTTGAAGATGAGATGGTGCTGGTGAAGATGTTGATGGAGATTGCCCTCTCCTGATGAGAGGATCGTTGGTGATGACGTTGGTGATGATTTCCCCCTCCCGAAGGGAAGTGTCCCCGGCAGAACAGCTCCGCCGGAGCCCTAGATTGGTTCCGCCAAGGTTTCGCCTCATGGCGGCGGGGTCTCGTCCCGAAAGGTTGCTTCTTGTTTTTTTCTCATCGAAAGACCTCATATAGGAGAAGATGGGCGTCGGAGAGCCACCAGGGGGCCCACGAGGTAGGGAGGCACGCCCCAGGGGTAATTGTAGCCTTTTAGATAAGTAAGAGTGTCGAACCCAACGAGGAGCATAAGGAAATGACAAGTGGTTTTCAGCAAGGTAATGTCTGTAGAAAATGTAAGTAATAGAGTAGTTTGATAGCAAGATAATTTGTTACGAGCAAGTAACGGTAGTAGTAAAAAAAGTGCAGCAAGGTAGCCCAATCCTTTTGAGGCAAAGGACAGGCCAAAATGGTCTCTTATGATAAGCAAAGTGTTCTTGAGGGTACACGGGAATTTCATCTAGTCACTTTCATCATGTCGGTTCGATTCGTGTTCGCTTTGATAATTTGGTATGTGGGTGGACCGGTACTTAGGTGTTGTTCTTACTTGAACAAACCTCCTACTTATGATTAACCCCCTCGCAAGCATGCGCAACTACGAGAAAAGTATTAAGAATAAATTGTAACCATAGCATTAAACTTTTGGATCCAATCGGTCCCTTACGGAATAGCGCATAAACTAGGGTTTAAGCTTCTGTAACTCTTGCGACCCATCGTCTAATAACTACTCCACAATGCATTCCCTTAGGCCCAAATATGGTGAAGTGTCATGTAGTTGGTGTTCACATGGCACTACTAAGGGAATCACAACATACATATCATCAAAATATCAAACACATATCAAGTTCACATGATTACTTGCAACATGATTTCTCCCGTGACCTCAAGAACAAAAGTAACTACTCACAAATGATAATCATGCTCAAGATTAGAGGGGTATTAAATATCATAATGGATCTGAACATATAATCTTCCACCAAATAAACCATATAGTAATCGACTACAAGACGCAATCAACACTATTAGTCACCCACAAGCACCAATCTATAGTTCTGGTATAAAGATTGAACACAAGAGAGATGAACTAGGGTTTGAGAGGAGATGGTGTTGTTGAAGATGTTCATGGAGATAGCCCTCCCCAATATGGGAGAGTTGTTGGTGATGATGATGACGATGATTTCCCCCTCCAGGAGGGAAGTTCCCCAGGCGGAATCGCTCCACCGGAGGAAAAAATGCTCCTGCCTAGGTTCCGCCTCGAGACGGCGACGCTTTGTCCCAAAAAAGCTCCCTTTATTTTTTCTAGGCCAAATCACTTATGTACCAGAAGAGGGGCACCGAAGGTGGGCCTAGGTGAGAATAACCCACTAGGGCATGCCTGGGCTCCCTGGCGCGCCTAGGTGGGCCCCCTCTGGTACTTATTGGCTCCAAAAATCCTCATTTATTCCATAAAAAATCCTCGTGAAGTTTCAGCTCATTTGGAGTTGTGTAGAATAGGTAGCCTGACGTAGCTTTTTCAGGTCCAGATTTCCAGCTGCCGGAATTCTCCCCTTTTGTATATACCTTGCATATTTTGAGAGAAAAGGCATTAGAATTACTCCAAAAAGCATTATTATGCAATAAAACAACATAAATAACAATAGGTAATCATGATGCAAAATGGACGTATCAACTGCCCCAAGCGCTTGTCCTCAAGTGAAAACCGAAATCGAAAAACATGTCCACATTCTTAGAGAGAGAGGTGTCGATAAAAACAAAATACGGACATATAAGCATTGTGTAATTTATTATAACAGCAACAAACTTTAACATAAAACTTTTATCATAGACTTCTCATGAACAAGTAACAATTCATCACAACATCGAAGTATCAAATATAAACTCTATTGGAAACCAACAAACTATGTTTTCAGTCAACTTTGCAACTACAATTCATCATCTTTTCAGGAAGGGTCACGTATCGGAGCCTTTAGGCAAGTCCACATACTCAACCATCATATACTCTTCTATGATTGCTAACACTCACCGCGTACACATGAGCAAAAGATTTAAACCGGACACATAGAAAGATATGGGCTTATAGTTTAGCCTCCCAATGCATTCACCTCAAGGGTGATGTCAACAATAATAACTCATGCTACCCATATACAACTGGATATATGCGCCTAGATCTTTCCTCACCACGTGATGCTTGCCAAAAGAGAAAATAAAAAGGAATAGAGAGAAGAACTTTGACTCTTGGATGAAAGTAAATACATAAAAGTAAAAGATAGGCCCTCCGTAGAGGAAGCAGAGGTTGCCATGCACTTTTTGTTTGTATGCTCAACCCCTTAGTGCAAGAGAACGTCACATTATAATGCCCCTTATGGTGGCAACCTTTATTATGCGGTCCGTCGCTTTTATTCTTCGCCATCACAAGTTTCGTACATCGCTCAATTTTCTATTACACTAAATGATCTAACACTTTTAAAAGCAATTTTTATTGCCTTATTGCACCGGTGACAACTTACTTGAAGGACCTTACTCAATCCATAGGTAGGTATGGTGGACTCTCAAAACAAGATTTGGGTTTAAGGAATTTTGGATGCACAAGTAGTATCTCTACTGTGCGGAATTTTTGGCTAGAAAATATGGGGGGCAAACACCACATGTTGAAGGATCTATGAGAATATAGCTTATATGTGAATATGAATAAACATAAATCATTACATTGTCTTCCTTGTCCAACATCAACAATTTTGGTATATAATATTTTGATGGGCGCTCATAATCACAAAATATTTCCAGGATAGTGTATTTGCAAGTGAATATTCTCTTCCCTTATTAATTCTTTCATGAGTTGCATCATTGACCAATGCTATGTTTGTCAATCTACAATAAATTTTTCTACTTATACTTTTCCTTATGTGATGTCATTACTTACCATAGGATTAGTATATGATCTTTTTCATTTATTTCCTTTCTTTTATTGAAACAAGAAAGTAAAAGAAGCAAAACTCAAATAAACTTTATTATATATATCGCACACGATTACAAGGATAAATCACTAAGCAAACTCTCGAGAAGAAAGGATCGAACTAAAATTCTATTCATCTAAAGCAAAAGATAACTATGGATCGGACTAAGAAAAGTACAGGCAAAAGATAGTGGAGGTGATATGATACCGGGGCACCTCCCCCAAGCTTGGCGAAAGCCCAGGGGAGTTCCATACCCGATACTCAGTTTTCTTTTGGTGATGAAGAAGGTGATGGTGATCAAGCGGTAGCGATCTTGTCCTCAGGTTTCCACGGCAGAGGCTCACCATCATAAGAGGAAGAGTGAGTCACTCGGTTCCTGCAATTGGCAGCCAAACTTATACCTTTAGACCTTGCCTCATATTCAAAGACTTGGTTTTGAAGGTCGTAGATCTGGCTCTGGAGGAAGTTGATTTTCTCGTTTAAGGAGAAGACAATGTCCTTCATGGACTTTCCATCCACCTTGAGATCATGGGTGTAGTCCGCGATCATGAGGTGATAGGCATTGAGTCCACGTTCCACCATCCCCTTGCACCGGAAGACTTCCTGCTCCATAGCTTCAAGCCCGGCCTCCACAGATCCAGTTCCCTTGTGTGACGCCCCCGATTCAATCGTACACTAATCATGCACGCAAACGTGTACGATCAAGATCAGGGACTCACGGGAAGATATCACAACACAACTCTAAAACATAAATAAGTCATACAAGCATCATAATACAAGCCAGGGGCCTCGAGGGCTCGAATACAAGTGCTCGATCATAGACGAGTCAGCGGAAGCAACAATATCTGAGTACAGACATAAGTTAAACAAGTTTGCCTTAAGAAGGCTAGCACAAACTGGGATACAGATCGAAAGAGGCGCAGGCCTCCTGCCTGGGATCCTCCTAAACTACTCCAGGTCGTCATCAGCGGGCAGCACGTAGTAGTAGGCACCTCCAGTGTAGTAGGGGTCGTTGTCGACGGTGGCGTCTGGCTCCTGGACTCCAGCATCTGGTTGCGACAACCAGAAAGAAAGGAAAGGGGAAAAAGGGGGGAGAAAGCAACCGTGAGTACTCATCCAAAGTACTCGCAAGCAAGGAACTACACTACATATGCATGGGTATATGTGTAAGGAGGCCATATCAGTGGACTGAACTGCAGAATGCCAGAATAAGAGGGGGATAACTAATCCTGTCGAAGACTACGCTTCTCGCAGCCACCGTCTTGCATCAAGTAGAAGAGAGTAGATTGAAGTCCTCCAAGTAGCATCTCCAAGTAGCATCTCCAAATAGCATCTCATAGCATAATCCTACCCGGCGATCCCCTCCTCATATCCCTGAGGTAGAGCGACCACCGGTTGTATCTGGCACTTGGAAGGGTGTGTTTTATTAAGTATCCGGTTCTAGTTGTCATAAGGTCAAGGTACAACTCCAAGTCGTCCTGTTACCGAAGATCACGACTATTCGAATAGATTAACTTCCCTGCAGGGGTGCACCACATTCCCCAACACGCTCGATCCCATTTGGCCGGACACACTTTCCTGGGTCATGCCCGGCTTCGGAAGATCAACACGTCGCAGCCCCACCTAGGCAAAACAGAGAGGCCAGCACGCCGGTCTAAACCTAAGCGCACAGGGGTCTGGGCCCATCGCCCATAGCACACCTGCACGTTGCGAGGGCGGCCGGAAGCAGAACTAGCCCCCTTAATACAAGAGCAGGCTTACGTTCCAATCCGGCGCGCGCCGCTCCGTCGCTGACGTCTGAAGTGCTTCGGCTGATACCACGACGCCGGGATACCCATAACTACTCCCACGTAGATGGTTAGTGCGTATAGGCTCGTAGCCAACTCAGATCAAATACCAAGATCTCGTTAAGCATGTTAAATATCCGCGAACGCCGAACAGGGCCAGGCCCACCTCTCTCCTAGGTGGTCTCAACCTGCCCTGTCGCTCCGCCACAAAGTAACAGTCGGGCACCGTCGGGAACACAGGCCCACCTCTACCGGGATGGAGCCACCTGTCCTTTCAGCCCCCATCTCCGAACAGTATCACAGGTAATGTAACAGTGTAAAGTATATAGTATATGCCCGTGATCACCTCCCGAAGTGATCACAGCCTAGTAGTATAGCATGGCAGACGGACAAGAGTGTAGGGCCACTGATGGAACACTAGCATCCTATACTAAGCAGTAGGATAGCAGGTAAAGGTAACAACAATAGTAGCAAGGACAGGCTATGCAGCAGTATAGGATTAACTGAAAGCAGTAACATGCTACACTACTCTAATGCAAGCAGTATAGAGGAGAATAGGCGATATCTGGTGATCAAGGGGGGGGGCTTGCCTGGTTGCTCTGGCAAGAGAGAGAGGGGTCGTCAACTCCGTAGTCGAACTGGTCAATAGCAGCGTCGGTCTCGTAGTCTACCGGAGAGAAGAGGGGGAAGAAATAATGAATACAGAGCAAACAAAGCATCACAAAATATAACAAGGCAATACGCGGTGTTCGGTGTGCCCTAACGCGGTAGTAGGTGATACCGGTGAAGGGGGGAAAACATCCGGGAAAGTATTCCCGGGGTTCCGTGTTTTCGGGCAGAGGAACCGGAGGGGGAAAGTTGCGAGTTTGATATGTTAGGGGTGTGTGGTGGACGAACGGGCTGCGTATCCGGAATCATCTCGTCGTTCTGAGCAACTTTCATGTTGAAAATATTTTAATCCGGGTTACGGATTAAAAGATATGATTTTCTAAAGATTTATTTAATTTCTGGAATTTAATTAATTATTTAATTTAATTCGAAAATGGAATTATGACATCAGCACGATGTCATGCTGATGTCAGCAGTCAATAGGGTTGACTGGTCAACCTGACCAGTGGGACCCACTGGTCAGCGACACATTTTAATTAGTCATCTAATTTAACCTAATTAGTATTAATTAGGAGGGGGCCACTGTCATTGAGTAATTAATTAATTGACTAACAGTTTAGTTAGTTTAGTTATTTGATTAGTTTAATTAATCAAAATTAATTAAGTTAACTATTTCTTTAATTAACTAATTAATTAATTAATTATTATTTTTGTAAACGTTCTGTGGGGGGGTTGGGGCCCCACATGTCATAGGCAAGGGGGCCATAGCGGGTGTGGGCTACGGGCACAGGGAGTTCGGGCGCATGGGCGCAGCCACGAGGACGCACCCGGTGGGGCGCGCGGGCGCCGATGGGGTCGGGGAGAGGGGCGGCCAGCGCCGGCGAGCGGCGGGGCCGGCAGGAACGGCAGCAGGCAGCGGGGCACACGCGGCCAATGGCCAGCGGCGACGCTAGGAGAGGGGCGAGGCCATGGCCGAGGTGGCCGGAGCAGGGGAGGTGATGGCACAAGGCGGGGCCGGAGGCCACGGTGCCGGCCAAGCGGCCGGAGCGGCGATCACCGCGGTGGGAGGCGACACGGGGACGTGGGGACAGGGGACGAAGGAGCGGCATCTTCGGGCGAGGCGAGCGCAAAGTGGCGTGGCCGGACGGGGCGCCACGCTCGGCCAGGGCGCGACCCGGCCGCGGTGAGCGCGTGAGACAGAGGAGGGGAGGAGGAGTCGGGGCTCACTGCGGGATGCAGGGATCGGGGCAATGGGGCGCGGGGAGGAGGATGGTGACGCGCGTCGGAGAGGAGGCAGTCCGGCAGGGTAGAACGACGAGGTGGAGGCGGCGGCGTCCCGGCGAGGTGCGACGGCGGCGGGGTCGGGCGGCGTGGCGACGTGGTTCTGGCGAGGGGTACTCCAAGCGGTTGTGGCGTCGGGATCGAGTCCCAACTCCAGATCGAGGGTGGCGCGTGGAGGGGCGCCGGGGCGACTCGGGGTGAGGCGAGGAGGCGTCCGGCGAGGGGGAGGATGGTGACGGGCGACGCCGGTGACGCGGGATCTGGCTCCCCCCGTCTCGATCC
>NC_041393.1:20621373-20622295 GCF_002162155.2 Triticum dicoccoides | reverse complement strand
ATTATTATTTTTGTAAACGTTCTGTGGGGGGGTTGGGGCCCCACATGTCATAGGCAAGGGGGCCATAGCGGGTGTGGGCTACGGGCACAGGGAGTTCGGGCGCATGGGCGCAGCCACGAGGACGCACCCGGTGGGGCGCGCGGGCGCCGATGGGGTCGGGGAGAGGGGCGGCCAGCGCCGGCGAGCGGCGGGGCCGGCAGGAACGGCAGCAGGCAGCGGGGCGCACGCGGCCAATGGCCAGCGGCGACGCTAGGAGAGGGGCGAGGCCATGGCCGAGGTGGCCGGAGCAGGGGAGGTGATGGCGCAAGGCAGGGCCGGAGGCCACGGTGCCGGCCAAGCGGCCAGAGCGGCGATCACCGCGGTGGGAGGTGACACGGGGACGTGGGGACAGGGGACGAAGGAGCGGCATCTTCGGGCGAGGCGAGCGCAAAGTGGCGTGGCCGGACGGGGCGCCACGCTCGGCCAGGGCGCGACCTGGCCGCGGTGAGCGCGTGAGACAGAGGAGGGGAGGAGGAGTCGGGGCTCACTGCGGGATGCAGGGATCGGGGCAATGGGGCGCGGGGAGGAGGATGGTGACGCGCGTCGGAGAGGAGGCAGTCCGGCGGGGTAGAACGACGAGGTGAAGGCGGCGGCGTCCTGGCGAGGTTCGACGGCGGCGGGGTCGGGCGGCGTGGCGACGTGGTTCCGGCGAGGGGTACTCCAAGCGGTTGTGGCGTCGGGATCGAGTCCCAACTCCAGATCGAGGGTGGCGCGTGGAGGGGCGTCGGGGCGACTCGGGGTGAGGCGAGGAGGCGTCCGGCGAGGGGGAGGATGGTGACGGGCGACGCCGGTGACGCGGGATCTGGCTCCCCCCGTCTCGATCCAGACGAGGGAGAGAGGGGAACGTGGGAGGAGAGAGTGGGGGGGGAGTGGACGAGTGGGG
>NC_041393.1:20613359-20621243 GCF_002162155.2 Triticum dicoccoides | reverse complement strand
GGGCGGCGGAGGCCAGCTGGGCCACTTGGCCCAGCGGGGGGGGGGTGTCTGTTGTTTTTGTTTTATTTTGTTTTCCTTTCACTTGTTTCTTTTTTTTTATTTATTTTCCTTTCTGTTTTATTCAGTTTAAAATATTTATGCATTTTATAAAAATGTGTTTACTTCACCATAATTATCTATGCAATATTTGACACGGTCCGAACATTTTTGTTTTAAAGTTTGAAAACTTTGTTTGTTTGCCAAAAATTCAAATTTGAATTTGAATCGTTTTGAACTAACGCGAGATTAGCGACAGTAATGGAGGTGGCAAGGCGTCATTAGGAGAGGTTACTGTAGCTTGATTATCCGGGCGTCACAATTCTCCTCCACTATAAGAAATCTCGTCCCGAGATTTAAGAGGGGGACTAAGGGGGGAGGGATTGGGTTACGAAAATTCTAACGAGTGTTCTCGGTCTTGGTTGCTCTTCCTGAAGTAATTGATCCTCCTCGTTGATGTCCTTATTTCTTTGCTTCAGGTCATCATGGTGAAGTCGGCATCCTTTTCTTTGGGAATTCCAACGTACTTACAAATAGGTAAGGGGCAGCGCTGCAATGATAGGATGTTATAAGGGAAATTCAGCTGGGGGTATCCCAAGAATGAACATATGAGTATCTCTCGAGTTGAACAAATGACACACATCGAGAGCAAAGTAAGACAGTGCAATAAGAAGTTTCAAGCGGATAGGCAATCGTTCATTGCCTGAAGCAGAGTGCGAAAGGGGTTCAGAGCAACGGGAATAAGTATTGCGTTCGGCAACAGATTTGATGATCCCTCGGAAGATGGCTCGTGAATTACATACGAGGCCACACGCGAGGAACAACCTTGGGAACAGGGGGTGCAGGAGAGTCAGGTTTCGATCCTGCGGAATTGTGGGTTATGGGCCCACCATGTGGTTTAAAGTAGAAAGGGGGCTGCCATCTTGCATGGTCACGAAAGCAAGGCATGACAGAGGGTACCATGTCAGTTATGTCGGCAACAACATCGGTACCAAGGGCGAGGGACAAAGAGAACCATTTTCCTGCTCGTTGAACGAGGCGGACCATTAGGCAAGGTTCTCGTCCATCGGTGGATACCGGAATGTCATCAATAATACTAACAGGGTCTTGCTGACAGAACTGTACACCGAGGTGCTTACTAAAGCAGTGACTTATTACTGCTTAGATCATATAAACCTCAAGAAGGTTAAACATAACAATGGAAAGGAAAATGTATTTAAACACATATTTCAAGGGTATATCCCTTCCAAGGACAAGCGGAGCATGATATCCATGACAGGATAGAAAGTAGAAACCGTTTAGGTAAGGGGAGAGGAATTTGATGACAATACCCATACAGCGGTGTTTGGATAATTGATAAATAAAATTTAGCATCGTGCTTCAAATGTTCCTGTTGAAAATCGGAGTACCATTGACATGCTTCGAGATAGCATTGACATGGTCTTCAGGTGAAGATCAGACTTTGGAAACACGAAGGATCCATCAGGAATCACTAGTAGAATAAGTCTTACAATTTCCTCATGGATGAACGGATAACCTTGCTGAAAAGGAATCTATAATGATAGGTCCTCCAGCCGAGGGGGGGGGGGGTGCTAGGCATGACATCATGTTACCGGGTCATCAAAGGATCATCATCATAACTCTTGGAAAGTTGTCCCAACCATCATATCCGACCGAGATTCAGATCCGATTGGTGTCAGGATACCTCAGACTTAGGATTCCTGAGAAGAAAAGGTGCAACGCAAATTGACGAGACGACATTGTAAGATTCTCGGGGAAATGAACTATGAAGGGATTTCCGTTAACAAGAGTTCATCATTAACCCAAGGAGAGGACAAGGAGGTGTCTGGTGAACTCAACGGCAATTCATCGAGATTTCCAAAAGATGGATTTCCACAATTATGTGAACAAGGAGATAACATTTGTCGGATCAAATGAGAAAATGGTGTATGCTCGAGGAGAACATACACAGTTAAACATTGGATGAGAGGTGCACCGGGAATATGGGCTGAGTTGCACGACCAATGCCGGAATGATGATTCAATAATCAATAGTCTAAGAATGAACGACCGACCATTAACTTCAAAGCAATATGGTTGCTAGAAGGAAAGAATACAAACAACACCGTTCACTTGTTGGAATTAACACGGGGACCAAGAAAGAATGGTGATGGTGAGAAGTATTTCTATGTCAAGAATTCTCAAGAGGGGGAACAAATCTCAGAACATTCTTGATATAAAGGACGGTAATACTCTAAGGTAAAGAAGAACAATTTGCTGGATAGCAAGGAAACCAAGGTACAACACAAATTGTGAACAAGTTTGTGTTGGGGGGGGGAGGCAAGAATGTTGCCGATGATAACTCAAATCATCGAGGGACAAGGATGGTATTTCTCATCATGAATTCAATTGATATCCTGGAAGAACTCATAAGGTTGATGAGGATCACGACACATTTGTCGACAGATTTCATGAAGAAGTAATCAATCAGCGACGACATCAAGTCAAAGGAATGATGAAGCCAAAAGTCATTGGAACCATGGCTACGACACAAACTCGAACTCAAGCTTGTTGTTTAAGGTGAAGGGGTATGACGAGGAAAATCGACGTAAGGTTAGTTCATCGTCGAAAATTGGTGCTCCGAGAATAAGGACCAGGTAGCACCGTTAGAATCGTCACGACAATGATATAGCCAAACAGGCTAGGAATGGTGTGATCGGGTACAAACTCGTACTTATAGAAGCTTACTGAAGAGTTGTTGAACCGTAGAGCGGACTCGGTTCAGTTATCGGTGTCTTTGAGTGTTCAATAACTCCGAGCCCATGAAAAATTGTAATCGGTGAGTATGTAGTACTTGATGAAGAACTCATAAGAAATTATGCAGTTCCAAGATAATCTCGAGATACCAGGTGGTAATACTCGACGACAGATCAAACTAGAAGTTGAACTGGGGTATTGCTCTATAGAAGACAAGTGCTTAAACTTGCACAGGACATGATATTTAAAGGAGAACATGGTCAGAACCACGATTGCAAAAAGGCCAGATCTCATATATAAGATGAACTTATACCAAGGGAATAATTGATTTTAAAAGAAGCTTCGATGAGAAGATGTACATCGTGTCCATGGGCATGAACGCAAAGTTCAAGGTCGACTCCCACTTCTCCAATGCACAACCTTTCATTCACTTCTCGCGCTCAATGAAGTTGCAGTTTCGAAATTTTATCTGGCAAAATACCAGAAGAGTACGACTCGTGAAAACTTTCGAGTTCACACCTATTAAGGAAGGCATAGGTTCAACCCATCGGGGCATCTTAGAATCATATACCAGAATCTTTAGAAGTAATTAACTCAAGCTCGAAGACAGAGCATGGTTAAGAAAGCAGAGGATACAATTTACCAAAGGCATTATGTATCAGAGGAAAGGCTCACAAGATTATTGAATATGAAGGGCGTTGTCAGATAAAATCCAACAAAGGATCTGGTGGTCCACAAGGGATCTGACGTGAGCATCGGTACTCAACTAGAGGAAGAAGATTGCAAGGAGATCAGATTATAGAAACAACTGACTAACTCAATTGTCAAATGCAAAGGAATTATGAGTTCCAAATCAAGGGATCAGAACCAATGCTCTGAGTAGGGATGGATAAGTTGAATAGCCTTAGGGTACAATCAATGACAATTGGATTGGTCGAGAACCAATTCCAGTTAAAAGAATGGCAGCTTAGCCGGAGAAGTAATTTATAAGGATCAATGATGATTGCGTGCATTCGCAAACATATTGAGTCAACAGACTCAAAATGATAATGACAAGGAATGTCATTAAGACTAAGAGACTTATGGGATTAACCATAATGCGAGCAAGCAAGAATTTCAAGAGCCAAAGGCTCCAGAGGATTTTCGGAAGATCGAATAGTATTTTAAAGACTTTTGTGAAACTCATGAACAACTGGGGATGAGCGGATACTTGACAAGTGCGGGGATTTATTTGAAGGGGTATTCATGTGGCAAAGAACTGCTAGGCAGTAGGCACGAAGTATTCTCGGAACAATAGAGAAAACTTCGGGTATCTTGTAATAACAAGAACAATGGGGAATGATCGTAAGAATGGCAAGTGTAAGTAGTTATCCATAAGGATTTATCGGTGGTCGGGAATAGCAAAAGTGATGGGCACAAAGTCTCGAGAGAATATCAAAGAGTATCTCCGAAATCTTCTGGTGCAGCCGGTGACCATCTGGACTGAAGGGGCTCTCCGGGAGAAAGTATTTTCGAGAACCTAAAGTTAGTTTTTAGTAAAAATCGTTTAACCCGAATAGAAGAGGGTTCAGAATCCCAGAGTAAAGGTCGAGGAATAAAAGATCCTAATACCTCCCGATGGCGACGTGGGCCCATGGGCCACACAACCATGTTAGTAAAAGTTTTTCAACGACTAGACTCGACTTCGGCCAAGGAGTTGGAAAGAGGGATTCCTACAGGCAGTCGGCTCTGATACGAACTTGTGACGCCCCCGATTCAATCGTACACTAATCATGCACGCAAACGTGTACGATCAAGATCAGGGACTCACGGGAAGATATCACAACACAACTCTAAAACATAAATAAGTCATACAAGCATCATAATACAAGCCAGGGGCCTCGAGGGCTCGAATACAAGTGCTCGATCATAGACGAGTCAGCGGAAGCAACAATATCTGAGTACAGACATAAGTTAAACAAGTTTGCCTTAAGAAGGCTAGCACAAACTGGGATACAGATCGAAAGAGGCGCAGGCCTCCTGCCTGGGATCCTCCTAAACTACTCCAGGTCGTCATCAGCGGGCATCACGTAGTAGTAGGCACCTCCAGTGTAGTAGGGGTCGTCGTCGATGGTGGCGTCTGGCTCCTGGACTCCAGCATCTGGTTGCGACAACCAGAAAGAAAGGAAAGGGGAAAAAGGGGGGAGAAAGCAACCGTGAGTACTCATCCAAAGTACTCGCAAGCAAGGAACTACACTACATATGCATGGGTATATGTGTAAGGAGGCCATATCAGTGGACTGAACTGCAGAATGCCAGAATAAGAGGGGGATAACTAATCCTGTCAAAGACTACGCTTCTCGCAGCCACCGTCTTGCATCAAGTAGAAGAGAGTAGATTGAAGTCCTCCAAGTAGCATCTCCAAGTAGCATCTCCAAATAGCATCTCATAGCATAATCCTACCCGGCGATCCCCTCCTCATATCCCTGAGGTAGAGCGACCACCGGTTGTATCTGGCACTTGGAAGGGTGTGTTTTATTAAGTATCCGGTTCTAGTTGTCATAAGGTCAAGGTACAACTCCAAGTCGTCCTATTACCGAAGATCACGGCTATTCGAATAGATTAACTTCCCTGCAGGGGTGCACCACATTCCCCAACACGCTCGATCCCATTTGGCCGGACACACTTTCCTGGGTCATGCCCGGCCTCGGAAGATCAACACGTCGCAGCCCCACCTAGGCAAAACAGAGAGGCCAGCACGCCGGTCTAAACCTAAGCGCACAGGGGTCTGGGCCCATCGCCCATAGCACACCTGCACGTTGCGAGGGCGGCCGGAAGCAGAACTAGCCCCCTTAATACAAGAGCAGGCTTACGTTCCAATCCGGCGCGCGCCGCTCCGTCGCTGACGTCTGAAGTGCTTCGGCTGATACCACGACGCCGGGATACCCATAACTACTCCCACGTAGATGGTTAGTGCGTATAGGCTCGTAGCCAACTCAGATCAAATACCAAGATCTCGTTAAGCGTGTTAAATATCCGCGAACGCCGAACAGGGCCAGGCCCACCTCTCTCCTAGGTGGTCTCAACCTACCCTGTCGCTCCGCCACAAAGTAACAGTCGGGGACCGTCGGGAACCCAGGCCCACCTCTACCGGGATGGAGCCACCTGTCCTTTCAGCCCCCATCTCCGAACAGTATCACAGGTAATGTAATAGTGTAAAGTATATAGTATATGCCCGTGATCACCTCCCGAAGTGATCACAGCCCAGTAGTATAGCATGGCAGACGGACAAGAGTGTAGGGCCACTGATGGAACACTAGCATCCTATACTAAGCAGTAGGATAGCAGGTAAAGGTAACAACAATAGTAGCAAGGACAGGCTATGCAGCAGTATAGGATTAACTGAAAGCAGTAACATGCTACACTACTCTAATGCAAGCAGTATAGAGGAGAATAGGCGATATCTGGTGATCAAGGGGGGGGGGGGCTTGCCTGGTTGCTCTGGCAAGAGAGAGAGGGGTCGTCAACTCCGTAGTCGAACTGGTCAGTAGCAGCGTCGGTCTCGTAGTCTACCGGAGAGAAGAGGGGGAAGAAATAATGAATACAGAGCAAACAAAGCATCACAAAATATAACAAGGCAATACGCGGTATTCGGTGTGCCCTAATGCGGTAGTAGGTGATACCGGTGAAGGGGGGAAAACATCCGGGAAAGTATTCCCGGGGTTCCGTGTTTTCGGGCAGAGGAACTGGAGGGGGAAAGTTGCGAGTTTGATATGTTAGGGGTGTGTGGTGGACGAACGGGCTGCGTATCCGGAATCGTCTCGTCGTTCTGAGCAACTTTCATGTTGAAAATATTTTAATCCGGGTTACGGATTAAAAGATATGATTTTCTAAAGATTTATTTAATTTCTGGAATTTAATTAATTATTTAATTTAATTCGAAAATGGAATTATGACATCAGCACGATGTCATGCTGATGTCAGCAGTCAACAGGGTTGACTGGTCAACCTGACCAGTGGGACCCACTGGTCAGTGACACATTTTAATTAGTGATCTAATTTAACCTAATTAGTATTAATTAGGAGGGGGCCACTGTCATTGAGTAATTAATTAATTAATTGACTAACAGTTTAGTTAGTTTAGTTATTTGATTAGTTTAATTAATCAAAATTAATTAAGTTAACTATTTCTTTAATTAACTAATTAATTAATTATTATTATTTTTGTAAACGTTCTGTGGGGGGGGTTGGGGCCCCACATGTCATAGGCAAGGGGGCCATAGCGGGTGTGGGCTACGGGCACAGGGAGTTCGGGCGCATGGGCGCAGCCACGAGGACGCACCCGGTGGGGCGCGCGGGCGCCGATGGGGTCGGGGAGAGGGGCGGCCAGCGCCGGCGAGCGGCGGGGCCGGCAGGAACGGCAGCAGGCAGCGGGGCGCACGCGGCCAATGGCCAGCGGCGACGCTAGGAGAGGGGCGAGGCCATGGCCGAGGTGGCCGGAGCAGGGGAGGTGATGGCGCAAGGCGGGGCCGGAGGCCACGGTTCCGGCCAAGCGGCCGGAGCGGCGATCACCGCGGTGGGAGGCGACACGGGGACGTGGGGACAGGGGACGAAGGAGCGGCATCTTCGGGCGAGGCGAGCGCAAAGTGGCGTGGCCGGACGGGGCGCCACGCTCGGCCAGGGCGCGACCCGGCCGCGGTGAGCGCGTGAGACAGAGGAGGGGAGGAGGAGTCGGGGCTCACTGCGGGATGCAGGGATCGGGGCAATGGGGCGCGGGGAGGAGGATGGTGACGCGCGTCGGAGAGGAGGCAGTCCGGCGGGGTAGAACGACTAGGTGGAGGCGGCGGCGTCCCGGCGAGGTGCGACGGCGGCGGGGTCGGGCGGCGTGGCGATGTGGTTCCGGCGAGGGGTACTCCAAGCGGTTGTGGCGTCGGGATCGAGTCCCAACTCCAGATCGAGGGTGGCGCGTGGAGGGGCGCCGGGGCGACTCGGGGTGAGGCGAGGAGGCGTCCGGCGAGGGGGAGGATGGTGACGGGCGACGCCGGTGACGCGGGATCTGGCTCCCCCCGTCTCGATCCAGACGAGGGAGATAGGGGAACGTGGGAGGAGAGAG
>NC_041393.1:20590463-20612993 GCF_002162155.2 Triticum dicoccoides | reverse complement strand
GGGGTGTCTGTTGTTTTTGTTTTATTTTGTTTTCCTTTCACTTGTTTCTTTTTTTTTATTTATTTTCCTTTCTGTTTTATTCAATTTAAAATATTTATGCATTTTATAAAAATGTGTTTACTTCACCATAATTATCTATGCAATATTTGACACGGTCCGAACATTTTTGTTTTAAAGTTTCAAAACTTTGTTTGTTTGCCAAAAATTCAAATTTGAATTCGAATCGTTTTGAACTAACGCGAGATTAGCGACAGTAATGGAGGTGGCAAGGCGTCATTAGGAGAGGTTACTGTAGCTTGATTATCCGGGCGTCACACCTTGGGGCCTTGCACATCGCGGATGTGGATCACCCCATCACGCATCTGGATAGCTTGAGGGTGCTGCATCACCTCCCGTAGATATGGGTTGACGATGTTCTCAAAGAACTTGTCCTTGGAGGTCTCAAAGAACTTGTCCTTGGAGGAGCTTGAAACGGTCGTGGTGGATTAGATCTGACAGAAAACAACAAGAAAAGAAAATAGGAGATTTCTCCATGATACAGAGGTAAACAGGTTTGGGGAGTATATAAAGATTTTTTTTATCTTTGGAAACAAGCAAATGGAAGAAAAATGGAGTCCGGAAGGTACCTGAGGTGGGCACAACCCACCTGGGTGCGCCTGGCTCCAGGCGCACCCTCGTGTCTTGTGCCCACCAGGGTCACCTTCCTGGTAGTTTCTTATTTTCCTAACTTTCTAAATATTCCAAAACTGACAAAAAATATTTTTGCGGATTTTTCGGAGTCCGTTTACTCACCGTATCACGTACCTCCTATTTTTCACGATTCTAGAGCGTTTCGGAAGGTTTCTTTTATGTGTTCTTCCGGTGACATAGTTTGGATAATATTGCCTTCAACATTAATGGGCGTACCTGAGATATAATGTTTTATTCATTGCCCATTAACAACATTCGGGTTAGTACCTTCGGCATTATTTATTTTGATAGCTCTAGATCGATAAACCTCCTCAATAACATAGGATCCTTCCCATTGGGAAATGAGTTTTCCTGCAAAGAATCTGAAACGAGAGTTGTACAAAAGAACATATTCTCTAATTTTGAACTCACGCTTTTGGATTCTTTTATCATGCCATCTTTTAACTTTTTCTTTGAATAACTTTGCATTTTCATAAGCTTGGGTTCTCCACTCATCTAATGAGCTAATATCAAATAACCTCTTTTCACCAGCAAGTTCGAAATCATAGTTAAGTTCTTCAATGCCCAATATGCTTTATGTTCTAACTAAAGAGGCAAATGACAAGCTTTTCCATAAACCATTTTATAAGGACACATACCCATAGGATTTTTATATGCTATTCTATAAGACCAAAGTGCATCATCTAATTTCTTAGACCAATTCTTCTGGGACCTATTGACAGTCTTTTGTAAAATTAGTTTTAATTGTCTATTGCTAAGTTTAACTTGACCACTAGACTGAGGATGATAGGGTGATGCAATTCAATGTTAACATCATACTTGGCGAGCATTTTATGGAAGGCACCATGAATAAAATGTGAACCACCATCAGTCATTAAATATCTAGGGACTCCAAACCTTGGGAAAATAACTTCCTTAGCATTTTAATAGAGGTGTTTTGATCGGCACTACTAGTTGGAATAACTTCTACACACTTAGTAACATAATTAAAAATGACCAAAATATGAGTATACCCATTAGAGGAAGGAAAGGTCCCATGAAATCAAATCACCAAACATCAAATGGTTCAACTACAAGTGAATAATTCATAGGCATTTCTTGACGCTTACCGATGTTACCTATTCTTTGACATTCATCACAAGATAAGATGAACTTACGGGCATCCTTGAAGAGAGTAGGCCAATAAAACCCAGATTGCAATACCTTATGAGCGGTTCTGTCTCCCGTGTGATGTCCTCCATAAGCTTCGGAGTGACATTTTCGTAGGATTTGCTCCTGTTCATGCTTAGGTACACAACATTTAATAATACCATCTACTCCTTCTTTATAAAGATGTGGGTCATCCCAAAAGTAATGTCTTAAATCATAGAAGAATTTTTTCTTTTATTGGTAAGTAAAGCTAGGTGGTATGTATTTAGCAACAATATAATTAGCATAGTCAACATACCAAGGTGTACTATTAGAGACATTTATTGCAGCTAACTTTTCACCAGGGAAGCTATCATTAATAGGTTTTGGGTCATCAAGAATATTTTCAAGCCTAGACAAGTTATCAGCTACGGGGTTCTCTGCTCCTTTTCTATCAGTGATGTGCAAATCAAACTCTTGTAGTAGAAGAACCCACCTAATGAATCTAGGTTTAGCATCTTTCTTTCCATATGATATTTTATAGCAGCATGATCAGTGTGAACGGTCACCTTGGAATCAACAATATAGGATCTAAATTTATCACAATCAAACACCACTACTAAGAATTCTTTTTCGGTAGTAGCATAATTTCGTTGAGCACTGTCTAGAATTTTAATAGCATAGTGGATAACATTTAGTTTTTTATCGACTCTTTGTCCTAGAATAGCACTAACAACATAATCACTAGCATCACACATAATCTCAAAAGGCAAGTTCCAATCAGGTGGTTGAACAACAGGTGCAGAAATTAAAGCTTTCTTGAGTGTTTCGAAGGATTCCAATTTGCAAAAGATTTGTAAGAGGCCTAGAAATTATAGAAAAGTCTTTGATAAATCTCCAGTAGAAACCAGCATGACCAAGGAAACTATGAATACCTTTGATATCTTTAGGACATGGCATTTTCTCAATTGCATCAACCTTGGATTTGTCCAACTCAATACCTCTTTCAAAAAATTTATGGCCCAAAACAATACCTTTGTTAACCATAAAGTGGCACTTCTTCCAATTCAAGACAAGATTTGTTTGCTCACATCTCATCAAAACTCGATCAAGATTGCTTAAAAAATCATCAAAAGACTTCCCGTAAACAGAAAAGTCATCCATGAAAAACTCAACAATCTTTTCACAAAAATCAGAGAATATAGCAGTCATACATCTTTGAAAGGTAGCAAGTGCATTACATAGACCAAAAGGCATACGTCTATAAGCATAAGTTCCAAAGGGACAAGTAAAAGTGGTGTTTTCTTGATCAGGTTAAGAAACAGGTATTTGTGAAAAACCAGAATATCCATCAAGGAAGCAAAAAATGTGTGTGCTTAGATAATATTTCTAGCGTTTGATCAATAAAAGGCAGAGTGTAATATATTTTCTAGTTGCTTTGTTTAATATTCTAAAAAACAATTACCATTCTATAGCCTGTGACAATTCTTTGTGGAATAAGTTCATTCTTATCATTAGGAACAATAGTAATACCTCCCTTCTTAGGAACACAATAAATAGGACTTACCCATCTACTATCAGCTATAGGATAGATTATACCTGCTTCCAGAAGTTTCAATATTTCCGTTCTTACCACTTCTTTCATCTTCGGATTCAACTGACATTGGTGATGAACAATGGTTTTAGCATCAGGTTCCATATTAATCTTATGCTGGCATAGAGTGGGACTAATTCCCTTAAGATCATCAAGAGTATATCCAATAGCAGCTTGGTGCTTCCTTAAAACCTTCAATAATCTTTCTTCTTCATGTTCTAAAAGGCTAGCACTAATAATAACAGGATATATCTTTTCTCATCAAGATAAGCATATTTCAATGTGTCTGGCGATTGTTTTAATCCAAACATAGGATCGCCTTTAGGTGGAGGAGGATCTCCTAGAGTTTGAATAGGCAGATTGTGTTTAAGCACAGGTTGTTGTTCGAACAAGATTCTGTCTATTTCATTTCTTTCACGCATATGCAAATCATTTTCATGGTCTAGCAAATATTGTTCTAAAGGATCAGTAGGAGGTACAACAATAGAAGCAAGACCAATAATTTCATCCTTACTAGGAAAATCTTTCTTATGAGGTTTTCAACTAAACTTAGAGAAATTAAACTCATGAGATTCATCACCAAAGCTAACACTGACAGTCTGTTTCTCACAATCTATTTTAGCATTGACTGTGTTCAAGAAAGGTCTACCAAAGATAATGGGACAAAAGTCATCTTGTGGGGAACCAAGAACAAGAAAATCAGTAGGGTATTTTATTTTCCCACACAAGACTTCAACATCACTAAAAATCCCAATTGGTGATATAGTATCTCTATTAGCAAGCTTAATAGTAACATCTATGTCTTCTATTTTAGTGGGTGATATATCATTCATAATTTCTTGATATAAGGAAAAAGGAATAGCACTCACACTAGCACCTATGTCACATAAACCATGATAATAATGATCTCCTATCTTAACTGAGACAACAGGCATGCCAACACCAGTTCTATGTTTATCTTTTTCCTCAGGTTTGGCAATTCTAGCAGCTTCCTCACATAAGTAAATAACATGCCCATCAATATTTTCGACCAAGAGATCCTTAACCATAGCAACACTAGGTTCTACTTTGATTTGTTCAGTTGGTTTAGGTGTTCTAATATAAATTTTGTTGACCATAATTGAAACTTTAGCGTGTTCCTTCATTCTAATAGGGAAAGGTGGGGTTTCAATATAAGAAGTGGGAACAACTGGATCAACATTATAAATGATAGTTTCTTCTTTAGCTTTTACCGGTTCTTTAATTTCTTCTTTAATTGGTGGGTGATATTTGAACCACTTTTCCTTAGGAAGTTCAATATGAGTAGCAAAAGATTCACAAAAGGAAGCTACTATCTCAGAGTCAAGTCCATATTTGGTGCTAAACGTTTGAAAAGCATTGGTATTCACAAAAGGAAGGTACTATCTTAGAGTCAAGTCCATATATATAATTTAACACAATCAAACTTAGGCTCAATACCCGACTCCTTACCTTCGCCGAGTTCCCAATATTCAGAGTTGTGTTTAATTCTTTCTAAAAGATCCCACCTGAAATCAATAGTTTTTTCATAAAAGAACCAGTACAAGAAGTATCGATCATGGATTGATCATTACGAGAAAGCCGAGCATAAAAATTCTGAATGCTAATTTTTCTTGAGAGATCAGGATTGGGGCATGAATATAACATTGACTTAAGCCCTCCCCCAAGCTAGAGCGATACTTTCTCCTTCATGAGGAGAAAAATTATATATATAATTCCAATCACGATGAACTAGATGCATTGGATAATTTTTTTTGGTGAAATTCCAATTTCAATTGATTCCAATTCCAAGATCCAATATCAACGCATAGCCTATACCATGCCAATGCTTTTCCCTTCAAACATAAAGGGAAAACCTTCTTCTTAGCTTCATCTCCGGGTAAACCTACAAGCTTAAATAATCCACAAATTTTATCCACATATATCAAGTGCATATCAGGATGTTCGGTTCCATCTCCTGCATAAGGATTAGCTAGCAGTTGTTCTATCATACCCGAAGGAATTTCATAACTAATATTTTCAGTAGGTGCAGTAGGTTGAGGGGTAACTAATTGCGGTTCCGGTTGAGGTGAAGATACCCCGAACAAACCCCTGAAAGGATTGTTCTCCATAGTAACAAGTGACAATAAATTTCAGAACGTATTAATAATTTTTCCTTACCAATTTCCACTTACCAAGAGTGCTTCACTCCCCGGAAACGGTGCTAGAAAATATCCTTGATGACCCACAAGAATATGGGATCAATTGTAGCCTTTTCGATAAGTGGGAGTGTCGAACCCAACAAGGATCAGAAGGAAATGACAAGTGGTTTTCAGCAAGGTAATGTCTGCAAGCACTGAAATTGTAAGTAACAGAGTAGTTTGATAGCAAGATAATTTTTAATGAACAAGTAACGATAGTAGTAGCAAAAGGGCAGCAAGGTAGCCTAATCATTTTGAGGCAAAGTACATGCCAAAACGGTCTCTTATGATAAGCAAAGTGTTCTTGAGGGTACACGGGAATTTCATCTAGTCACTTTCATCATGTTGGTTCGATTTGTGCTCGCTACTTTGATAGTTTGGTATGTGGGTGGGCCCATACTTAGGTGTTGTTCTTACTTGAACAAACCTCCTACTTATGATTAACCCCCTCGCAAGCATGCGCAATTACGAGAAAAGTATTAAGAATAAATTCTAACCATAGCATTAAACTTTTTGATCCAATAGGTCCCTTACAGAATAGCGCATAAACTAGGGTTTAAACTTCTGTCACTCAAACGACCCATCATCTAATAACTACTCCAAAATGCATTCCCTTAGGCCCAAATATGGTGAAGTGTCATGTAGTCGGCGTTCACATGACACTACTAAGGGAATCACAACATACATATCATCAAAATATCGAACACATATCAAGTTCACATGATTACTTGCAACATGATTTCTCCCGTGACCTCAAGAACAAAAGTAACTACTCACAAATGATAATCATGCTCAAGATCAGAGGGGTATTAAATATCATAATGGATCCGAACATATAATCTTGCACCAAATAAACCATATAGTAATCAACTACAAGATGCAATCAACAGTACTAGTCACCCACAAGCACCAATCTATAGTTCTGGTACAAAGATTGAACACAAGAGATGAACTAGGGTTTGAGAGGAGATGGTGCTATTGAATATATTTATGGAGATAGCCCTCCCAAGATGGGAGAGTTGTTGGTGATGATGATGACGATGATTTCCCCCTCCAGGAGGGAAGTTCCCCAGGCGGAATCGCTCCACCGGAGGGCAAAAGTGCTCCTGCCCAGGTTCCGCCTCGAGATGGCGGCGCTTCGTCCCGAAAGTCCTATCTGTATTTTTTTCTAGGTCAAAATGACTTATGTACCAGAAGAGGGGCATCGGAGGTGGGTCGAGGTGAGCCTAACCCACCAGGGCGCGCCTGGGCTCCCTGGTGCGCCCAGGTGGGTTGTGCCCACCTGGTGGGCCCCCTCTGGTACTTATTGGCTCCAAAAATCCCCATTTATTTAATAGAAAATCCTCGTGAAGTTTCAGTTCATTTGGAGTTGTGCAGAATAGGTAGCGTGACGTAGCTTTTTCAGGTCCAGATTTCTAGCTGCCGGAATTCTCCCCTTTTCTATATACCTTGCATATTGTGAGAGAAAAGGCATTATAATTACTCCAAAAAGTATTATTATGCAATAAAACAACATAAATAACAGTAGGTAATCATGATACAAAATGGACGTATCAGTACCGTACACCCACCAACCACCATATACCTTCCTCAAAACAGCCACCATACCTACCTATATCTTATGGCATTTCCATAGCCATTCTGAGATATATTGCCTTGTAACTTTCCACCGTTCCATTTATTATGACACATTTCATCATTGTTATATTGCTTTGCATGATCATGTAGTTGACATCATATTTGTGGCAAAGCCACCTTCCATAATTCTTTCATACATGTCACTCTTGATTTCATTGCACATGTCGGTACACCGCCGGAGGCATTCATATAGAGTCATATTTTGTTCTAAGTATCGAGTTGTAAGTAAAGAAAAGTGTGATGATCTTCATTATTAGAGCATTGTCCCAGTGAGGAAAGGATGATGGAGACTATGATTACCCCACAAGTCGGGATGAGACTCCGGAGGAAAAAAAAGAGGCCAAAAAATGGGAAAGGCCCAAACAAAATAAAATAAAATAAAAATAAATGAGAGAAAAGAGAGAAGGGGTAATGTTACTATCCTTTTTCCACACTTGTGCTTCAAAGTAGCACCATGATATTCATGATAGAGAGTCGCCTATGATATCACTTTCATATACTAGTGGGAATTTTTCATTATAGAACTTGGCTTGTATATTCCAATGATGGGCTTCCTCCAATTGCCCTAGGTCTTCGTGAGCAAGCGAGTTGGATGCACACCCACTTAGTTTCTTTTTGAGCTTTCATAAACTTATAGCTCTAGTGCATCTGTTGCATGGCAATCCCTATTCACTCACATAGATATTTATTGATGGACATCTCCATAGCCCGTTGATATGCCTAGTTGATGTGAGACTATCTCCCTCTTTTTGTCTTCTCCACAACCACCATATTCTATTCCACCTATAGTGCTATATACATGGCTCACACTCATTTACCTACTCGAGGACGAGCAAGAATTAAGCTTGGGGATGCTTGATACGTCTCCAACGTATCTATAATTTTTTATTGTTCTATGCTATTATATTATCTGTTTTAGATGTTTTATATGCGTTAATATGCTATTTTATATTATTTTTGGGACTAACCTATTAACCCAGATCCCAGTGCCAGTACCTATTTTTCCCCTGTTTTCGAGTTTCGGAAAAGGAATACCAAACGGAGTCCAAACAGAATAAAACCTTTGCGATGATTTCTCTTGGACCAGAAGACAACCAGGAGACTTGGAGATGAAGTCGGAGGAGCCATGAGGTGGCCACAAGGACGGAGGGCGCACCTAGGGGGTAGGGCGCGCCCCCGCCCTTGTGGGCCCCTCGTGCACTTCCTGACCTAATTCTTTCGCCTATATATTCCCATATATCGCAAAACCAACAGAGGCATCCACGAAAATACTTTTCGGCCGCTGCAACCTTCTGTACCCGTGAGATCCCATCTAGGGGCCTTTTCCGGCGTCCTGCCGGAGGGGGATTCGATCACGGAGGGCTTCTACATCAACACCATTGCCCTTTCGATGAGCGTGAGTAGTTTACCTCAGACCTATGGGTCCATAGCTAGTAGCTAGATGACTTCTTCTCTCTCTCTCTTTGATTCTCAATACCATGTTCTCCTCGATGTTCTTGTAGATCTATTTGATGTAATACTTTTTTGCGGTGTGTTTGCCAAGATCCGATGAATTGTGGATATATGATTAGCTTATCCATCAATATTATTTGAATCTTCTCTGAATTCTTATATGCATGATTTGATATCTTTGTAATTCTCATCGAACTATCGGTTTGGTTTGGCCAACTAGATTGGTTTTTCTTGCAATGAGAGAAGTGCTTAGCTTTGGGTTCAATCTTGAGGGGTCCTTTCCCAGTGACAGTAGGGGCAGCAAGGCATGTATTGTATTGTTGCCATCGAGGATAAAAAGATGGGGTTTTCATCATATTGCTTGAGTTAATTCCTCTACATCATGTCATCTTACTTAATGCATTACTCCATTCTTTATGAACTTAATACTCTAGATGCATGCTGGATAACGGTCGATGTGTAGAGTAATAGTAGTAGATGCAGAATCGCTTCGGTCTACTTGACACGGACGTGATGCCTATATTCATGATCATTGCCTTAGATATCGTCATAACTTTGCACTTTTCTATCGATTGCTTGACAGTAATTTGTTCATCCATCGTATTATTTTCTATCTTTAGAGAAGCCTCTAGGGAAACCTATGCCCCCCGGGTCTATTTTCCATCATATAAGTTTCTGATCTACAATTTTAGTTTCCGATCTACTATTCTTGCAATCTTTTACTTTCCGATCTATAAACCAAAAATACCAAAAATATTTACTTTATCGTTTATCTATCTCTATCAGATCTCACTTTTGCAAGTAACCGTGAAGGAATTGACAACCCCTTTATCGCGTTGGGTGCAAGTTTGTTTGATTGTTTGTGCAGGTATTCGGTGATTTGTGCGTTGTCTCCTACTTTTGGTTCTCAAACTGAGGAAAATACTTATGTCTACTTTGCTGCATCATCCTTTCCTCTTTAAGGGAAAACCAACGCAAACTCAAGAAGTAGCAGTCACTAGGTTGTTCCTGAAAGGAGAACGAAAAACATCATAGTCTCTGTCAAGGGTGAAAATGATGTTACTCATTTTAAACCTGAGAATTTTCTTAAACTTCTATTAACTATTCCATGCGTATTTTCTCTTCTTCAAACCGTCACAATTGCAGACCCTTCAATGGAACTCAACTCCCACCTCAGGACCAAATAAACAAGAATTTTGGCAATCTTTGCATGAGTGAAAAGGAGAGGTTCACCTGCCCCGGATGGATTCAACATTTAAGCTCTACATTGCCACTTGGAATTGGATCGGAGATGGTGTCACTACTCTTACAACATTTTGAACTATGCAAACATTTTTTTAATGTCACAAACACATTTCTGAAACTTGTGAATATATTTTTTTAAATGTGATGTACATTTTTTCTGAATGTCCGTAACATTTTTTTCAATTTCAGAAATATTTTTCTACATTGTATAAACATATTTTAAAAAAGTCACGTACATTTTTTAAAATGTGTGACATTGTTTAATTGTCACAAACATTTTTGGTGCACATGATTAAAAAGTTTCGTACACATGATTACATTTTTCATACACATGATTAACATTTTCTGTACACATGATTAACATTGTTCGTACACATGATTAACATTTTTCTAGTATGCATGATAAAAATTTCTATAATTTTTCCATTCACGTCATACTTTTTTGTGTACATTAAAAACATTTTTCCATACATGTTTAACAATTTTAAATGCAAGATTAATATTTTTAAAAATTTATGTAAAGTTACAGAGGTTATGCTGGAAAAAAATTCATCCACACCCTCGAGTTGCCACTACAACATTCCACATGTCTCACAAACATGAACGGTTTTGCAAAGCCTTGATATTTGTGGTGCGTGGGAATGGACTGACACGTGGTTGGCTCTCGACACGGCGGACACAGAGCGTAGAATCGGCGAGATGATTCTAATCATTTTTCCTTATAATTAGAATATTTCGAATATGATTCACCCAAACCAATCTGCTTTTATCAAGGGAAGAAATCTCCATGACAACTTCATGCTGGTGCGTCAAGTGGCGAGGAATCTGCACAAACAGAAAGCTAAGGGAGTTTTGGTTAAGATGGACATCTCGAGAGCGTTTGATTCGTTGTCCTGGCCGTTCCTTTTCGAAGTGCTTCGGGTGAAAGGGTTCGCAGAGAGATGGAGATCGCTCATTGCCACGCTGTTATCCTCGGCTAGCTCAAGAGTGATTGTCACTGGCGGCGCTGGAGATAAGATCTTGCATGCATGTGGCTTGAGGCAGGGAGATCCAATCTCCCCTCTCCTGTTTGTCATTGCGATGGATGCCCTGTCTGCCCTCATCGTTCGGGTCCAAGTTACTAGAGTTCTAAGCCCGATGCCAGGATGCTCTCTGGTTCAACGGCTATCGATCTATGCGGATGATGTCGTTCTCTTCATCAGGACGACACACATGGATCTTGCATTTGTCAAGGAAGTAATGCACATCTTTGGAGAGGCATCGGGTCTGAAGATTAACTATCAAAAATCCTCGGCAATCATGATTAGGCCGGGAGTGGGGGACACCGAAAGAGTTGCGGCAGCGCTACCGTGGAGGATTCAAACCTTTCCGTGCAAATACCTCGGCCTCCAACTCTCGATCAAGCAACTAACTCGCAATCAGTGGCAGCCTATGGTTGATGCGGTGCTCAACTTCATGCCAGGAAGGTCGAGAGGTCTGATTACAAGGCCTGGCAGATTTATTCTTATCAACAGCGTCGTTAGAGCGAGGCCTACCCATCATCTTATCGTGGCCAATGCACCGAAGTGGGCCTTGAATAGCATTGACAGAGGGTGTAAGGTGTTCTTTTGGGCCGGTTCAGAGGAGATTCATAGTGGACAGTGTCTAGTGGCCTGGAGCCGGGTCTGCCGGCCTAAGGAACTTGGAGGGCTGGGCGTGATAAATTTGCATACACAAGGAATTGCCGTTGGGCTCAGATAGGAATGGCTCAGACGTACTGACAACTCCAAACCTTGGCAGGGACTGACTATGTTGGCGGACAAGGAGATGCAAGCAGCCTTCCCTAGCTTGGTGCATTGGACTCTGGGCAATGGAAGCCAAATCTTATTCTGGAATGATAGATGGATCCAGGGTCTCCGCATTGTGGAAATTGCACCGCTGATGGTAGCGCATGTTAGAACCCAAACAGTGAATTGGCGGTTGGCAAAGGATGGGTTGACCTCAAGCAATTGGATAAATGACATCAAAGGGGAGCTGTCAACGGATGGGCTTGTTGAAAGCATAAGTGCTCCCTAGGTGGTTTTGGTAATTAATGACAACATATCTCTTGTTGGACTAACACTTTTATCTAGTATGTTTCAGATAAGTTCAACAATGGAGTGGCATGGACTAAAGGATGTGGGAACTCCTTCAAGATGCTAAGGATAAAGGATTCGCTCAAGCTTCAAGCTCAAGACTCTTCATTTTACCTTTTAGTGATCCAAGATCACACTGAGTCTATAGGAAAAGCCAATACTATCAAGGAGGGATGAGGTGTTGCTTAATGATCCTCTTGCTTCAAGTGCTTAGTGATATGCTCCAAATACCCTCAACTGCTTTCCCACTTCCACACATATGTCCTAAACCTAAAGTCAAACTCGGCCCCACTGATTCTTTCTATCCGACGCCACCGAGTTTGAATGTCTTAGCCACTGCCAAAAACCCTAGGCAAATCGGTCTCACCGATAGGGATCTCGGTCTCACCGAGATGGGATTGTAATCTCTCTGTGTATTTCCATTATCAAAATTGGTCTCACCGAGTTTGAGCAATCGGTACTACCGAGATTACAATGCAAACTCTCTGGTTAACTTATTATCAAAATCGGTCCCACCGAGTTTGATAATCGGTCAAACCGAGTTTGCCTGACCAACTCTCTGGAAAGCTTATTACCAAAATCGGTCCCACCGAGTTTGTGTAATCGGTCTTACCGAGATTACCTTATGCCCTAACCCTAACCGAATCGGTCCCATCGAGTTGCATTCCGGTCCCACCAAAAACCCTAACGGTCACATTATTTGCTAAATCGGTCTGACCGAGTTTAACGATTCGGTCCCACCGAGTTTGGTAGATTGTGTGTAACGGTTAGATTTTGTGTGGAGGCTATATATACCCCTCCACCTCCTCTTCGTTCGTGGAGAGAGCCATCAGACTGAACCTACACTTCCAGCATCCTATTTCTGAGAGAGAACTACCTACTCATGTGTTGAGGCCAAGATATTCCATTCCTACCATATGAATCTTGATCTGTAGCCTTCCCCAAGTTGCTTTCCACTCAAATCTTCTTTCCACCAGATCCAAATCCTATGAGAGAGAGTTGAGTGTTGGGGAGACTATCATTTGAAGCACAAGAGCAAGGAGTTCATCATCAACGCACCATTTGTTACTTCTTGGAGAGTGGTGTCTCCTAGATTGGCTAGGTGTCACTTGGGAGCCTCCGACAAGATTGTGGAGTTGAACCAAGGAGTTTGTAAGGGCAAGCCGATCGCCTACTTCGTGAAGATCTACCGCTAGTGAGGCAAGTCCTTCGTGGGCGACGGCCATGGTGGGATAGACAAGGTTGATTCTTCGTGGACCCTTCGTGGGTGGAGCCCTCCGTGGACTCGCGCAACCGTTACCCTTCGTGGGTTGAAGTCTCCATCAACGTGGATGTACGATAGCACCACCTATCGGAACCACGCCAAAAACATCCGTGTCTCCAATTGCGTTTGAATCCTCTAAACCCTTCCCTTTACATTCTTGCAAGTTGCATGCTTTACTTTCCGCTGCTCATATACTCTTTGCATGTTTGCTTGCTATATGTTGTGAATGTTAAACTTGTGCCTAAACTCCACTTAAACTTTAAAGAAACTTAAAAACTGCAACTTTGGTACTTAGTGTCTAATCACCCCCTCTCTAGACACCTCTTCTCAAGGTCCTACAAGTGGTATCAGAGCATTGGTCTCCATTGCCTTGGTTTAATCACCATTGGAGGAAGATGGATGAGTCTACTTTGGGGAGTCTTAGACATAGAGTGCCTATTCTTGATGGAGAGTATTTTCCTGAGTGGAAAAATGAGATGCTTGTTATTTTCAATCAATATCATTTGAACAAGTACATTGCTAGTCCTTGTGCACCTTGTGTTGATCCTATGCATCCTACCCTTGATGAGTCTATTGACATGATTAGGAATGTTAGAACTGTTAATCTTATCACTAGAGGCTTGCCTAAAAACTTGATTATAAAACTGCCTACTCTTGAGTGTGCCTACACTATATGGAAATTTCTTGACGAACCATTTCCTGATTATTCTTTGAAAAATCTTGATGAAATTCTTCATAAGTCTATTGCCTTGAGTAAGATGAATACTAGTGATCCTATATTTGGTGATCGTCTATTTGAGCTTACAAATCTTATGCGTGCCAATGGAAATGTTGGTATTATTAGTGATATTATTTCCGAAGCTATAAAAATTCATAGACAAGATCATTTTCAAACTCATTCTAATGAATCAACCTCTCTAGGATTTGATCCACCACATGACGATGTTGAACATGGATACTATGATGAGGATGATGATAGTGACTTCGATCTTGATGATGCAATGAGACATTTTTGTCTTATGGCAAATCTTTGGGGATATATGTCAGGAGGAAAGGAATGGGTCCTTGACAGTGGATGTACCGATCACAGGACTGGAGATAAAGACATGTTTCGTGAGCTTGCTGATAATGATAGTCCTCGAAAGTATGTCACTTTCGGTGACAACTCAAAGGGTAAGGTGGTTGGCCTCGGTAAGGTGGCCATCTCACATGATAGCTCCATACAAAATGTCATGCTCGTTGAATCTCTTGGATACAACTTACTTTCAGTATCTAGACTTGCTGATTTCGGTTTCAATGGTCTATTTACTGAAGTAGATTGCCAAGTGTTTCATCGAGATAATCATAAAATGGTCTTTACCGGCATACGTAGAGGTGATCTATACATTGTTGATTTCACTAAAAAGGCTCAACCTAAAACTTGCTTCATTTCTAAATCCTCAAAAGGTTGGTTATGGCATAGACGACTAGGTCACGTTGGCATGAGAAACCTTGACAAGCTTATTAAGGGGAATCATATCCTTGGAGTTAATGATGTCATATTTGATAAGGATAGACTTTGCAGTGCTTGTCAAGCAGGTAAACAGGTTGGAGGAAGGCATCCCGTGAAGAACATCATGACCACAAAGAGACCACTCGAGCTACTTCACATGGATCTCTTTGGTCCCAACTCTTACAAGAGTCTCGCTGGAAATTCTTTTGGTCTAGTTATAGTCGATGATTTTTCAAGATTTACGTGGGTGTTCTTTCTTGATGATAAATCGCAGGTTCAGAAGATCTTCAAAAACTTCGCTAGGAAGGCCCAAAATCAATTTGAAGTGAAGATCAAGAAGGTTCGCAGCGACAATGGAACGGAGTTCAAGAACACAAATGTGGACACCTTTCTTGACGAAGAAGGGATTTCACACGAGTTCTCAGCTACGTACACACCTCAACAAAATGGAGTTGTTGAGAGGAAGAACCGGACGCTCATCAAAATGGCAAAAACGATGCTTGATGAGTACAAGACACCGAAGCACTTTTGGGCAGAAGCGGTTGAGACAGCTTGTCATGCAACAAATCGCTTGTATCTTCACAAGCTACTTGGCAAGACGGCATACGAGCTCCTCATCGGTAACAAACCCCAAGTTGGATACTTTCGAGTATTCGGCTCAAAGTGCTACATTCTTGATAAGCATCATCGTTCTAAATTTGCTCCTAAGTCTCATGAAGGTTTCCTACTAGGTTATGGCTCAAACTCTCACACTTACCGTGTCTACAACAATTTCACCCGAAAGGTTGAAGAGATGGTAGATGTGAAGTTTGATGAATCTAACGGCTCGCAAGTAGAGCAATTGCCAATTGATGTAGGAGACAAAGATCCTTCGGAAGCAATCCAAGACTTGTCTATTGGCAAGGTCCGTCCAACGGAGGTGAAGGAGAGTACCTCGTCTGTCCAAGTGGAAGCTTCTACTTCACGACAAGGTGAACCAAGAGTTGATACGGAAGCATCCACAAGTGGGACACACCAAGATGAAGGAAACGAGGATGTGCATCAAGATGAACGTCAACAACCTCTTTCTCCACCACAACAAGAGAACGACAATGCCGACAATGAAGAAGGCCAAGAAGAAGAACAAGATGAAGAAGATGTTCAACGAAGATCCAAGCAAAAGCTTTCACGAGTTCGAGCAAGAATTGCTAAAGACCATCCCGTCGAGCAAATCTACAATTATATTCAAACCGGGAGAATCACTCGCTCTAAAACTCGTTTAGCTAACTTTTGTGAAAACTATTCTTTCATCTCTAGCATTGAACCTATGAAGGTCGAAGAAGCATTGGAAGATCCGGATTGGATAAATGCTATGCATGAAGAGCTACACAACTTTAAGAGGAACCAAGTTTGGACATTGGTTGAGAAGCCCGACAACAACCACAACATCATCGGTACCAAATGGGTGTTTCGCAACAAGCAAGATGAAGATGGACAAGTAGTTCGCAACAAAGCACATCTCATCGCCCAAGGCTACACACAAGTCGAAGGTATGGACTATGGTGAGACTTACGCCCCCGTTGCTAGACTTGAGTCCATTCGCATCTTACTTGCCTATGCTAATCATCATGATATCACCTTGTACCAAATGGACATTAAAAGTGCTTTTCTAAATGGTGAAATAGAGGAGGAAGTTTATGTTAAACAACCTCCCGGCTTTGTCAATCCTAAGAAACCCAATCATGTTTACAAACTTCACAAAGCTCTTTATGGACTTAAACAAGCTCCTAGAGCATGGTGTAAATGCTTGACCAAGTTCCTTATTGAAAAAGGCTTTGAAATTGGGAAAATTGATTCTACTCTTTTTACTAAAAGGGTTAATGGTGAACTCTTTGTGTGCCAAATTTATGTTGATGATATTATATTTGGTTCAACTAACTCTCATTTTAGTGAAAAGTTTGGGAAGCTAATGTCGGAGAAGTTTGAGATGTCTATGATGACTGAACTCAAATTCTTTCTTGGTTTGCAAATCAAGCAAACTAAGGAAGGTACTTTTGTCTCGCAAACAAAGTACACCAAGGACTTATTCAAGAAGTTCAATATGCAAGAATGCAAAGGTATGACTACACCCATGCCTACTAGTGGACATCTTGATTTGACCAAAGATGGTGAACCGGTCGATCAAAAGGTTTATCGCTCTATGATTGGTTCATTGTTATATCTATGTGCTTCACGTCCCGATATTATGCTAAGTGTGTGCATGTGTGCATGATATCAAGCTGCTCCTAAAGAATGTCATCTTAAGGCTGTGAAAAGGATAGTGAGATACTTAATTCATACACCAAATTTTGGCATTTGGTATCCTAAGAGGGCCTCTTTCGATCTTGTTGGCTACTCTGACTCAGACTATGCCGGAGACAAGGTTGATAGAAAGTCCACTTCGGGTACTTGTCAATTTCTTGGTAGATCTCTTGTGTCTTGGTCCTCCAAGAAACAAAACTCGGTATCCTTATCCACCGCCCAAGCTGAATATATTGCCGCTGGTTCATGTTGTGCTCAATTACTTTGGATGACCCAAACTCTTAAAGATTATGGGATATATGTGAGACATGTTCCATTGCTTTGTGATAATGAAAGTGCTATCAAAATTGGTCATAATCCTGTGCAACAGTCTCGAACTAAGCATATTGAAGTTCGTCATCATTTCATTCGAGATCATGTTGCTAAGGGTGACATTGATCTTAAGCATGTTCACACCGAAAAGCAATTAGCGGATATATTCACTAAACCTCTTGATGAGAAAGTGTTTTGCAGGTTAAGAGGAGAATTGAACATCATTGATGCTTCAAACTTGGAGTAGAAACTCCATTGGATACATGCAAGACATGAGCTTATGACTAATCCTTGATATTTCTTTTATGATGAAGATCTTATGTCTTGGATATATTTGTATCTTGCATGTTATCTAATCCATGTAGGTACTTGGTTGGATCAAACTCCATGAGATTGTAACCTACTCACATCTTGAGCAATCTCTACATCACCAAGTCTCTATACAAAGGTGGTTGAAGACAAGGAAGCACGAAACAATTCAAACATATCCTTTGACAAATTCTATGTTGAGTTTCATGATTGTCATTTTTGGATATACAAGTGCTCTTCCTTGCAAGAACTAACCCATGTAGGTAGATGGACTCAAACTCCAAGTGGTGCTCCAAATTCTTGATGAGCTACATCAACCTTGAGCAACCCACGCAAGTTCAACTACATGGACAACACCACCAACCAAGGTATGTTATTCCATCTTAGAGAAGCTTTACTCCGAGTCATGAGTTAAAGCAACTCGACAAGATGTGAATACATCAAGATGCTTAAACAAAAAATGTCAACCCCATTTTGAGCTTAAACGATGAGTATGGCCTATGATCAAGTGATCTCACTTGACTCCTAAGTCAATATACTCTAACATAGGTGACCTTGTCGCCGACCATCTCTAGATGAAGTTCTCCTGTGTTCTTTTCTGAGTTTTTGCATTTGTCTCATGCATTTGTGTTTCCCCTTTCAAAAAAAACTTCATCTAGATTTCTTTCTGTTTTCTCTGCATTTTCTGCATCTAATTCTTTGCATATCTTTCAGTTAATTCCTTGCAAATATTTGTGAGATCTTATTAGTCTAGTGAGCTGAGGTGACAAGTGTTTTCTCTGCGATGAACTCGGTTACACCGATTTGTTATTTTCGGTCCAACCGAATCTTTTTGGTACGACCGAAGCCTAAAACTCGGTGCCACCGATTTTATAACAGGAAAAACTCTTTGCCACATATTCTGTGTTACTTCTGATCCAGCTCCACTCAATGAATCTTGTCCTCTACAAGCATCACATTTTTAATCATTGCTTTATGGTGTGACTCAAGGATCAAACCCATTCACAACAAATTCCAGAGGGAGAGAGAGAGATTACATCTTTATCAAGCCTTTCTTGGAAACTGATGTCAAAGGGGGAGAGAGAGATCACATCAAAGCTTATCATTTAGAGAGAGAGAGAGATCACATCTCAGAGGGGGAGATAGATCCTTCAGGGGGAGAGAGAGATCTCCAGGGAGAGAGAATACTAGTAGAAAGTATTTCTCAAGGATCCCAGATGCTTGGTGTTCAAGAGGAGAGATGCCACATGTGTTCTTGAGGGGAAAGACATGTTCATATGTGCTTACTTGCATTAGTTTGCATTAGCTCTGTTCATTTATATCTTTCAGCTCTAATTTTCTGTTCCCTATCTTCTCCCAGTATCCCATGTTAGATTCAGGGGAGCAAGACATCTAAGGGAAAGAGATCATTCAAATTCATTGCATATCTTTAATCTTGGGGACATGTCTAATCCAATGTGGTACTCAGTACTCACTCTCTACATGTCATCCCAGTCTTGGTATTCTTGTGGCTTCTTCTGTTTTCTCTGGCTAGTAGATGCATCACTACTAGGGAAAAGCCTAGCAGCAGCGCGGGTTTTAGGCCTATCAGTAGCGCGGGCAGGAGCGCTACTGATAAGGCGCTACAGCTAATGCTTAGCAATAGCGCGCCTCGACCCACGCTACTGGTAACTTGACTTAGTAGTAGCGCTCCTTCAGAACAGCGCTACTGGTAATTAGTAGTAGCGCTTCTCCTCTCCCGCGCTACTACTATTATTTAGTATTTTATTTCTTTTTTATTTCATGTTGTATTCATACACCTTTACACAAGTTTTCATACAACAGGAATTTAGAGATTGTTTTTACATAATAATGAGTTATTACATCATGGGGTGAAAGAACCGTGGACTAGTTTCAAGTGGATGTCCATCCACTTGAAACTAATCTGCGGTTCTTTCACCCAATGATATAATAATATCATCATCATCATCATATCATTAACAACTTATCATCATAATACATCATTGTCATATAACACCTCCTCAAGATCATCGTTTTCATCATTGAAATCACATAACACCTCCTCAAGATCATCATTATCAACTCTAACACATTACCACATAATAAACATATTGTACCTCATAGGACCTATTACATTCGATTAAGACCTACTACATTTTCTAAGGTAAAATAGCAAAAAACAAGATAGCCCCTGACTCTCCATTATGGAGAATGGAGATTAGCCTGTCTCCAATTCTTACCTTTCGCTGAATGTTACTTCCAAGAACCTCCTTGCGAATGTCCATACATTTCTTCCATTCTTTAATGAACATGTGTTCACGGGTTTTAGAAATCCGATATGCACAGGTGAGCTCCCTAGATTTACCTGGCAGTATGTTCAGAACTGAGAGGCGACCATGCAGAGACATCAGATGAGGCACACAATCCATCGGGAGTTTCTGTTGAAAAACATAATAATAACTTCGTAGTTAGCAATGATGTACTAGTTTTAGAAGTATGCAAAAGATGCACCGATGTCGTAATAGTAAACAATCTTACCAGGGTATCTCCAGAGAAGTTACCGTGGTTCAACACATGCACTAGTGGCACGTATTCACCATAATTTGGAGGAGTTCGATAATAGTTATTGTAATTCTCAAGAAGAGTACAAAATGCGATCAGATGATTTTTCTCCTTATACGTTAACTCGGTGCCATCGGTGTAGTGGGTTTTATCTACCATCTTCCGCACAGTCTTTGAAGAATCAAAATAAGCTGTCAATGGAAAGTTGTCAACTATTTTGAAATAAACAATATAAATTAGTTAATAACTATGTTTGAGAAACTCACATAGCGGTACAACCGGAAGCGTATCAACAAGGACCCAAATGTCCATATTGTCTTGCTCGATCTCAGGATCACCAAGATCCATGGTGACAATCATACCCTCATAAAAACCATACATTTTGCAAAGTGCTTCCCAATTTTGGCAACCAAAATGGGTTACGCTCTGAGCATTGCACAGGTTTACTTCAAAATCCATATCATGATGGGTCCTTAGGTGTATTTTCTTTGTTTCGAAATTTTCATGGTCTTCAAAACCCATCCTCTCCAAGACATAGCGTCTTGCATGGCATGGGATAAGCTAGTTGAATTGTAAAATATGAAAATTAGACGTTGAAATAGTTGAAGTCATGCTTAATTACGAAAAAAACACTTGTCGTTGTTGCGTACCGTTTCACAATCGAAGGTCTCCTCGAGCTTAATGCTGAAGCGCCGATCTTCGTCCAGCCGAACGAACCTGTCGCACATACCTCGATTGTCGTGGCACTAGCTACACTCCCCCGGGAGACTGTCGTCGTCCGAGTACGACATTTCCTACGTTCATAATTCAAAGATTAAACTTGTACATATTCTAGCACAAGTCATGCCAGAATTCACGAAAAAAAATCCGGCATGACCTTTGCTAAAAAAGGACATATCGAGCGCCTGAAATTTACCGGAACGGAAATTAAACAACACTCCGGCAAAACATAGGCCACTCGGAGATGTAAACTGAACATGAAGGGCCACTTGGGCAACCACATATCCTATTTGAGCAACAACACAAGATATACAAGGATATTTGGCTGGTCTCACCTCGATGTCAGAGGGGGTCGGTGAATGGGACGACGGCGGGGATGTCGGAGGGGGTCGGTGACGGGGACGACGGTGGGGATGTCAGAGGGGGTCGGTGACGGGGACGACGGTGGTCACCTGAAACCATATAAGTTATCACTAATACATCCCGAATAATTGCTTAAACTAAAAAATAACAACAAATATGACATGTTCAACTAGTTTTATTAATTCAACTAGTTCTTACTAAATATAAACTTACTATAAATAGAAAAAAACTAGTTCTTTCTAAAAATAAAGTAGTTCAACTAGTTATATTAATTATCTTACTAAAAATACATTAATTCTATTAATTCAACTACTTCAACTAGTTTATTAATTTACTTACTAAACTAGTTATGAACCCTAAATTAACATCTACTACTACTAAAAATCTAGTACTAACTAAATTAACATCTAGTACTAGCTATGAACCCTAAATTAACATCTACAACTACTAAATCTAGTACTAACTAGTGGCAGGGGGTGGGGGCGACGGAGAGGTAGCTAGGAGCGACGAGGTCGAGGGAGGTGGGAGGAGGGCTGCCGGCGGAGGAGGGAGAGGGCGGCCGCAGGAGGAGGGAGGAGGGCGGCGGCGGAGGAGGGAGGGGCGGCCGCAGGCGAAGGGAGGATGTGCGAGAAGGAGGGAGGAGGGACGGAAGGAGGGGAGTACCTCGGCGGCGGACGGACGAAGGCCGCGGCGGCGGCGACGCACGACGACGGTTATCGGCACGGGGGGCGAGAGTGAGAGTGTGAGTGAGGGCCGGTCGTGTGCATGGGGATAAGGTAGGGATAGTTGTAGCGCGTTTGCCGAAACGCGCTACAGATAATCAGAATAGCGGTAGCGCGTTGCACATAAACCGCTACTGCTAAGTGTAACTATACAAAAAATACGTCAATGCAAAAATACATTGGCCATCAATGATCTTTCTGTGTACAATCTGAATTGTCAATATGAGTCCTATCCGGTAGGAACCGGAGAGGACTCATATTGCGGCCACAAATTTTACACATAGAGTTCAGTGAAGACCAACTGGTTGTGGTAGTTTCAGAAATAACATATTTAAGGTGGTAAACACCCTGTTCACGGAGCGAGGTGGGACTAAACTTGTGGGCTGATCTTAGCAGTAGCGGTTTTCCCATAAGCGCGCTGCTGCTAACTTCTATAGCAGTAGCGCT
>NC_041393.1:20541477-20590217 GCF_002162155.2 Triticum dicoccoides | reverse complement strand
TAGCAGCAGCGCCGTTTGCGGTGGATGCGCTACTGCTATTTTCCTGTCAGCAGCGCGTTTCTCTAACACGCGCTGCTGCTAAATAGCAGTAGCGTGGTATTTTAGGGAGCGCTGCTGGTAAGATTCTGTGTATAGGCTTTTCCCTAGTAGTGCATCTGTGTTAATCTAACCTTGTTTTCACAGGTTCATTCCATTCTAAGCCAACTCAAGACCACAAGGTAAGTATATGCATCACAATCATGTGTATGAGGAATTCTTGCTGATGTACATACTGTTTGCAAGAAGGACTCATGGGCATGAAGGTATTTCCTTTAATACGTTTTGCTCTGATGCACATGGCCAAGATACATGTAACACATTGCCTGCTCTATCATGGTTATGCTATCACATGCTTCTATATTTCATATTCACATGATTGCATACATGTAGGGGGAGCCTATGCTTGTTACATGTCTTTCCAAAGCTTTACTTACTATTCTTTATATCTTTATCTAAAGCTTTGATGTATGTTGCCATCAATTACAAAAAGGGGGAGACTGAAAGCACAAGTGCTCCCTAGGTGGTTTTGGTAATTAATGACAACATATCTTTTGTTGGACTAACACTTTTATCTAGTATGTTTCAGATAAGTTCAACAATGGAGTGGCATGGACTAAAGAATGTGGGAACTCCTTCAAGATGCTAAGGACAAAGGATTCGCTCAAGCTTCAAGCTCAAGACTCTTCATTTTACCTTTTAGTGATCCAAGATCACATTGAGTCTATAGGAAAAGCCAATACTATCAAGGAGGGATGAGGTGTTGCTTAATGAGCCTCTTGCTTCAAGTGCTTAGTGATATGCTCCAAATACCCTCAACTGCTTTCCCACTTCCACACATATGTCCTAAACCTAAAGTCAAACTCGGCCCCACTGATTCTTTCTATCCGGCGCCACCGAGTTTGGATGTCTTAGCCACTGCCACAAACCCTAGGCAAATCGGTCTCACCGATAGGGATCTCGTTCTCACCGAGATGGGATTGTAATCTCTCTGTGTATGTCCATTATCAAAATCGGTCTCACCGAGTTTGAGCAATCGGTACTACCGAGATTACAATGCAAACTCTCTGGTTAACTTATTATCAAAATCGGTCCCACCGAGTTTGATAATCGGTCAAACCGAGTTTGCCTGACCAACTCTCTGGAAAGCTTATTACCAAAATCGGTCCCACCGAGTTTGTGTAATCGGTCTTACCGAGATTACGTTATGCCCTAACCCTAACCGAATCGGTCCCACCGAGTTGCATTCCGGTCCCATCGAAAACCCTAACGGTCACATTATTTGCTAAACCGGTTTGACCGAGTTTAACGATTCGGTCCCACCGAGTTTGGTAGATTGTGTGTAACGGTTAGATTTCTTGTGGAGGCTATATATACCCCTCCACCTCCTCTTCGTTCGTGAAGAGAGCCATCAGAACGAACCTACACTTCCAACTTACCATTTCTGAGAGAGAACCACCTACTCATGTGTTGAGGCCAAGATATTCCATTCCTACCATATGAATCTTGATCTCTAGCCTTCCCCAAGTTGCTTTCCACTCAAATCTTCTTTCCACCAGATCCAAATCCTATGAGAGAGAGTTGAGTGTTGGGGAGACTATCATTTGAAGCACAAGAGCAAGGAGTTCATCATCAACGCACCATTTGTTACTTCTTGGAGAGTGGTGTCTCCTAGATTGGCTAGGTGTCACTTAAGAGCCTCCGACAAGATTGTGGAGTTGAACCAAGGAGTTTGTAAGGGCAAGGAGATCGCCTACTTCATGAAGATCTACCGCTAGTGAGGCAAGTCCTTCATGGGCGATGACCATGGTGGGATAGACAAGGTTGCTTTTTCGTGGACCCTTCGTGGGTGGAGCCCTCCATGGACTCGCGCAACCGTTACCCTTCGTGGGTTGAAGTCTCCATCAACGTGGATGTACGATAGCACCACCTATCGGAACCACGCCAAAAACATCCGTGTCTCCAATTGCGTTTGAATCCTCTAAACCCTTCCCTTTACATTCTTGCAAGTTTCATGCTTTACTTTCCGCTACTCATATACACTTTGCATGCTTGCTTGCTATATGTTGTGAATGTTAAACTTGTGCCTAAACTCCACTTAAACTTTAAAAGAAACTTAAAAACTGCAACTTTGGTACTTAGTGTCTAATCACCCCCCTCTCTAGACACCTCTTCTCAAGGTCCTACACTTGTCCAATTCATTCAACTATGGGAGATATTATGTACTGTGGACATTGAGTCTTCATTGGAAGATCAAGCTATATGGAAGTGGTCGGCATCGGGACAGTACTCGGCTTCTTTGGCTTACCGGATCATGAACGAGGGGTCTATCAGATTGGGATGCGCAAAAGGATTGTGGAAATGTTGGGCTCCACGGGGTTGCAGACTGTTCATGTGGTTGGCGCTGCAGCGAAGACTTTGGACCTCAGATCGTAGACTCCGACATGGTCTTCAGGATGCTACTTCAGTATGTTTCCTGTGTGATCAAGAGGAGGACTCGATGGACCATATAATGCTCCAATGTGTCTACTCGAGGCAAGTGTGGTTCCAATTCTTCAGGTGGGCTAAGATCGACATGCGGATGATGCCCTTTGCGACGGATGTATTACAGGAATGGTGGCCAACTGCCCGGAAGCAGATCCCCAAGGGATATCGAAAGGGATTTGATTCGCTGGTGCTACTAACTTGTTGGAGTATTTGGAAGCAAAGGAATGGGCGCGTTTTTGGTGGCCAAGACATTAGCAACGAAGAGGAACTCTCCACGAAGATCTACCAAGAGCTGCGACTTTGGCTAGCGGCAGGAGCAAGGAGTGTGCAACACTTGTGTGAGTAGTCGTGTATGGTAGGAGTAGGAGTGGGAGTCTCTTTGGCTTTGCCCACTTGTGGTGACGGCCAAAACAATCCTCTTGTAATTATTTTCCCCTTCTATAAAGCTTAGGTGCGCTTTTGGCGTACTCTAAAAAAAAGAATATTTCGAATATAAACAAAAGTAAAAAAATGTGAAGGGAAAACGAAAAACCAAAATGAAAAACACGCACGACGTCATCCTGACGTTGGCGTGACGCTGCAGGCTGTTACTGGGCCGGCCCAGTTTGGGCTCCCTGCAGGTGAGCCGCCGTGTGCATCGGCGTCGATGCGGGCGGCACACAGCCGCGCCGCTCCCCGTGCTGGCCGGAGACTCCCTCCGCCGCCGTGCCCAGGACCTACAAGAAATGTGGCCGCTTTCCGCTCTCCCCCTTCGGTCTCTCATTGGATGGATTTCGGTCGCGTCACCCCGGTGGAGTGTAGGGTCAGTTCGGGGTCGGTGGGCAATGGAGAGGAGGCGGCCACCGTGAGAGGAGGGGGAGCACGGGGTTCGCGCATCGGCGCATCTCCGTCGCTCCCCACGCCGTATAAGAGTACAACAGCGGCGGGCGGTAGCGGAGGGGACGCCGGCCGGCTCCTCTGATACTGGCAAGACCAACTCAACTGTATGGATGCTTTTTAGTCCCACAATAGCAAAATTTTCCACCGATTTATAAGCGTTTGCCTCAGTCAGGCTACCAGCAAGTAGCGGTAGAGTAGATGAATTTCATGCCCAATTTTGTAGTGATTGTAAGGTCTGTTTTAATGCCCAATTTTATCAGCATGTGTTCCATTTTCGTTTTATCGTCTTCTTTGTTCAATCTATGTTAGTTATTAGAACTCAAATTGCAGTTCAACGTTTAACGTTTAGAATACTTAGAAATATATTCATGTTAGGTGTATGTTCAACTTTTATTTCTTTCTCTGTATTCTTCAAAGATTAGTCAATTTTGTTCCTAAATAATGTAGTTTACCTTTGCTGGGGAACTTTTAATTGTGAAAGTCTGACCTATCTGAGGCTAAAGCATGATCAACAAATGAATCAGTCTTATCAGTTGCATCTGTCCTAAATCATCAGAAATTAACCAGCGGAGATGCCATGAAACTGTATCCATCCACAAAGCTATTCGAAAATCAACTTTGTAAATCTGCAAATTTCAGTCCAATTTGTTGCTTTGAGCTGGGCTATATAAGTCTCTCCATGAACTTAGGCCTGTTTTCCATCCCATAAATGGCAAATTCCTGTGTCCAGCGATGCAATTCTGTGTTGGATTGTGTTAATGAATGGCAGTGGCTTAACCCTGACAACGGAACCAGAGACGTTTCGGAAGATGCACAGTTCTGGCGTGTACAATGCTTCCTCCCTTTGTGTGGTTATTAAATTTTTGGGAGTTATGTCAGTTTTTGTCCCGGCTGTTTCGAATCTATAGGATACATGTATTGTTGTGGTTTCTATCACATAACAACTCCTGACCCGTGATATACCCTGATACAAAGAACAGCAAATTCATGACGAATCTTGCTTGTTGTGTTGTGAGAAAGAGACCTTCCAACCTCTATTTGTTACTTGTCATGTGGAGCAGGTGGTGTGGAAAGAAATTGTCAATGCTCTGAATTTGCTAATTTTGAATAGGTGGCTAGATTTTGGCTCAGTAGTACCAAGAATGCTGCTTTGAATAAGACTACTGCTGATATGTTGTGTGCTACCTAGAAATTGCATAATGACATTTTTTTTCCTCGATTATCATGGTCTGTTTTACAGGCGATGTATCAGCGACTGTTGAGATTACTCAAACGCAAGACCATTGCGTGAGTGTCCTAAACCGAACTTGCAGATCCTTGACAAGTGCTGGCTCCTTATGGGAGCAAAGATAGTGGAAGCTCCGCAGCTCAGGTGATGATGAAGGAACAAAGAAACCACACTTCAGCTGGGGCCGGGGACGCCGGTAACCACGGCAGCGAGACACAGCATTGTTATGCTCAGATTTATCTCTGCTTGCTGTGTGTCACCTCAGCTATAGGATTTGCTATTTCTTCGAAGTTGAAGGGTGCTTCTTTAGCTGGTTTTGCTTTGTGAGATGTGATGGTTTCCTGTCAAGGCATGTAAGAGTGGACTTGGATGTTGCTCCGTTTCTATGAAATGAAACAGGGCAAAAATCCTTTTGATCTACAAAATGTGGCACTGGAGGGACTCCATTTTCAAGTATATTCAAGACTCGCAATTAACAAGTCTACTAGCTAGCGTTTGCATAACTGCTAGAAGACAACTAAATTTGTTAAGCAACATCTTGATAGTCGTCTCTAGTCTATATAAAAATTATGGAGCCACTTGGTGTATATTATTATAAGGCTGGTGGCTACCACCGGAATCGGTTAAATAAGATCTGATTCTCAGCATACGACTGAGATTCCGGAAAATATGTCACGTTAACATTGCTGTTCTTATAGTAAGAAAAAGACCTTGGACAGGTCGTTAATGGACCTTGGATGAGGAGGAGGAGGGCGCTACTACTCACCAGCTAGCAGCAGCCTAGAGAGGTCAGCACTGGCATCTTTGTTGCTTTCTCTCTCGATCTTTTCTAGACCCAACAAAAAAAGTTCTTCCAGTTGCTTCTTCTCCCCTGGATTAATAAGGTAGTTGATGATCACTGACGAGTACAGTTTCCGTCTTCAGCTTCGGGTTTCCATTATTTTCATGTTGCACTGTGATCATTGTGTTGGGAACAAACATTCAAATTTCTGGATAATTTCCTGGGGTTTGGAGTTTGGACTCTCTGATGTTGCTCCAGTTCTAGTATTTGTAGTTCTATTCTTTGTCTGCTTCTTCATAAAGATAGAGTATATGTTCTTTGTCCTAACTAGTTTCACGTTAATGATTGGTGCAGTGATGCGACAGGAGTTGATCCATTTGGAAGCGACAGAGGTTGCACTCGCAGATGGATTCCCTCACAAGTAAATCCTCTCTCAACTTCCTCCCGCTTCATAGCTAGCCGCATCACTTCTCCTACCTTTGCTAAAGCTAAATATTTTTTGAGGACTTTTACGGTGCAATTTACTAGTCATATATGCTAGAAGTATTAGATGATATCCACCGTTGATTATAGTGTTATTCTGGGCAACTCATCTTTAGGTATTTCTATTTTGATTTTATTTTTGTAAGGATAATTTGGTCCACGGTTAGAGGTAATCCGAATAACGCTGCCTCCGTAATAAGAGAAAAAAAAAGGCATACACACGGAACAGCACCGCATGCCCCCGCCGTCGCCGGCAGTCCCTTGTGCTGCAGTAGAAAAGAACATCACTTCTGCTACCTTTGCTAAAGCTACTTTTTTTTTTCAGACGAAGAGGTAGCTGATTCTGAGAGTCAAGTGACTCCCTTTGCTAAAGCTGGGTTTTTCAGCAAGATGTCATTTTGGTGGTTGAATCCTCTAATAAAGGTGGGCTACAAGAAACCCCTTGAAGACAAAGACATGCCACTTCTAGGCGCCACAGATCGAGCACATAACCAGTACTTGATGTTCATGGAGGAGCTGAACGGCAAGAAGCAGTCGCAGTCACAAGCCACACCATCTTTCTTATGGACTATTGTTTCTTGTCACAAGCGTGCGATCCTAGTCTCGGGTTTCTTTGCTTTGCTCAAGGTTCTTGCCGTATCAACAGGCCCAATAATTCTCAAGGAATTCATCAATGTGTCACTTGGGAAAGGGACCTTCAAATACGAAGGCTGTGTGCTTGCTGGGTTAATGTTCATCTGCAAATGTTGTGAATCATTGTCACAGAGACAGTGGTATTTCCGCACTCGGAGAATAGGATTGCAGGTGAAGTCACTCCTGTCGGCAGCTATTTATAAGAAACAACAGAAGCTATCAAATGCAGCAAAAATGAAGCACTCTTCTGGAAATATTATGAACTATGTGACCGTCGATGCACATCAGATTGGGGAATTCCCATACTGGTTCCATCAAACATGGTCAACAAGTGTTCAGCTTTGCATTGCTCTGGCAATTCTATACTATGCAGTTGGTGCTGCAATGATTTCATCTTTGGTTATCATCATTATGATCGTACTGTGTAACGTTCCATTTGCCAGACTGCAACACAAATTTAAGAGTAAACTTATGGAAGCACAAGATGCGAGATTGAAGGCCATGTGTGAGTCATTTGTTCATATGAAGGTGTTGAAACTTTATGCATGGGAATCTCACTTCAAGAAGGTCATTGAGGGATTGAGAGAGGTTGAGTACAAGTGGTTGTCAGCATTCCAGTTTAGGAGGGCATACAACGCTTTCCTGTTCTGGTCTTTACCGACTTGGGTTTCGGCAGCGACCTTTCTGACATGCTATCTTCTGAAAATCCCTCTTGATGCTAGCAATGTCTTCACCTTTGTGGCAGCTCTAAGTCTTGTGCAAGAGCCAGTAAGGTTAATACCAGATGCTATTGGCTTTGTGATACAAGCTAAGGTTGCGTTCGCTCGGATATCGAACTTCCTTGATGCACCTGAGCTAAACGGACAGGTTAGGAAAAAATCCTACGTTGGCATTGATTACCCTGTACCTATAGCGATGAATTCGTGTAGCTTCTCGTGGGATGAGAATACATCAAACCCAACTCTAAAGAATATAAATCTGGTAGTCAAAGGTGGAGAAAAGATTGCGATTTGTGGAGAGGTAGGATCGGGAAAATCGACGCTTTTGGCTGCTGTACTCGGAGAGGTCCGCAAAACTGAAGGCATGGTATGATTTTTCACTAACATCATCTGTTAATGCAATAGCTGCCATATTAAGAATTTAGACATGATTAAAAGACATGAACTACATTATTCATCTGTTCGGTTTGCGAAGTTTTGTATGAAAATTATGCTTGACAATATTTGTTAACATGAACTACGTTATTCAATTCATGTTTCTGTTAGAGTACGTAATAGGCTCATTAGTCTTAGGGTTAATTAGAGATAAGGGTCGTTTGCTTAGGGGTCAAGTAAGCCTTGCTTGGGAGTCAAGTAAACCTCTCTATATAAAGAGAGGAGATGTATCAATCTAATCAAGCAAGAATTAAGAAGGAAATCCCTTCCCTCTTGCCCGGCCGTGGGTAAAAAGGCCCCAGGCCAGCCTTCTTGCGCCCTCCTTCTAGCAGCGCCATAACAATTTGGTATCAGCTAGCTTCGGTTCGATCATGTCTTCACCGCCGCCAAGCCCGTCTCTTCCGCTGTCGGTCACCATGTCGCCTCCGGTGACCACCACGACCGTCGCCCCGCTCCTGCCCGCGCCGGGATCCTCCATCGCGCCCGCCCCCGCCGTCCTCACCTGGGAGGAGGTGTCCGGGGTGCTGCAGAACCTAACCCAGACGGTCCAGGATATCCACATGTTCTTGGCCGGGTCCTACGGGCCGCACCCAGCTGCGCCGCCCATCGCCGCCCCCGTGCCGCCCTGGCTGCCGTGGCAGCCGCCGCACCAGGCGGCCTTCGCCGCGCTCGCCGGGCCGCCGCAGCTGCCATCCATCGCCACCACCGCCCAGCCCTGGTTGCAGCTACAGACGCCGCTCCTGGCGGCCTCCGCCGCGCCCGGCGCTCCGCCGCAGCAGCCGCTGCCGCTGCCCGGCGCGACACTGCAGCAACCGCTGCAGCTGCAGCAGCCACCGCCGGTCAGCTCCGCAGCCCAGTATGGGATGCCCTACGACGGGAGTGCGACGACCTCATTCCCATCAGCGCCGCCGCCATCCCAGGGCGTCCACATCCAGCAGATCAAGTCCCCACCGTCGCCGTCACCGCTTCCGTCTTGGATCGCTACCCGCCACGTGTCGGCGGCGGTGAGGCTGCAGGCTGTTGCACGCGGCCTCCTAGTGCGTCGGCGTGTGCGGGAGATGCGTGGTCTGCAGCTGCCGCTCCTCCAAGTTGCCCTTTGCTGCGCAAAGGACCTCGATCTCGTCCGCTGCGTCGGGGATCTTGGGCATGCGGTTTCCCCCACGGACGGCGGGCATGCTGTTTTCCCCGCGGGCAGCGTCCTCAAAGTCTGCGACATCGGCGGGTGGGGAGGCGCACCCTTCCTCGCCAGTCTCCATCGCAAGCCCTCCACTCTTTCCTGTGCGGTGCAGACCAACAGCAGTCCGGCGGGGAGAAGGTAGGGTGTCACCAACAGGAGCGCACCGCGTAGCACCACTGCTTTCCGCCGCCGGCCGCCGCGAGGGCGCCTCTGCTGGTCGCTCTTGCGACCACTTCCAGGTGGCAATACACATGCACTCCTTTGGTCTAGGTGGTGTCCATGGGATCCAGGTGGCTGTACACGTGCACGTCCGACGTGCGGATGGTGTCCACTTTTTGTTAAGGGGTCCAAAATAAAGCGTCCCAGTCCATTTCAGGTTGAGAATAATAAAAGAAGCCGAGATGTAAAAGGCTTGTTTTTAGGTGTTAGGTTTGTGTTGCGTCGAGTCATGGTTATAAGTTGGTTAGGCTGCAGCTCGAGGACAAGCTGCATGTCCAGGTGGGGTGTAGTGTTAGAGTACGTAATAGGCTCATTAGTCTTAGGGTTAATTAGAGATGAGGGTCGTTTGCTTAGGGGTCAAGTAAGCCTTGCTTGGGAGTCAAGTAAACCTCTCTATATAAAGAGAGGAGATGTATCAATCTAATCAAGCAAGAATTAAGAAGGAAATCCCTTCCCTCTTGCCCGGCCGTGGGCAAAAAGGCCCCCGGCCAGCCTTCTTGCGCCCTCCTTCTAGCAGCGCCATAACAGTTTCCTAAAAGCTTTATAGCAAATTCCTGATTTGCATAAAATTTTCAGATCCAAGTCTACAGGAAAATAGCATATGTTTCTCAGAATGCATGGATCCAATCTGGGACTGTGCAAGACAATATTCTCTTTGGATCGTCGATGGACGGGGAAAGATACCACAACACACTCGTGAGGTGCTCGTTGGTCAAGGACATTGAAATGTTGCCATATGGAGATTGTACTCAAATTGGGGAGAGAGGAGTACATCTTAGTGGTGGTCAGAAGCAGCGAGTCCAGCTTGCTCGTGCACTATACCAAAATGCAGATATCTATCTTCTTGATGACCCTTTCAGTGCTGTTGATGCACATACAGCCACAAGTCTCTTCAATGTAAGGATCATATCAGCATATGCATGTTGTATTGCTTTTGATTATGACATTTTTACAAAGCTCTTTGTAACAGGAATATGTCTTGAGTGCTCTATCGGACAAGACTGTCCTTTTGGTGACGCACCAAGTGGATTTTTTACCCGTATTTGACTCCATTTTGGTACCTGTCACCCCTTCGAAAATGTCACCCTATGATGATATTTGTGTCTCTGATGTATTTTGATCTGTAATTTTTTTACATATTTTTTGATGTCATCTAAAACTAGTGATGATTTTTGGCAGTTCATGTCAGATGGAGAGATTATTCGGTCTGCGCCTTATCAAGATCTATTGACAGATTGTGAAAAATTTATAGGCCTTGTAAATTCCCATAAGGATACTATTGGTGCTGTGGATCTTAATAAAAACATACCTCCGCAAAGATCTAAGGAAGTGTCAAAAAAGGTGACAGATGATATTCATGGAAGCAGAAATACAGAGTCTGTGAAGCCATCACAGGAAAACCAACTGATCAAGGAAGAGGAAAGAGAAACAGGGGATGCAGGTTTCAAGCCTTATATGATTTACCTGCGCCAGCACAAAGGCTTCCTCTATTTCTCTTTGTGTATGTTTTTTCACATAATTTTCATAGCTGGGCAAATATCACAGAACTCATGGATGGCTGCTAATGTCCAAAATCCTCATGTTAGCACGCTGAAGTTAGTTTATGTGTACATTATTATCGGAGTTTGCACGATATTCTTCTTGCTATCAAGATTTTTACTAGTCGTTGTTCTTGGGATCCAGTCATCAAGATCCTTATTTTCCCAGCTACTCAATTCATTGTTCCGTGCACCAATGTCCTTTTTCGATTCTACACCTCTAGGAAGGGTTTTCAGCCGGGTAAGAGTTCTTATATGAATGGTAAAACAAGTTTCAATTATGTTTTACACCAAGATTAACTCGTTCCCTTTTTCTTCTAATGCAGGTTTCTTCAGATTTGAGCCTTGTTGACCTTGATGTTCCATTTTCATTTGTGTTTAGCCTTGGTGCCATCTTTAATGCATATAGCAATTTAGGTGTATTGGTTGTTATTACATGGCAAGTTCTGTTTGTATCCGTGCCAATGATAGTTTTGGCAATTTGGTTGCAGGTAATTGGTATGATTTTGTTTCTTTACGGCTAAGCTTCATGTCTATGTATCCGTGCCAATGATATTTTTGCATTCATTGTTCTCATTAACTGAAACCTGTTATGTTTGGTCATGCAGAGGTACTATCTAGCGTCAGCCAAGGAATTGATGCGGATCAATGGTACTACGAAGTCTGCTGTGGCAAATCACTTAGGTGAATCGATTTCAGGGGCTATAACAATAAGGGCCTTCGAGGAAGAAGATCGTTTCTTTTCTACAAATTTGGATCTTGTCGACAAGAATGCCAGTCCATATTTCTATAATTTTGCAGCAACTGAATGGTTGATTCAACGTCTGGAGATAATGAGTGCCGCAGTTCTTTCTTTTTCTGCCTTTGTCATGGCCCTTCTTCCTCAACGTCTGGAGGTTTTGTACAGAATTTCAAGTATCCTAGCTACATGTCTCCTTACAGATCACCTTCTTTTTTTGCTTTGCTTCTACAGAACTCTATAAAAATCATTTTGGAATAGTTTCCTATACGTAATAGTATAAATTTCAAATCTCTATCATCCCAAATTACTTTTATTTTTCGCAAGGTGCCTTCCAACCCAAATTAAAAACATATTATTACGGAAGTAAATTTGAGGTAAATAGTGCAAGTAGAAATACCTTCATGTGTGGACTGGTAATAAGTTCCTACCGAATAAAAACTGAACTCCATATTGATCAAAGAGAATTTATATGTGACATGCAACCTAAGAACCAAAATAACACCAGATTCATACGGGTAAGCAAATTAATTTTGAATCTTGTATGACATTATTTTATCTGTACATAAAAATAGCAATAAAAATAAATAAACCATGGCCAGAATGCTTACCTCGTAGATGACTGCAAGAGATTCTTTGTCATGTTCCATTGTGAGAGCAGATAGCATTGATCTTTATAGTGCAGAATACGACTATAATCAACTGGTTTGGTTGCACGATTGATGAAAGCATAAGGAGAGCCACCTTTTTGCAGCAACACAGTGATGTGCTACCACCATAGCAATGACGTGCTTCCTTTTCCTTCGGCAGCAAAAGTTGTTTTCTTGCTTCCATGAGGGCTTGGCGAACGGAGAAGAGATTATGGTGTTCGACGCGACTCTGTGAAGCCAGCAGTACATGTAGTCAGTCTTGGCATCTTGCTTGAGGATCTGCTGGCAGCGGTGGAAAGACCAAGGAAGCAGGAGGGAGGAGGACTTGGCCAAGCTGCCACCGGCAATCTAAATCAATCTCTTTTTCTAATCTGCTAGGAAAATCCTGGTTGTATATGGATCCGGTGGTCAAATTTTCTTCTCCTGTGGCACGATGGGCTATGGTGGGATTTGCTACCTGAGCCCCCTGCATCTAGGCGAAGCAGCACGCTACTGCCAGCTGGTGATGGCGATGGCAAAACTGTGTTGGATTGGGCGCCATCGCATTTATCCGCAACACACTGCAGAGGCGGCGGCCATTTAAACCGGCAACGTCATCAGAAGTCTTCTCGGCAGCAAGGAGCCGCTAAGAGGAGTGGTTAGGGTTTCATCGGGAGTGGCTAGGTAGAGATAGGCCAGCGATTGTGGAGTCCGTATCCTTCTCAGTTTTTCTTTTGGGAAACGTTTTCCGCCGGCAGACCGGCTGAACGCTTGGCCGGTCACTCGCGAGCCGCAGGATGGATTGTAATCGTATGATACACAACGCGCCGCTCTACCCAGGAAATATCTCGCCCAACTAGTACTATCCTTATCCGTTTCCTTGGGCGTTTCTTCCCCACCACTCACTCCCAATCTCTCACAGAGCCATGGCTGCCACAAATCTATTGTGTTACTTCCACCGGCCTCCTCCTCTACCCAGCTCCTCGCAGCTGACCCACCGGCAAAGCTCGCTGCGGCGTGCTTCCTTTGGGGCCTCCTCCTCTACCCAGCTCCTCCTTGCTGACCCACAGGCAAGGCTGGATGCGGGGCGCTGCCGGTGCTTGGTGTTGGTCGTTTAGGTGGTGCACAGTAGGAGCGGGGAGACTATGTGCTGCGCGCGGCCGGGACGGCGCTGCCGCATGCCTGCAGAATCGCGAGCGACGGGGAGCGCTAAGATAGGTTGCTGGAACCACTTCATTTTTTGCTGGAACCTTTTTTTTTATTTTGCTGCAATTGATAGGTTGATGGTGCCGTCGCTGCCGTGACTTCTTTTGCTACATCAATTTTGTTGCTAGAACCACATCTGATTTTTTGCTGGAACCAGCTCCTGACTTTGCTGCATTAGGCGAAAATGGTGGTGGGCTGCGATGGCAGTGCCCGCCATGTTTTATTTTTGCTGGAACCACTTAAGATTTTTGCTGGAACCCTTTTTCCTTTTTGCTATAAATCGACAGGATGTTGCCATCGCCGACATGATTTTTTGCTACAATTTTGTTTTTTTGCTGGAACCGTATTTGATATTTGCTGGAACCAGCATTTGATTTTGCTGTAGTAGGCGAAGATGACGCTCGGGTGGCAATGAACGGTGGCGCCATGTGTTTATTGCTGGAACCACTTAAGATCTTTGCTGGAACCCCTTCTCTATTTTGCTACAAATCGAGAAGATGTTACCATCGCTTTTCATTACATTTTTGTTTTTTGCTGGAACTATATTTGAATTTTGCTGGAAGTAGCAATCGTTTTTGCTACAACCAGCCGAAGCAGAGCTGGAACTGTTGTGGTGAGGCTGCGCCCTGGCACGATGGCGTCGGCGGCGGGAGTGTCCACCGGAGCTGCAAGCAGGCGGAGCGAGGTAGACGGAGGCGGAGGAGAAGGCAGAGGCGGGAGGGCTCACCGGGAGGCAGAGGTGGAGTCAGGACGGAGTTAATCCCGTGGGTGGACGAAACCGAAACGCCAGATCGAACGGGTATAATCGCTAAAATCGGACGGCTGCGTGTCGACCGGCCCAAATTGAGCCGGTCGACCGGCGCCTAGTTCTCGCCTTTTCTTTTTGAGAACGTATCCTCTTAGGTTGCAAGTGCGTATTCTTCCAGGAATTCGATCAACCTGTTTGTATGTTCCGTGTCCATGTGCGACTGGACCTTCCCTTTTTCCTTAGGAATAGATTGGACCTTCCTTAGTTGGGTCTCGGCCTGAATTTTTTAATAGAAAAAGGCTAATATGCGTTGAACCAATTACATGTGCTATACGACACCGTGACAACATGACATGTCAAACTCTTTGTAAAAATATCTATATGTAACGCTACATCTTTAAAATCTTAGCCGTTAATATTTATCATTTACGGCCGAGATAATTTAATCTATGTGGATCAATGTGATGGCTTGTTTGATTTCTGTTTTATGTATATAATAGAAGATATCATGCTCAGAAAAGTGAAGAATTGAACAACTTGTATTAACTGACATACCTATATGAACTTTGATGTCTCGAAGCTTGGAGGCCCTCATGGCGCGCCCCATCTGTATGTCATCCACGTTCGGCTGGTCCTGAATCTGGTGGCTAAAACGCCTGTCACCAAACATATATAGGATTCAAAATACCTCAAAAAGCGATCATGTCCTCCGGAGCGACTCCGGCCGGGCTATGGCCGCCTGCCGTATGCCCGGCTCAGTCCGAAGCAATGAGGGACACTGACCTCCCGGGCTGAGACGTGGGTGAGGCGTCAGAATTAGTACCCATCTGGCCCTCATCACTGACCAACGCAGATGAAAGTGCAACTATCCCTAGGTGGTTTTGGTAATTCATAACAACATATAGCTCATTGAGCTAATGCTATTCCAAGACTATTATTTCAGGAAAGCTCAATGAATGACATGGCATGGATGATGAAAGTGGATCCCTCAAAATTCTAAGAACAAAGGATTGGCTCAAGCTCAAAAGCTCAAGACTCTTTATTTTACATTTTAGTGATCCAAGATCACATTGAGTCTATAGGAAAAGCCAATACTATCAAGGAGGGATGAGGTGTTGCTTAATGAGCCTCTTGCTTCATGTGCTTAGTGATATGCTCCAAAACCCTCAACTACTTTCCCACATCCACAAATGACCTAAACCCAAATCCAAAATCGGTCACACCGATTCTTCCTATCCGGCGCCACCGATTCCAAAAGTCATAGCCACTGCCACAAACCCTAAGCAAATCGGTCTTACCGATAGGGATCTCGGTCTCACCGAGATGGGATTGCAATCTCTCTGTTTCCCTTCGTAATGTTTCGGTCTAACCGAAGTGAGCGATCGGTCCCACCGAGATTGCAATGTAAACTCTCCGTTTCCTTTTTGTAACATTTCGGTCTCACCGAAAAGAGCAAATCGGTCCCACCGAGTTTACCTGACCAACTCTCTGGAAAGCTTATTACCAAATCGGTCTCACCGAGTTTGTGTAATCGGTCTCACCGAGATTACGTTATGCCCTAACCCTAACTGAATCGGCCTCACCGAGATGCATGTCAGTCCCACCAAAAATCACTAACGGTCACTAGGTTTACTAAATCGGTCCGACCGAGTTTAACGATTCGGTCCCACCGAGTTTGGTAAATTGTGTGTAAGGTTAGATTTTGTGTGGAGGCTATATATACCCCTCCACCTCCTCTTCGTTCGTGAAGAGAGCCATCAGAACGAACCTACACTTCCAACTTACCATTTCTGAGAGAGAACCACCTACTCATGTGTTGAGGCCAAGATATTCCATTCCTACCATATGAATCTTGATCTCTAGCCTTCCCCAAGTTGCTTTCCACTCAAACCCTCTTTCCACCAGATCCAAATCCTATGAGAGAGAGTTGAGTGTTGGGGAGACTATCATTTGAAGCACGAGAGCAAGGAGTTCATCATCAACGCACCATTTATTACTTCTTGGAGAGTGGTGTCTCCTAGATTGGCTAGGTTTCACTTGGGAGCCTCCGACAAGATTGTGGAGTTGAACCAAGGAGTTTGTAAGGGCAAGTAGATCGCCTACTTCGTGAAGATCTACCGCTAGTGAGGCAAGTCCTTCGTGGACGACGGCCATGGTGGGATAGACAAGGTTGCTTCTTCGTGGACCCTTCGTGGGTGGAGCCCTCCGTGGACTCGCCAGCCGTTACCCTTCGTGGGTTGAAGTCTCCATCAATGTGGATGTACGATAGCACCACCTATCGGAACCACGCCAAAAACATCCGTGTCTCCAATTGCGTTTGAATCCTCCAAACCCTTCCCTTTACTTTCTTGCAAGTTGCATGCTTTAATTTCCGCTGCCTATACACTCTTTGCATGCTTGCTTGAATTGTGTGATGATTGCTTGACTTGTCCTAAAGTAGCTAAAATCTGCCAAACTCTAAAATTGGGAAAAGGTTAAGTTTTTATTGGTCAAGTAGTCTAATCACCCCCCTCTAGACATACGTCAAGGTCCTACAAGTGGTATCAGAGCCAGGTTTCCATTTGCTTTGATTTCCATAGCTTTTGGTGGTCATAGCCTTGGTTTCACAACCTAGGAGAGTATGGCGTCTAGCGAGGGAAATTATCACCGTAGAGGTCCTTACTTTGATGGTACTAGTTTTGCTAGTTGGAAGCATAAGATGAAAATGCATATTTTTGGACATAACCCCGCCATTTGGGCAATTATTTGTATTGGCTTGCAAGGTGAATTCTTCGACGGGAGAGAACCGAACCGTGTAGCTAATGCGGAATAATTGAAGATGCTGCAATACAACGCTCAAGCATGTGACATCATCTTCAACGGATTATGCCCCGAAGAATTCAACAAAATCAGCCGTCTTGAGAATGCAAAGGAAATTTGGGATACTTTGATCGATATGCATGAAGGTACCAAGTCCGTCAAGGAATCCAAGTTGGATGTGCTCCAAAGTCAGCTTGACAAGTTCAAAATGAAGGATGGTGAAGGTGTCGCTGAAATGTACTCTAGGCTTGCTCTTATCACAAATGAGATTGCCGGCTTAGGGAGTGAAGAGATGACCGACAAATTCATCATCAAGAAAATCCTAAGAGCATTGGATGGAAAGTATGACACCGTGTGCACATTGATCCAAATGATGCCAAACTACAAAGATCTCAAGCCAACGGAAGTCATTGGAAGGATTGTTGCTCATGAGATGTCACTCAAGGATAAGGAGGAACTTAACAACAAGTCAAGTGGTTCTTACAAAGCCTCAAGTGAAGCCCCCACATCATCAAGTGAGAAACCAACCTTCAATGAAGAATTGAGCTTAATGGTGAAGAACTTCAGCAAATTCTACAAAAGTAGAAGCAAAGAAAGAAGCTCCAAGTCAAGGTCTTACAATGACAAGAGATCTTCTAGTCGAGAGCACAATTGCTACAATTGTGGGAGACCCAGACACTACTCCAATGAGTGTACGACACCCTACAAAAGAAGAGAAGATTCTCCAAGAAGGAGCAAAAGAGAAGAATCACCACCAAGAGAGAGGAGGAGTAGAGATGATCGTTATGAACGAAGACCCTCACGGAGAAATAAGGATTCAGAAAGGAAGGACAAGTCATCAAGGAGCTACACAAAACGAAGACATCAAGCTCATGTTGGTGAATGGGTATCCGGCTCCGACTCCGACAATCACTCCGAGAGAAACTATCACTCCGACTCCGAATATACTCAAGATGAAGGTGTTGCCGGTCTAGCACTTGTGTCAACTAACTCCTACGACATATTTGACTCACCAAATGAAGGTGTTGGAAGATGCTTCATGGCCAAAGGTCCAAAGGTAACACATCCCGAGTATGTTGATTTTAATAGTGATGAAGATGACTTGCTTGTGGATGATGATTTACTTGTTGACAACTCTAGTGATGAAAACTATGATGAAACGTCAATTAATCATGCTAATCAAACGAATGACAATGATAAGGAGAAAATTGAGCTTCTAACTAAAGAACTAAACACTCTTAAGTTGGCTCATGAAACTATCTTCGAAGATCATCGAGAACTTTTAAGGGCTCATGAGAAGTTGCGCTTTGAAAAGCTCAATCTTGAGCAAGAGCATGAGTTCTTAAAGGCAATCAATGATCATCTCCACAAGAAAAGTTCTTCTTACATTGCCAAGCATTTACTTTTATCTACTTACATGCCTCAAGTCAAGTCTAGTAACAAGTACAAGAAAGATACTTCCTCTAGTAGTAACAATAATAATGTCAAATCCAATGTTGTTGCTTCTAGTAGTTCTCTTGATTCCACTAATGATTCTCTTAGCCAAGTTACACTTGAGAAAGAAAATAGTTTATTGAAGGGAATTATAGAGAAAGGTGTTTACAAGAGCCTTTCCGGGAGTAAGCAATTCGAGGAAATTGTACGCAAGCAAGGAAGGCATCGGAAGAATCAAGGTGTTGGTTTTGAACGAAAGTTCAATGCCAATGGAGTTGAGTGGGAAGAAGATCAATACCCCAAGACGAAGTTTGTTCCTCAACAAGAGAAGTATGATCCTACTTCCTTCAAGGGAACACAAGCTCAAGATGATCTTCCACCACAAGACCACAAGAACAAAGGCAAGGACAAGCTTCAAGAAGAGATTGATGCATTTGAAGAAACACCTAAAGCCTCGTTCAAGTGGGTCCCTAAGACTACGTCAAGTTCTACTTCATCAAGTACAACTACAACTCCAAGGATTCCCATCAAGATGATGTGGATCCCGAAGAAGAAGAACTAGAGAGTTCTTGAGGGTGACTCCGCCAACATTCTTCACTGATATCATTTTGGCAAGAACAAGTGCAATCAACTTCCACATCTTGCACTAGTTCAAGGAGTCACAAACCCTCATGTTGGTAAGGCAAGGGACAAGGTAACCTAATGTTTTCATGGACATCATCTTGTGTGTGCATCACTCTATGTCTATGGATATTCTTGTTTGTTCCTTGTGGGACTAACCCATGCAGGCAAGTTGAAAGTGCAACTCACTCCAAAGGATTACTCCAAATGATCTACATCAACATTGAGTATCTACATCTTCAACACCTACATGAAGTCATCATCGACAAAACCCAAGGTTAGTTCATCCCTCTAAGGGGGGATCTCACATCTAGGGGGAGCTTAACTCTAAGAATTGAGTCAAAGCAACTCTAATGGTGTGAACACATCAATGCATTATGTAAAAGTGGTAACCCCACTTGAGCTTAAACGATGAGTATGACCTATGATCAAATGTTCTCATTTGACTCCTAAGTCAATATACTCATATATAGATGACATAGTCATCGCCAATTGCTTGATGGATGCTAAAATTGGTTGTGCATGCTTTGCCACATATTTCATTTGCCATCTTATTGTGTGAGCATGTTGGTGCATATTTTACTCATTCAAGGACATCCACTTGTTCTTTTGTTTGTTTGGATTCTTTTCTTTGTGCCAAGTGGATGTACAAGAATGCCTAAGAACCTTCTTTAGCTATCTATGCTTTTCTCGTCTCAAACTCTATTCATGCTACATCACAAAATTTGATCAAGTCAGATTCGAACCACTCTGTGTGAGGAGCACTCGGAGTCCCCGATTCATCATAGACTTAAACTTCCAAAACCTCTTAGTGATTCTCGGTCTGACCGATTCCTCCATTTCGGTCCTATCGAGATCATTAAGTTGATCTGAGTTTTCAGTCTTGGTGCAACCGATTTGAACTTTTCGGTCTCACCGATTTTCTGTAACTGAACACAGTTATGCATCTCGGTGCCACCGAGTTGTTCCACTCGGTCACACTGACAGGGTCGGGCTATATATAGCCACGCGCAAAATTTTGGAAAGTTCTCCGAAACCCTTCGCCCGCGCAACTGCTTGCTCTGCCATCGTGGTCTCCGGATCGTCTCCTCTTCGCCAGCAGCCTCCTACCGCTGGTCTCCGCCGCCGTCAACGGATTTCGTCCCCGCCGTTGCCGCCGTAGCAAGTCCACCGCCAAGTTAGGGTATGGACTTAATCTTTGTGCTATCCACGTCTGATTCCTGGCACATTGTTTTCATATTGATTCTTGCCACGATTGAAACTCTTCTATCCAGCCAAAGTAGTTCATAGATTAGATGTGATTCAAATTTTTAGGCTTAGGTTTCCGCTGAAACCATCTCGGACCCACTGAGTTGAAAAACTCGGTCTCACCGATTTGGCTTATGCCATTGCACTAGTGACTCTCGGTCTGACCGAGAATTACTAATCGGTGCGACCGATTTGAGGATTCTGTGAAACCCTAGCAGTCTCGGTGCCACCGAACTGAAACTCGGTCCAATCGAGATCATCAGTTTAGGTTCCAAAACTGCTTCGGTATCACCAAGTTTGAAAAATCGGTGGATCCGAAATGCTTTCTGTGGAAAACTAAAACTGAACTTTTGAGTCATTCTTTTGCAAAAATCTCTGCATTTTGTGATGCTCATCTTTTCTATCTCATCTCTAACTCTTCACAGGGTCAACAGTCAGCTTTTGCAGTATGTCTGATCAAAGTGACAGCCAAAACAGGTCAGAAGAGCAGATGGACTTGAGTGAGGGCACTAGTCCCTCAACTTCAGATGAAGGGAGCAGAAGTACTCCTAGCAATTTGCCTAAGGCTGCAACTAGGCAAAGGAGGAAAAGAACTTCAGATTCAGAGGATGAAGATTACAAAGCTGAAGAGGATGAGGCTACTTCCAAGAAAGTGGTGCTCAAGAAGGAGTATGGCTCTGCACAGAGCACAAAACCAGGTCTGAAAAGGAAAGTTCCTGCCAAATAACTCCAATGCCAAAGGCTAGAAAGTCCACTCAAGTGCCAGCTCAAGCTCAACCCAAAGTGGCACCTGCAAGAAAAGATACATCATCCAAACCTCAGAAAGTCCCCACTGGTGAATCTATGAAGTTCACAATTGAATCAGAGAATGATGGTGATCAGGATAAGAAAAAGAAGAGAGCTAGAACCACAACTGCCAAGGTCCTTGGAAAGCCCTCAATGAGAAGGGATTCTGATGAAGAGGAAGAGGATGCTGCACCAGCTCCTAAGGCAGCTAAGCTTATGGGAGATGCAATCAGATCAGGGGCTGCAACATCCAAGCCCAAGGAATCACCCAAAGCTGCCTCCAAGGCCAAGCAAGTTCCAAAGAGGAATACTAGGAGTATTCCAGCTGCTGAGAAGAACAAGGCCCCAGTGCCCAATGTTGCCGAAGATTCAGATGAAGAAGGACAGGTTCTTAGAAAGCTCAAGCCCAAGATACCAGACCACAATGATGCCCATCCTGTGGCTGAGGACATGAGAATCAGGAAGGATTCAGGGCTGAGATTGTGGAGAATGGAAGATCCATATGCTTCAAGAAGAATAAATGATGTTGACTACAGGTTCCACACAAAGGAACAACAGGACTTCTATGAAACAATTCTGTTGGACAAGAAGCCCATAGTCTGTGACATGAGGTGGGTTGACTAGAAATTCATCAAGGAAAATGAACAGCACTATCCTGGAGTGCAAGACAACTTTGTTGCTTGTGGAGTTGCAGATTTTGTTGGACAGAAGTTCACCAACTGGAATGATGAGCTTATCATGCAGTTCTACTCCACATCACACTTTTACCCAGATGGAAGAATAGTTTGGATGTCTGAAGGTACAAGGTACCAGTCCACTATTGAAGAATGGGCAAGTCTGATCAATGCTCCCAAGGAGAATGAGGATGACCTAGACATTTATGCAAAGAAGAAGTTGGGTCACAATTCAATGGCTCACATGTACAAGGAAATTCCAGACAAGGAATTAGAGACTCACAAGTTTGGATCAGTTCATTTTCTGCTGTCAGGGTTGCCAACCATAAATTGGATTCTAAGGCACACTTTGTTGCCCAAGTATGGTGACCATAACATGATCAGAGGGCATGCCATCAACATGTTGCATGTGTTTGATGTGCCACAGAAGTTCAAAGTCATGAGCCTGATCATTGAAACAATCAAGAGGACTGCAGCAGATCAGAAGAGGAGCTGTGGATATGCACCTCAGATTCAAGAATTGATAAACTCAAAGATGGGCACAGGAAAATATCAGTTGGATAAGGAACACTTTCCACTTTATCCAGACTTTGAGGACAATGAGGTTGTCATGAATGAGGATGATCCACAATCAGTTCAAGCTCAGGAGAAGAAGGAGAAGGCAAAGAGGGAGAAGGCTGCCAAGGTGCCAACTCAAGAGGAGGCATCTGAATATTTCTTGAAAACCAAACAGGAGCATCTTGGTTACTTGATAGCATCATCTCTAAGGATTGAGAAGGGGTTGGCCACCCTAACTCAAAACCAGGAGAGCCTGGAAAGAATCATGGAACAAAAATTCTATGATCTAGATGTCAAGGTAACTGAGATTCAGTCAGTTGTGGAGCAGCTGCAGGATGACATGCAGGAGAGGAAGGGCAAGACTACCACCAATGTGTTTGCCAGAGTACCCAGAGCCCAGAGGTCAGTTGCAATGCTAGTGACAGACACTAGAGCAACAACTTCAGCACCAACCACTGCCCCTACAGTTCCAGTGCAACCAGCTCCAGCACCAACTCCTCCAGCTCCATCCACTTCAACTGAAGCCTTCGTCCAAGGATCCATCTCTACACCACCACCAGAAGATCAAGCCTGAGAGTCGATCTAGCACTATGCATTTTCTATGAACTTTTTGGTAACTTGTTGCCAAAGGGGGAGAAAAATGTATAGATCATAGGCTTCGAGAGAGAGAGAGTGTTGCTTTTGTTCTCTCTTGCTTTATTTGGTAGTTTTTCAAACTTTGTTTGCTTTTGGTTGAGATACTATGCTTGTGAGACATTGATGATCATGTGTTTGATCATAATCTACACTTATGCATGTTTGATATTATCCTATCTATCTTATGTGATCACTCATTATGCTTGGTGATGAGTGCATGTATTCATTGTTTATTATTTTGAGCGCTCCACCAAGATGTATGTGACATGGAAGAGTAACCCATGAGCCTAATTCATTGTGCATTTGCAGTCCAAAGCAAATCTAAAACTATGCACAAATTTAGGGGGAGCTCTTACTTATCACATATTTCTCAAAGCGACGATGTTATTTAATTTTATTATCATTTGTCGAAGCTTTGATCTATATGTTGTCATCAATTACCAAAAAGGGGGAGATTGAAAGTGCAACTATCCCTAGGTGGTTTTGGTAATTCATAACATCATATAGCTCATTGAGCTAATGCTATTCCAAGACTATTATTTCAGGAAAGCTCAATGAATGGCATGGCATGGATGATGAAAGTGGATCCCTCAAAATTCTAAGGACAAAGGATTGGCTCAAGCTCAAAATCTCAAGACTCTTCATTTTACATTTTAGTGATCCAAGATCACATTGAGTCTATAGGAAAAGCCAATACTATCAAGGAGGGATGAGGTGTTGCTTAATGAGCCTCTTGCTTCATGTGCTTAGTGATATGCTCCAAAACCCTCAACTACTTTCCCACATCCACAAATGACCTAAACCCAAATCCAAAATCGGTCACACCGATTCTTCCTATCCGGCGCCACCGATTCCAAAAGTCATAGCCACTGCCACAAACCCTAAGCAAATCGGTCTTACCGATAGGGATCTCGGTCTCACCGAGATGGGATTGCAATCTCTCTGTTTCCCTTCGTAATGTTTCGGTCTAACCGAAGTGAGCGATCGGTCCCACCGAGATTGCAATGTAAACTCTCCGTTTCCTTTTTGTAACATTTCGGTCTCACCGAAAAGAGCAAATCGGTCCCACCGAGTTTACCTGACCAACTCTCTGGAAAGCTTATTACCAAATCGGTCTCACCGAGTTTGTGTAATCGGTCTCAGCGATATTACGTTATGCCCTAACCCTAACTCAATCATCCTCACCGAGATGCATGTCAGTCCCACCGAAAAGCACTAACGGTCACTAGGTTTACTAAATCGGTCCGACCGAGTTTAACGATTCGGTCCCACCGAGTTTGGTAAATTGTGTGTAACGGTTAGATTTTGTGTGGAGGCTATATATACCCCTCCACCTCCTCTTCGTTCGTGAAGAGAGCCATCAGAACGAACCTACACTTCCAACTTACCATTTCTGAGAGAGAACCACCTACTCATGTGTTGAGGCCAAGATATTCCATTCCTACCATATGAATCTTGATCTCTAGCCTTCCCCAAGTTGCTTTCCACTCAAACCCTCTTTCCACCAGATCCAAATCCTATGAGAGAGAGTTGAGTGTTGGGGAGACTATCATTTGAAGCACAAGAGCAAGGAGTTCATCATCAACGCACCATTTGTTACTTCTTGGAGAGTGGTGTCTCCTAGATTGGCTAGGTGTCACTTGGGAGCCTCCGACAAGATTGTGGAGTTGAACCAAGGAGTTTGTAAGGGCAAGGAGATCGCCTACTTCGTGAAGATCTACCGCTAGTGAGGCAAGTCCTTCGTGGGCGACGGCCATGGTGGGATAGACAAGGTTGCTTCTCCGTGGACCCTTCGTGGGTGGAGCCCTCAGTGGACTCGCACAGCCGTTACCCTTCGTGGGTTGAAGTCTCCATCAACGTGGATGTACGATAGCACCACCTATCGGAACAACGCCAAAAACATCCGTGTCTCCAATTGCATTTGAATCCTCCAAACCCTTCCCTTTACTTTCTTGCAAGTTGCATGCTTTAATTTCCGCTGCCTATACACTCTTTGCATGCTTGCTTGAATTGTGTGATGATTGCTTGACTTGTCCTAAAGTAGCTAAAATCTGCCAAACTCTAAAATTGGGAAAAGGTTAAGTTTTTATTGGTCAAGTAGTCTAATCACCCTCCTCTAGACATACTTCAAGGTCCTACAGCAGACACCACCTATGTCAAGCCAGTCGAATGAGGCGACTGAAGATGTGTCGTGGGTTTAACACGACAGATGTCCTTGCAAAAGTACTTAAAGCATAGAGCCATTGCAATGTAGGTTAGCTTGAAGGGGTTGAGCGGGACGAAAGACACGAGTTTACCCGGGTTCGGCCCCTCACGATCGAGGTAAAAGCCTGCGTCCTGCTTTGAGTTGTATTGCTTGAGTATCGATTACAAGGGAGCGGGTTCACTTGACCTAGCTATCGATTGATTGTCACCTGGGTTTACCCGCTGCAGAGGCTCGCCATTATATACACAGGTCGAAGCTCTGGGCTTACAATAGTCCGGGTCGGTTTATATCTCGTGACCGACCCAGGTTCTAAATTGCCTTGCCTTGCTAAGCAAGTCGCCATCGGGTGGCTTACAACTCCGGGTCACGCACCGTCTTCTGGCCGTGGGCCCTCATCTGGCTCACCACGTAAGTCGCCCCCGGTCTTCATGTCTTGATCTCCTGGGCCATTTCCAAGGCCTTACTGTTAAATTGCCAACTTCCTAACCCGGCCTTCTAGGGCGGATCATACGTACCATGGGGTTATATCCCCAACATTAGGCCCCATATTGATTTGAACTTGTTCATGTCAATCTTCAACACCTCTTATTGGCGAGTCTTCTTTAACTCTTCAAATCAGTTCCCCATAACCCGCCATATGACGATGTCATCTTCATAAATTCAGAAAAAATCTCATGACATCACAACGGATCTTTGCATTAATCAACATCCCAAAAATCGAGGCGCCCTTTCTATAGTGATGATTATGACGTCTCCTGGATCTTCGTGAATGTCTGTTACTGTTCGTCCCTTTCCCTTATAAATAGGCATGGTGGGCTGCCCTTTTTCACTTTTACCCCCGCTGCCTCTACTTCTTTTTCTTCCTCACGTCATCCATCTCAACTGGAGCTCCGCTGCCCCAGCCAAACTCGTCAGCAACTCCATTGAGGCCACTACATCGACCTGTTGGGACCAGAGTGAAGGAAATATGCCCTAGAGGCAATAATAAAGTTGTTATTTTATATTTCCTTATTTCATGATAAATGTTTATTATTCATGCTAGAATTATATTAACTGGAAACTTGATACATGTGTGGATACATAGACAAAACACCGTGTCCCTAGTAAGCCTCTACTAGACTAGCTCGTTAATCAAAGATGGTTAAGTTTCCTAACCATAGACATGTGTTGTCATTTGATGAACATGGTCACATCATTAGGAGAATGATGTGATGGACAAGACCCATCCGTTATCATAGCATATTGATCGTTTAGTTTTATTGCTATTGCTTTCTTCATGTCAAATACATATTCCTTCGACTATGAGATTATGCAACTCCCGGATACCGGAGGAATGCCTTGTGTGCTAGCAAACATCACAACATAACTGGGTGATTATAAAGATGCTCTACAGGTATCTCCAAAGGTGTTTGTTGAGTTGGCATAGATCGAGATTAGGATTTGTCACTCCGAGTGTCGAAGAGGCATCTCTGGGCCCTCCCGGTAATACACATCATAAGAAGCCTTGCAAGCAAAGTGACTGATGAGTTAGTTGCAGGAATATGTATTACAGAACGAGTAAAGACTTGCCAGTAACGAGATTGAACTAGGTATGAAGATACCAACGATCGAATCTCGGGCAAGTAACATACCAATGACAAAGGGAATAACGTATGTTGTCATAACGGTTCGATCGATAAAGATCTTCGTAGAATATGTGGGAGCCAATATGAGCATCCAAGTTCCGCTATTGGTTACTGACTGGAGAGGTTTCTCGGTCATGTCTACATAGTTCTCGAACCCGTTGGGTCCACACGCTTAACGTTCGATGGCGATATTGTATTATATGAGTTATGTGATTTGGTGACCGAATATTGTTCGGGGTCCCGGATGAGATCATGGATATGAAAAGGAGTCTTGAAATGGTTGAGAGGTAAAGATTGATATATAGGACGATGGTATTTGAACATCGGAAGTGTTTCGGGAAGCACCGGGTACTTATCGGGTCACCGGAAGGGGTTCCGGGCACCCTCGGCAAAAGATATGGGCCTTATGGGCCAAGAGGGTAAATGCACCAGCCACATAGGGGCTGGTGCGCCCCCCCTATGGGATGGCCAAATTGGAGAAGGAAAGGGGAAGGATGAAAGGAAAAGGGGAATAGGATTTCCCCTTCCCCCTTCTTCCCTTCCTACTCCGAATAGGAATAAGAGAGGGGGGTTGGCCGAATTGGGAGAGGACCCCAAGTAGGATTCCTCCTACTTGGGGCGCCCCCTTGGCTGCCTCTCCTCCACTCCAACCTATATATATGTGGGGAGGGGCGCCAACAACATATAACAACAATTGTTAGCCGTTTGCGGTGCCCCCCTCCACAGTTTACACCCCTGGTCATATTGTCGCAGTGCTTAGGCGAAGCCATGTGCGGATCACTTCACCATCACCGTCACCATGCCGCCGTGCTGACGGAACTCATCTACTTCCACGACACCTTGTTGGATCAACAGGGCGAGGAACGTCATCGAGCTGAACGTGTGTAGAACTCGGAGGTGCCGTACATTCGGTACTTGATCGGTCGGAGCTAGAACAAGTTCGACTACATCAACCGCATTGTTAAATGCTTCTGCTCTCGGTCTATGAGGGTACGTATACGCACTCTACCCCTCTCGTTGCTATGCATCTCCTAGATAGATCTTGCGTGAGCATAGGATTTTTTTTGAAATTGCATGCTACGTTCCCCAACAGTGGCATCTGATCCAGGTCTATGCGTAGATGATATGCACGAGTAGAACACAAAGAGTTGTGTGCGGTGATCTTCATACCGCTTACCTCTGATGTCTTATTTTGATTCGGCGGTATTGTTGGATGAAGTGGCCTAGACCATGTTGGGGAACGTAGCAGAAATTCAAAATTTTCTACGCATCACCAAGATCAATCTATGGAGATTCTAGCAACAAGAGAGAGGGGAGTGAATCTTCATACCCTTGAAGATCGCGATGCGGAAGCGTTACAAGAACGTGTTGGAGGAGTCGTACACTCAGCGATTCAGATCGCGGTCGATTCCGATCTATGTGCCGAGCAACGGTGCCTCTGTGTTCAACACACGTATAGCCCGGGGACGTCTCCTCCTTCTTGATCCAGCAAGGGGAGAGGATAAGTTGAGGGACAACTCTGGCAGCACGACAGCGTGGTGGTGGAGCTCGTGGTATTCCTGCAGGGCTTCGCCAAGCACTACGGAGGAGGAGGAAGAGTTGGAGGAGGGAGGGGCTGCGCCAGGGAAGGGGTAATGCAGCCCTCCCACCCCCTCTATTTATAGGGTGAAGAGGAGAGGGGGCCGGCCCCTCTAGATCCCATCTAGAGGGGGGGGGCGGCCAGGAGGGGAGGCTTGCCCCCCAAGCAAGCTGGAGGCGCCCCCTCCCCTAGGGTTTCCAACCCTAGGCGCCTTGGGACCTTGGGGAGGGGCTGGTTCCCTCCCATATTCAGCCCATTAAGTCCCCCGGGGCAGGTGGCTCCACCCGGTGGACCTCCGGACACCTTTCGGTGGTCCCGGTACAATACCGATAACCCCCGAAACCATCCGGCGACTGAAACTGGACTTCCCATATATAAATCTTCACCTCCGGACCATTCCGGAACTCCTCGTGACGTCTGTGACCTCATCTGGGATTCCGAACAACCTTCGGTAACCACATAAAATTTCCCATAACAACTCTAGCGTCACCGAGCCTTAAGTGTGTAGACCCTACGGGTTCGGGAATCATGTAGACATGACCGAGACAGTTCTCCGGCCAATAACCAACAACGGGATCTGGATACCCTTGTTGACTCCCACATGTTCCACAATGATCTCATCGGATGAACCACGATGTCGGGGATTCAATCAATCCCGTATACAATTCCCTTTGTCAATCGGTATGTTACTTGCCCGAGATTCGATCGTCGGTATCCCAATACCTCTTTCAATCTCGTTACCAGAAAGTCACTTTACTCGTTCCATAATGCATGATCCCGTGCCTAACTACTTAGTCACATTGAGCTCATTATGATGATGCATTACCGAGTGGGCCCAGAGATATCTCTCCGTCAGACATTTTTGGAGATACATGTAGTGCACCTTTATAGCCACCCAGTTACGTTGTGACGTTTGGTACACCCAAAGAATTCCTATGGTATCCGGGAGTTGCACAATCTCATGGTCTAAGGAAATGATACTTGACATTAGAAAATCTCTTAGCAAACGAACTACACGATCTTGTGCTATGCTTAGGATTGGGTCTTGTCCATCACATCATTCTCCTAATGATGTGATCCCATTATCAATGACATCCAATGTCCATGGTCAGGAAACCATAACCATCTATTGATCAACGAGCTAGTCAACTAGAGGCTCACTAGGGACATGTTGTGGTCTATGTATTCACACATGTATTACGGTTTCCAGTTAATACAATTATAGCATGAACAATAGACAATTATCATGAACAAGGAAATATAATAATAACCATTTTATTATTGCCTCTAGGGCATATTTCCAATAGTCTCCCACTTGCACTAGAGTCAATAATCTAGTTCACATCACTATGTGATTGTAATGAATCCAACACCCATTGGGTTTGATCATATCTCGCTTGTGAGAGAGGTTATTAGTCAACGGGTCTGAATCTTTCAGATCCGTTTGTGCTTTAGAAATCTCTATGTCATCTCCTAGATGCAGCTACAACGCGCTATTTGGAACTATTCCAAATAACTGCTCTACTATACGAATCCGGTCTACTACTCAGAGTCATCCAGATTAGTGTCAAAGTTTGCATCGGCGTAACCCTTCACGACGAGCTCTTTTACCACCTCCATAATTGAGAAAATTCCTTAGTCCACTAGTTACTAAGGATAACCTTGACCGCTGTCCTGTGATCCATTCCTGGATCACACTTGTACCCCTTGACTGACTCGTGGCAAGGCACACTTTAGGTGCAGTACACAACATAGCATACTGTGGAGCCTACGTCTAAAGCATAGGGGACTACCTTCATCCTTTCTCTCTCTTCTGCCGTGGTCAGGTCTTGAGTCTTACTCAATACTCACACCTTATAACATAGCCAAGAACTCCTTCTTTGCCGATCTATTTTGAACTCCTTCAAAATCTTGTCACGGTGCGTACTCATTTGAAAGTACTATCAATCGATTTTGATCTATCCTTATAGATCTTGATGATCAATGTTCAAGTAGCTTAATCCAGGTTTTCCATTGAAAAACACTTTTCAAATAACCCTATATGCTTTCCAGAAATTCTACATCATTTCTGATCAACAATATGTCAACAACATATACTCATCAGAAATGCTATAGTGCTCCCACTCACTTCTTTGGAAATACAAGTTTCTCATAAACTTTGTATAAACCCAAAATCTTTGATCATCTCATCAAAGCGTATATTCCAACTCCGAGATGCTTACTCCAGTCCTTAGAAGGATTGCTGGAGCTTTGCATACTTGTTAGCATCTTTTTGGATTGACAAAACCTTCTGGTTGTATCACATACAACCTTTCCTCAAGAAAATTAGTGAGGAAACAATGTTTTGACATCCTATCTGCAAGATTTCATAAACAATGCAAGAACTGCTAATATAATTTCAACAGACTCTTAGCATCGCTACGAGTGAGAAAGTCCCATCGTAGTCAACTCCTTGAACTTGTCGGAAAACATCTTAGCGACAAGTCGAGCTTTCTTAATGGTGACACTTACCATCATTGTTCGTCTTCCCTTTTAAAATCGATCTATACCCAACAGCCTTATGACCATCAAGTTGTTCTTCCAAAGTCTACACTTTGTTTTATACATGGATCCTCTCTCGGATTTTATGGCCTCAAGCCATTTTCAGAATCCAGGCCCACCATCACTTCACCACAGCTCGTAGGTTCATTGTTGTCTAGCAACATTACCTCCAAGACATGATTACCATACCACTCCGAAGCAGTATGTGTCCTTGTCGACCTAGGAGGTTTGGTAGTGACTTGATCCGAAGTTTCATGATCAGTATCATCAGCTTCCACTTCAACTGGTGTAGGCGCCACATGAACAACTTCCTGTGCCCTGCTACACATTGGTTGAAGTGATGGTTCAATAACCTCATCAAGTCTCGACCATCCTCCCACTCTATTCTTTCAAGAGAAACTTTTCCTCGAGAAAGGACCCGTTTCTAGAAACAATCACTTTTGCTTCTAGATCTGAAATAGGAGGTATACCCAATTGTTTTGGGTGTCCTATGAAGATGCATTTATTCGCTCTGGTTTGAGCTTATCAGGCTAAAACTTTTCCACATAAGCTTCACAGTCCCAAACTTTTAAGAAATGACATCTTAGGTTTCTCTAAACCATAGTTCATACGCTGTCATCTCAACGGAATTACGTGGTGCCCTATTTGAAGTGAATGCGGTTGTCTCTAATGCCTAACCCATAAATGATAGTGGTAATTTGATAAGAGACATCATGGTATGCACCATATCCAATAGGGTGCAGCTATGATGTTCGGACACACCATCACACTATGGTGTTCCAGGCGGTATTAGTTGTGAAACAATTTCCACAATGTCTTAATTGTATACCAAACTCATAACTCAGATACTCATCTCTATGATCATATCATAGACATTTTATCCTCTTGTCACAACGATCTTCAACTTCACTCTGAAATTACTTGAACCTTTCAATAATTCAGACTTGTGTTTCATCAAGTAAACATACTCAGCATGTACTCAAATCATCTGTGAAGTTCGAACATAACAATATCCACTGCGTGCCTCAACACTCATTGGACTGCATACATCAAAATGTATTACTTCCAACAAGTTGTTTTCTTGTTCCATCTTACTGAAAACGAGGCTTTTCAGTCATCTTGCCCATGTGGTATGATTTGCATGTCTCAAATGATTCAAAATCAAGTGAGTCCAAATGATCCATCTGCATGGAGTTTCTTCATGCGTACATACTAATAGACATGGTTCGCATGTCTCAAACTTTTTAAAAAACGAGTGAGTCCAAAAGATCCATCAACATGGAGCTTCTTCATGCGTTTTATACCAATATGACTCAAATGGCAGTGCCACAAGTAGGTGGTACTATCATTACTATCTTATATCTTTTGGCATGAACATGTGTATCACTACGATCGAGATTCAATAAACCATTCATTTTAGGTGCAAGACCATTGAAGGTATTATTCAAATAAACAGAGTAACCATTATTCTCCTTAAATGAACAACCATATTGCAATAAACATAATCCAATCATGTCTATGCTCAACGCAAACACCAAATAACAATTATTTAGGTTTAACACCAATCTCGATGGTAGAGGGAGCGTGCGATGTTTGATAATGTCAACCTTGGAAATACTTCCAACACATATCGTCACCTCGCCTTTAGCTAGTCTCTGTTTATTCTGTAGCCTTTTATTTTGAGTTACTAACACTTAGCAACTGAACCGGTATCTATTACCCTGGTGCTACTAGGAGGACTAGTAAAGTTCACATTAATATAATGTATATCCAATATACTTCTGTCGACCTTGCCAGCCTTCTCATCTACCAAGTATCCAGGGTAGTTCTGCTTCAGTGACCGTTCCCCTCATTACAGAAGCACTTAGTCTCGGGTTTGGGTTCAAATTTTGGGTTTCTTCACTAGAGCAACAACTGATTTACCGTTTCATGAAGTATCCCTTCTTGCCCTTTCCCTTCTTGAAACTAGTGGTTTCACTAACCGTCAACAATTGATGCTCCTTCTTGATTTCTACTTTCACGGTGTCAAACATCGCGAATAGCTCAAGGATCATCATATCTATCCCTGATATTTTATAGTTCATCACGAAGCTCTAGTAGCTTGGTGGCAATGACTTTGGAGAACCATCACTATCTCTTAAGGAAGATTAACTCCCATTCGATTCAAGTGATTGTAGTACTCAGACAATCTGAGCACATGCTCAACGATTGAGCTTTTCTCCCTTAGTTTGCAGGCTTAAGAAACTCGTTAGAGGTCTCATACCTCTTGATATAGGCACGAGCCTGAAATCCCAATTTCAGCCCTTTGAACATCTCATATGTTCCACGACGTTTCAAAATCGTCTTCGGCGCCTCAATTCTAAACCGTTTAACATTACTGAACTATCACGTAGTCATCAAAACGTGTATGTTAGATGTTCGCAACATTCACAGACGACGTTCGAGGTTCAGCACACCGAGCGGTGCATTAAGGACATAAGCCTTATGCATAGCAATGAGGACAATCCTCAGTTTAGGGACCTAGTCCACATAATTGCTACTATCAACTTTCAACTAAATTTTCTCTAGGAACATATCTAAAATAGTAGAACTAAAGAGCAAGTTACGACATAATTTGCAAAGACCTTTTGACCATGTTCATGATAATTAAGTTCATATAATTTAATGAACTCCCACTCAGATGGACATCCCTCTAGTCATCTAAGTGATACATGATCCGAGTCAACTAGGCCGTGTACGATCATCATGTGAGATGGACTAGTCATCATCGGTGAACATCTTCATGTTGATCGTATCTGCTATACGGCTCATGTTCGACCTTTCGGTCTCTTGTGTTTCGAGGCCATGTCTGTACATGCTAGGCTCGTCAAGTCAACCTAAGTGTTTTGCGTGTGTAAATCAGGCTTACACCCGTTGTATTCGAATGCTAGAATCTATCACACCCGATCATCATGTGGTGCTTCGAAACAACAAACCTTCGCAACGGTGCACAGTTAGGGGGAACACTTTCTTGAAATTTTAGCGAGGGATCATCTTATTTATGCTACCGTCGTTCTAAGAAAATAAGATGTAAAAACATGATAAACATCACATGCAATCAAATAGTGACATGATATGGCCAATATCATTTTGCTCCTTTTGATCTCCATCTTCGGGGCGCCATGATCATCATCGTCACCGACATGACACCATGATATCCATCATCGTGTCTTCATGAAGTTGTCTCGCCAACTATTACTTATACTACTATGGCTAATGGTTTAGCAATAAAGTAAAGTAATTACATGGCGTTATTCAATGACACACAGGTCATACAATAAATTACGACAACTCCTATGGCTCCTGCCGGTTATCATACTCATCGACATGCAAGTCATGATTCCTATTACAAGAACATGATCAATCTCATACATCACATATATATCATTCATCACATCCTTTTGGCCATATCACATCACATGGCATATGCTGCAAGAACAAGTTAGACGTCCTCTAATTGTTGTTGCAAGTTTTTACGTGGCTGCTATAGGTTTCTAGCAATAACGTTTCTTACCTACGCCAAAACCATAACGTGATATGCCAATTGCTATTTACCCTTCATAAGGACCCTTTTCATCGAATCCGATCCGACTAAAATGGGAGAGACAGACACCCGCTAGCCACCTTATGCAACTAGTGCATGTCAGTCGGTGGAACCTGTCTCACGTAAGTGTACATGTAAGGTCGGTCTGGGCTGCTTCATCCCACGATGCAGCCGAATCAAGATAAGACTAGTAACGACAAGTAAATTGACAAAATTGACGCCCACAACAACTTGTGTTCCACTCGTGCATAGAATCTACGCAATAGACCTAGCTCATGATGCCACTGTTGAGGAACGTAGCAGAAATTCAAAAATTTCTACGCATCACCAAGATCAATCTATGGAGATTCTAGCAACAAGAGAGAGGGGAGTGAATCTTCATACCCTTGAAGATCGCGATGCGGAAGCGTTACAAGAACGCGGTTGGAGGAGTCGTACACTCAGTGATTTAGATCGCGGTCGATTCCAATCTAAGCGCCGAACAACGGCGCCTCCGTGTTCAACACACGTACAGCCCGGGGAAGTCTCCTCCTTCTTGATCCAGCAAGGGGAGAGGAGAAGTTGAGGGAGAACTCTGGCAGCACAACGGCGTGGTGGTGGAGCTCGTGGTATTCCTGCAGGGCTTCGCCAAGCACTACGGAGGAGGAGGAAGAGTTGGAGGAGGGAGGGGCTGTGCCAGGGAAGGGGTAATGCAGCCCTCCCACCCCCTCTGTTTATAGGGTGAAGGGGAGAGGGGGCCGTCCCCTCTAGATCCCATCTTGAGGGGGGGGGGCGGCCAGGAGGGGAGGCTTGCCCCCCAAGCACTGTGGAGGCGCCCCCTCCCCTAGGGTTTCCAACCCTAGGCGCCTTAGACCCTTGGGGATGGGCGCACCAGCCCACTAGGGGCTGGTTCCCTCCCATATTCAGCCCATTAAGTCCCCCGGGGCAGGTGGCCCCACACGGTGGACTTCCAGACACCTTACGGTGGTCCCGGTACAATATCGATAACCCCCGAAACCATCCTGGCGACTAAAACTGGACTTTCCATATATAAATCTTCACCTTCGGACCATTCTGACGTTCGGGATCTCATCCGGGACTCCGAACAACCTTCGGTAACCACATACAATTTCCCATAACAACTCTAGTGTCATCGAACCTTAAGTGTGTAGACCCTACGGGTTCGGGAATCATGTAGACATGACCGAGACAGTTCTCCGGCCAATAACCAACAGCGGGATCTGGATACCCATGTTGACTCCCACATGTTCCACGATGATCTCATCGGATGAACCACGATGTCGGGATTCAATCAATCCCGTATACAATTCCCTTTGTCAATCAGTATGTTACTTGCCCGAGATTCGATCGTCGGTATCCCAATACCTCGTTCAATCTCGTTACCGGCAAGTCACTTTACTCGTTCCATAATGCATGATCCTGTGACTAACTACTTAGTCACATTGAGCTCATTATGATGATGCATTACCGAGTGGGCCCAGAGATACCTCTCCGTCAGACATTTTTGGAGATACATGTAGTGCACCTTTATAGCCACCCAGTTACATTGTGATGTTTGGTACACCCAAAGCATTCCTACGGTATCTGGGAGTTGCACAATCTCATGGTCTAAGGAAATGATACTTGACATTTGAAAATCTCTTAGCAAACGAACTACACGATCTTGTGCTATGCTTAGGATTGGGTCTTGTCCATCACATCATTCTCCTAATGATGTGATCCCGTTATCAATGACATCCAATGTCCATGGTCAGGAAACCATAACCATCTATTGATCAACGAGCTAGTCAACTAGAGGCTCACTAGGGACATGTTGTGGTCTATGTATTCACACATGTATTATGGTTTCTAGTTAATACAATTACAACATGAACAATAGAAAATTATCATGAACAAGGAAATATAATAATAACTATTTTATTATTGCCTCTAGGGCATATTTCCAACAGATCAACCTTACATGAGCACGTTCATGAGACCGGTTCCACTAACAGACATGCAACTAGTTTTGCATAAAGGTGGCTGGTGGGTGTCTGTTTCTCCTACTTTAGTTGAATCGAATTTGACTGTGGCCGATCCTTGTTGAAGGTTAAATTAGCAAACTTGATAAATCACCGTTGTGGTTTTTGTGCCGTAGGTAAGAACTGTTCTTACAAGAGGCCCGTAGCAGCCACGTAAAAATTGTAACAACAAAGTAGAGGACGTCTAACTTGTTTTTTGCAGGGCATGTTGTGATGTGATATGGTCAAGACTTGATGTGATACATGTTATTGTATGAGATGATCATGTTTTGTAAAAGTTATCGGCAACCGGCAAGAGCCTTATGGTTGTCTCTTTATTGTATGAAATCCAAACGCCATGTAATTGCTTTACTTTATCACTATGCGTTAGTGATAGTTGTAGAAGCAATAGTTCGCGAGACGGCCACGATGCAACGATGGAGATCAAGGTGTCGAGCCGGTGATGATGGAGATCATGACGATGCTTTGGAGATGGATATCAAAAGCACAAGATGATGATGGCCATATCATGTCACATATTTTGATTGCATGTGATGTTTATCTTTTATACATCTTATTTTGCTTAGTACGGCGGTAGCATTATAAGATGAGCCCTTACTAAAATTTCAAGGTATAAGTGTTCTCCCTAAGTATGGCCCTTTGCGATAGTTCTTCATGTTGAGACACCATGTGATGATCGGGTGTGATAGGCTCTACGTTCACATACAATGGGTGCAAGACAGTTTTGCACATGCGGAATACTCGGGTTAAACTTGACGAGCCTAGCACGTACAGATATGGCCTCGTAACACTAGAGACCAAAAGGTCGAACGTGAATCATATAGTAGATATGATCAACATAGAGATGTTCGCCATTCATGACTACTCCATTTCACGTGATGATCATACATGGTTTAGTTTATTTGGATCATGTTACACTTAGATGACTTGAGGGATGTCATTTTAAGTAGGAGTTCTTAAGTAATTTGATTAATTGAACTTTAATTAATCATGAATTTAGTCCTGATAGTATTTGCAAATTATGTTGTAGATCAATAGCTCGCGTTATAGCTCCCTTATGTTTTTTGATATGTTCCTAGAGAAAACTAAGTTGAAAGATGATAGTAGCAATGATGCGGACTGGGTCCGTGATCTGAGGATTATCCTGATTGCTGCATAGAAAATTATGTCCTTGATGCACCGCTAGGTGACAAACCTATTGCAGGAGCAGCTGTAGACATTATGAACGTTTGGCAAGATCGATATGATGACTACTTGATAGTTTAGTGCACCATGCTTTACGGCTTAGAACCGGGACCTCAAAAACCGTTTTGAAAGCCACAGAGCATATGAGATGTTCCAAGAGCCGAAATTGGTATTCCAGACTCATGCCCTTGTCGAGAGGTATGAGACCTCTGACAAGTACTTTGCCTACAATATGGAGGAGAATAGCTCAGCTAGTGAGCACGTGCTCAGAATGTCCGGGTACTACAATCGCTTGAGTCAAGCGGGAGTTAATCTTCCAGATAAGATAGTGATTCACAGGGTTCTCTAGTCACTATCACTAAGCTACTAGAACTTCGTGATGATTATAATATGCAAGGGATGGCAAAAACGATTCCCGAGCTTTTCGTGATGCTGAAATCGGTGAAGGTAGAAATCAAGAAAGAGCATCAAGTGTTGATGCTTAACAAGACCACTAGTTTCAAGAAAAGGGGTAAGGGAAAGAAAGGGAACTTCAAGCAGAATGGCAAGCAAGTTGTCACTCCCGTGAAGAAGCCCAAAGCTGGACTTAAGCCTGAAACTGAGCGCTTCTACTTCAAAGGAAATGGTCACTAGAAGTGGAACTACCCCAAATATTTGGCGGATAAGAAGGATGACAAAGTGAACAAAGGTATATTTGATATTGATGTGTACCTTACTAGTGCTCATAGTAGCCCCTGGGTATTTGATACCTGTTCGGTTGCTAAGATTAGTAACTCGAAACAGGAGTTTCAGAATAAATGGAGACTAGTTGAGGGTGAAGTAACGATGTGTATTGGAAGTAGTTCCAAAATTGATATGATCATCATCACACACTCCCTATACTTTCGGGATTAGTGTTGAACCTAAATAAATGTTATTTGGTGTTTGCGTTGAGAATGAACAAGATAGGATCATGTTTATTGCAATACAATCATTCATTTAAGACAATGAATAATTGTTATTCTGTTTACATGAATAAAACCTTCTATGGTCATACACCCAATGTTAATGGTTTATTGAATCTCGATCATAGTGATACACATATTCATAATATTGATGCCAAAATATGCGAAGTTGACAATGATAGTGCAACATATTTGTGGCACTACCGTTTAGGTAATATTGGTGTAAAGCGCATGAAGAAACTCCATGCAGATGGACTTTTGGAATCACTTGATTATGAATCATTTGATACTTGCGAACCATGCCTCATGGGCAAGATGACTAAAACTCCGTCCTCCGGAACAATGGAGCGAGCCAATGACTTATTGGAAATAATACATACCAATGTATGTGGTCCGATGAGTGTTGAGGCACGCGGCGGGTATCATTATTTTCTAACCTTCACAGATGATTTGAGCAGATATGGGTATATCTACTTGATGAAACACAAGTGTGAAACATTTGAAAAGTTCAAAGAATTTCAGAGTGAAGTGGAGCATCATCGTAACAAGAAATAAAGTTTATACGATCTGATCGTGGAGGCGAATATTTGAGTTACGAGTTTGGCCTTCATTTAAAACAATGTGGAATAGTTTCACAACTCACGCCACCTGGAACACCACTGCGTAATGGTGTGTCCGAACATCATAACCGTACTTTATTAGATATGGTGCAATCTATGATGTCTCTTATCGATTTACCACTATTGTTTTGGGGTTATGCATTACAGACAGATGCATTCACGTTTAACAAGGCACCATCTAAATCCGTTGAGACGGCACCGTATAAACTATGGTTTGGCAATAAACCTAAGCTGTCATTTCTTAAAGTTTGGGGTTGCGACACTTATGTCAAAAGGCTTCAGCCTGATAAGCTTGAACCCAAATCGGAGAAGTGTGTCTTCATAGGATACCCTAAGGAAACAATTGCGTACAGCTTCTACCATAGATCTGAAGGAAAGATCTTTGTTGCCAAGAATGGAACCTTTCTAGAGAAGGAGTTTCTCTCGAAAGAAGTGAGTGGGAGGAAAGTAGAACTTGATGAGTTAATTGTACCTTCTCTCAATTTGGAAAGTAGCTCATCAGAGAAATCCGTTCTCGTGATACCTACACCAACTAGAGAGGAAGCTAATGATGCATGAAACTTCAGATCAAGTTACTACCGAACTTCGTAGGTCAACTAGAACACGATCGACACCAGAGTGGTACGGTAATCCTGTTTTGGAAGTCATGTCACCAGACCATGGCAAACCTACAAACTATGAAGAAGCTATGATGAGCCCAGATTCTGATAAATGGCTTGAGGCCATGAAATATGAGATAGGATCCATGTATGAGAACAAAGTGTGGACTTTGGTGGATTTGCCCAATGATCGGCGAGCCATAGTGAATAAATGGATCTTCAAGAAGAAGACTGACGTTGATGGTAATGTTACTGTCTATAAACCTCGACTTGTCGCAAAAGATTTTCGACAAATTCAAGGAGTTGACTATGATGAGACTTTCTCACCCGTAGCCATGCTCAAGTCTATCCGAATCATGTTAGCAATTGCCGCATTTTAAGATTATGAAATCTGGCAAATGGACGTCAAAACTGCATTCCTTAATGGATTTCTCTAAGAAGAGTTGTATATGATGCAACCAGAAGGTTTTGTCAATCCTGAAGGTGCTGACAAAGTGTGCAAGCTCCAACAATCCATCTATGGACTGGTGCAAGCATCTCAGAGTTGGAATATATGTTTTGATGAGGTGATCAAAGCATATGATTTTATACAGACTTTCGGTGAAGCATGGATTTACAAGAAAGTGAGTGGGAGCTCTGTAGCATTTATGATATTATATGTGGTTGACATATTATTGATTGGAAATAATATATAATTTCTAGATAGCATAAAAGGATACTTGAATAAGTATTCTTCAATAAAAGACCTCGGTAAAGCTACTTACGGGTTGGGCATCAAGATCTATAGAGATAGATCAAGACGCTTGATAAGACTTTCAATGAGTACATACCTTGACAAGATTTTGAAGGAGTTCAAAAATGGATCGGTCAAAGAAGGAGTTGTTGCCTGTATTGTAAGGTGTGAAGTTGAGTAAAGACTCAAAACCTGACCACGACAGAAGATAAAGAGAGAATGAAAGTCATTCCCTATGCCTCAGCCATAGGTTCTATAAAGTATGCCGGGATGTGTACCAAACCTGTTTTGTACCTTGCCATGAGTTTGGCAAGGGGGTACAATAGTGATCCAAGAGTAGATCACTGGGCAGCGGTCAAAATTATCCTTAGTTACCTTAAAGAGGACTAAGGAAATATTTCTCGGTTATGGAGGTGATAAAGAGTTCGTCGTAAAGAGTTACATCGATGCAAGATTTGACACTGATCTAGATGACTCTAAGTCTCAATCTAGATATGTATTGAACATGGGAGCAATTATCTAGAGTAGCTCCATGCAGAGCATTGTAGACATAGAAATTTGCAAAATACATACGGATCTGAAAGTGGCAGACTCGTTGACTAAACTTCTCTCACAAGCAAAACATGATCACACTTTAGTACTCTTTAGGTGTTAATTACATAGCGATGTGAACTAGATTATTGACTCTAGTAAACCCTTTGGGTGTTGGTCACATGGAGATGTGAACTATGGGTGTTAATCACATACAGATGTGATCTATCGGTGTTAAATCACACAGTGATGTGAACTAGATTATTGACTCTAGTGCAAGTGGGAGACTTGAGGAAATATTCCCTAGAGGCAATAATAAAGTTGTTATTTTATATTTCCTTATTTCATGATAAATATTTATTATTCATGCTAGAATTGTATTAACCGGAAACTTGAGACATGTGTGGATACATAGACAAAACACCGTGTCCCTAGTAAGCCTCTACTAGACTAGCTCGTTAATCAAAGATGGTTAAGTTTCCTAACCATAGACATGTGTTGTCATTTGATGAACGGGATCACATCATTAGGAGAATGATGTGATGGACAAGACCCATCCGTTAGCATAGCATATTGATCGTTAAGTTTTATTGTTATTGCTTTCTTCATGTCAAATACATATTCCTTCAACTATGAGATTATGCAACTCCCGGATACCATAGGAATGCCTTGTGTGTTATCAAAAGCCACAACATAACTGGGTGACTATAAAGATGTTCTACAGGTATCTCCAAAGGTGTTTGTCGGGTTGGCATAGATCAAGATTAGGATTTGTCACTCCGAGTATCGGAAAGGTATCTCTGGGCCCTCTCGGCAATACACATCATAAGAAGCCTTGCAAGCAAAGTGACTAATGAGTTAGTTGCAATATGATGTATTACAGGATGAGTAAAGAGACTTGCCAGTAATGAGATTGAACTAGGTGAAGATACCGACGATCGAATCTCGGGCAAGTAACATACCGATGACAAAGGGAATAATGTATGTTGTCATAACGGTTCGGCCAATAAAGATCTTCGTAGTATATGTGGGAGCCAATATGAGCATCCAGGTTCCACTATTGGTTATTGACTGGAGAGGTGTCTCGGTCATGTCTACATAGTTCTCAAACCCGTAGGGTCCACATGCTTAACAATCGATGACGATATTATATTATATGAGTTATGTGATTTGGTGACCGAATGTTGTTCGGAGTCCCGGATGAGATCACGGACATGACGAGGAGTCTCGAAATGGTCGAGAGGTAAATATTGATATATAGGACGATGGTATCCGGACACCGGAAGTGTTTCGGAAGCACCGAGTACTTATCGGGTCACCGGAAGGGGTTCCGGGCACTCCCGGCAAAAGATATGGGCCTTATGGGCAAAGAGGGGAAATGCACCAGCCACACAGGGGATGGTGCCCCCCCCCACACATATGGGCTGGCCAAATTGGAGAAGCAAAGGGGAAGGAGGAAAGGAAAAGGGGAATAGGATTCCCCCTTCCCCCTCTTCCCATCCTACTCCGAATAGGAATAGGAGAGGGGGGTTGGCCGAATTGGGAGAGGACTGAGGGAGTCCCGGATTAGGGGGTGTCCGGATAGCCGAACTATCACCTTTGGCCGGACTCCTGGATTATGAAGATACAAGATTGAAGACTTCGTCCCGTGTCCGGATGGGACTTTCCTTGGCGTGGTAGGCAAGCTTGGCGATACAGATATGTAGATCTCCTACCATTGTAACCGACTCTGTGTAACCCTAACCCTCTTCGGTGCCTATATAAACCGGAGGGTTTTAGTCCGTAGGACGAACAACAATCATACCATAGGCTAGCTTCTAGGGTTTAGCCTCTCTGATCTCGTGGTAGATCTACTCTTGTACTACCCATATCATCAATATCAATCAAGCAGGAGTAGGGTTTTACCTCCATCAAGAGGGCCCAAACCTGGGTAAAAACATCGTGTCCCTTCTCTCCTGTTACCATCCGCCTAGACGCACAGTTCGGGACCTCCTACCCGAGATTCGCCGGTTTTGACACTAACATTGGTGCTTTCATTGAGAGTTCCTCTGTGCCGTCGCCATCAGGAAGGATGCCTCATCCCGTCTTTAAAGACGGCACTGTTGCTAAAGGAGCTTTGGCTATCGGCCAAACTCTCTGGCTAGGCGGTTTCCTTATGACCGCCTGTCCGGCCACCGCGCCGACGATGACTTCTCGGGTCATCGAAAGCAATCTTCACATTAGCTCGGAACTCACCGAGCAGTTAGATCCGATGGAGCTCTCTTTCTTGAACGAGCTCTTGGATCGCATCGCCGCCCTGGGAGTCGCTATAGACTATGATCAGATTGGACCTAAACCCGATCTGAGAGAGATCAACTCTCCCCAAGTTACCCACCACGTTGCCGTGGTTGAGGAACAATACGGCGACCCTTCCTCTATTTTAAGGACTACCTATGTCCGGATTCCCGATCCCTCCATGCCGGATTCCCGCGGAGGGGAGGACGTGACTCAAGCCCTGAACCTTAAAGTCAAGCAGCAGGCTAGACGCATTGGACAACATCCAAGAACCCAAGCTTCTAAATTTGGAAACTTCTTGGCCCCTGAGTCTTAGAGTGGACGGGGTTCCGGATTCAATTCCACCAGCCCACCCAAACTTAAGCGATCTATCCCAAATCCGGCAAGAGCCCGCAGAAACAGTACACCATTACTGGGCCAGATTCCTCCTGGTTATGAATAGGATAAAGGACTGCCGTGAGGAGGACGCGATTTCATTCTTCCGCAATAATTGCATGAACAAGGGAATCCTCAACGCCGTAAGTCGTCATGACATTACACGCTTCGCTGACTTGGCGTCCATAGTACGAAAGTACTGTGAGATGGAAAGCGCCTAGAAAACCGAAATCAATTTTTGGGACAATCCGGCCCTGAATACAACCCCAGTCCGAAATAAAAGGGTGCATCATCGACAGGCACCTGGGTTAAATACCAAAAAGCAAAAACCCTCTATAGGGCATGGAACCGTACTGGAGGGATGGCTCAATGGACCCTGCAAAATTCATAGTACAGAGGGTTCCACTCCAACTCATAGCCTTAGAGCATGTTAGATACTACGGCAGGTGGCCAAAAGTGGCGAAGAGCTTCTAGCTCCAGAGCATCAGCCCAAGGATACCAGTACGGTATTAACAGTCTTCGAGACTTTTGCATCAAATAATATGCGGAAACGAACACTCCGCAGCCTTGCCAAAGTCTACTAAGTAGCAACAATAAACCCATGGAGTGACACGGCTATTACCTTTAATGCCAGTGACGAACCCAAATTCCGAACAGCCCGAGCACCAGCCACATTGGTCCTTAGTCCAATAGTGGACGGCTTTCGCCTCACCAAGGTACTCATGGACGGTGGTAGCGGATTGAACCTCATTTACGAGGAAACCCTCCAAAAATGGAAATAGACTGGAGCTGCATTGAGCGAAGCAGCACAACCTTTAGAGGAATAATCCCCAGTCGGGAAGCATGCTGCACAGGAAAAATCACACTGGACGTGGTATTCGGCACGCCGGATAATTACAGGTCCGAGGAGGTCACGTTTCAAGTGGCCCCGTTCAGCAGCGGATATCACGCTCTATTAGGGCGAGAGGCATTCACAATTTTTCAAGCTATACCCCATTACGGGTACATGAAGCTTAAAATGCCTGGGCCCAACGGAATCATCACTCTTGCTAGTGACCCGGACATAGCACTCTGCACCGAAAATAAGACAGCCGCACTGGCCCTTGAGGCACTATCCGAAGCCCTAGCGGCCGAAGAACTCACTGCGCTGCGCTCCATGGTGAATAGGGACGATGTGATACTCGACAAGAGACCCAAGTCCACCTCCTTTAAACCAGCGGACGAAATAGTCAAATTCCAAGTCCATCCAACGGACCCTACAAAAACGGCCTCCATCGAGGCACAATTAAACCCTGATGTAGACGCCGCACTACGAGAATTTCTACGCGAAAACTGGGACATTTTTGCCTGGCACCCTTCAGACATGCCAGGAATCCCACGCCGGCTGGCCGAGCACAGCCTAAAACATCCTAAAAGGATTCAAGCCAGTCAAACAGGCTCTTCGGCGTTTCTCCGAACCCAAGAGACAGGCCATGGGATAGGAGCTAGCCAAATTATTGGAGGCCAGATTCATCAGAGATATAAAACATCCAGACTGGCTAGCAAACCTGGTGACGGTACCAAAGAAGGACAAATCCTGGCGCCTATGTGTCGATTTTAAAGACCTCAACAAGGCTTGCCCAAAGGTTCCCTTCCCCCTCCCCCGCATCGATCAAATTATTGACGCTACCGCAGGACATGATTCATTGTGTTTCCTCGACACATACTCCGGCTACCATCAAATTAAGATGGCAGAGCCCGACCAGGCCGCAACGTCATTCATCACCCTATATGGCCCATTCTGCTTCAACACAATGCCCTTTGGGCTCAAAAATGCCGGTGCAACATATCAGCGCATGATTCAGACATGTCTGGCAAACCAGATCAGCAAAACAGTGGAGGCATACATAGATGATGTGGTCGTCAAAACCAAGCACGTCGAAACTCTAGTAGACGACTTGAGGCTCACGTTCGATAATCTCCGAACATATGACATTAAGCTTAACCCGGAAAATGTGTTTTCGGCGTACCGGCCGGAAAGCTCTTGGGCTTCATTGTATCCGGTAGAGGAATTGAAGCAAACCCAGCCAAGATCCAAGCTCTGTCACAATTGGATATCCCAAAGGACCTCAAACAAATACAAAAATTGACGGGATGTGTGGCGGCTCTAAGCTGCTTTATCTCCCGCTTAGGAGAAAAGGCATTACCTCTTTATCGCCTCCTCCGACGCACCGAACACTTCAAGTGGACGGATGCCGCCACGGCCGGACTCGAAGAAATAAAAGCCATATTGGCAACAAACCCGGTCCTGGCCGTGCCCAACATGGGCGAACCAATGCTATTATATATCGCGGCAACTCATCAAGTTGTCAGCGCCGTGCTCGTTGTCGAACGAGAAATAGACGGACACAAGTCCCCCCTTCAAAAAACCAGTTTACTACGTGTCCACTGTCCTAACTCCATGCAAGTCACGGTACCCACATTACCAAAAGATAGCATACATGGTGTTCATGGCATCCCGGAAGCTGCGACACTACTTTCAAGAGTGTTCGATAGCAATAGCCTCCGAAGTACCTCTTCACGACATTATAAACAACCGCGACGCGACGGGCCAGATTGCCAAATGGGCCATTGAGCTCCTCCCGTTCGACATAACCTATAAGCCGCGGCCGGCTATTAAGTCGCAAGTTTTGGCCGACTTCGTCGCCAAATGGACTGAAGCCGAACTCCCTAAAGAGTACGACACATATTCCAATTGGATAATACACTTCGACGGCTCCAAAATGTTGGCCGTCTGCGGGCTGGCGTTGTTTTGACGTCCCCAACCGGAGATACGGTTCAATACGTACTCAAGATAATGTATACGGACTCCAACAACGCAGCCGAATACGAGGCCCTTCTACACGGCCTCCGGATGGCAGTCTACATGGGCATTCAACGCCTAGAGGTGCGCGTGGATTCGAACCTTGCGATATCCCAAATAAATGGAGACTTCGATGCCAAGGATCCGAAAATGGCAGCTTATCGCAACACCGTCCTAAAAATGGCAGCTCGGTTTGAAGGGCTGGAATTTCACCATATAGCCCGGGATAACAACCAGGCAGCAGACGTATTGGCGCGCATAGGCGCAAAGCGCGATGCCGTCCCTCCCAACATCTTCCTAGAGAGGCTGTTCAAGCCATCCGTAGTATGGGAGGGGGAATCCGGAAATAACAATCCGGACCCAACCGCACTGCCCGACACCGAACATTCTGACACAATTGGTGGCTCTGCCAACAAAGTAACATCTTCAGCCCACGTAATAATGGCAGTCATTGCCCCGTGGACAGAACCATTCCTAGCCTACCTACCAGGCAGGAACTTCCCGAGGACCAAAATGAGGCCTGCTACATAGTGCAGCGATCTAAAGCCTATAAGGTCCATGAGGGAGAGCTTTACAAGAAAAGCACAACCGGAGTCCTTCAAAGGTGTATCTCCAAAGAGGAAGGGCGGAACCTTCTGGTTGAAATTCATGCCGGACTCGGCGGGCACCACGCCGCAGCCCGGGCCCTTGTAGGCAAGGCCTTCCATACAGGATTTTATTGGCCGACGGCCCGGGCAGATGCTCAGGACTTAGTCCAACGATGCGTCGGTTGCCAGCTCTTTGCTAATCAAAGCCACATGCCACCCACCGCCCTCAAGACTATACCCATAACCTGGCCCTTCGCGGTCCGGGGGCTTGACATGGTTGGACCCCTTAAAGGAGGAACCCACAAGCAAAGATACCTACTGGTCATGGTGGTTAAGTTCACCAAATGGATAGAGGCCAAGCCTATCAAGACGGCCGAATCCGGACCGGTGATAGACTTCATATCAGGGGTCGTACACCGTTATGGCATCCGCCATAGCATCATCACTGACAACGGCACAAATTTTACGGCCGCCGAGGTTAAACTCTGGTGCAAAAACATGGGCATCAAACTCGATTATGCTTCAGTCTATCACCCTCAAACTAACAGTCAAGTCGAGCGAGCAAATGGTCTAATCATGAGCGGCATCAAACCCCGATTAGTGCGGTCCCTTAAGGAATCTAACACGCACTCGGTAGAGGAGCTCGACTCCGTACTCTGGGGGTTGCGGACCACTCCAAATCGCACGACCGGATTTACACCATTCTTTATGGTATACGGCGCAGAGGTAGTTCTGCCATGTGACATAATTCATGACTCACCTTGCGTGCGCATGTATGAAGAAAGAGAAGCCGAGCTCGATCGGCAGGACAGTTTGGATGCATTGGAGGAGGAGCGTGACGTGGCAAAAGCTCGTTCCGCATTCTATCAACAGCAAGCTCGAAGATATCAAAGCAGAGAAGTACGGGCCAAAACTTACAACGTTGGCGAGTTAGTTCTACGCTTGCCGGACAAGAAAAAGGACAAGCTCAAGCCCAAATGGGAAGGTTCCTTTATCATCGACCAAGTCCTGACCGGTGGAGCGTACCGTCTGCGAGATGCATCGGATAACCGACTCGAGCCGAACCCATGGAATGCAGCCCGTCTCCAAAGATTCTACGCCTAGCGCCGGATTCTGAGTTCATCTCCTTCCTCCGTCTATATTTTACATATTAGCTGTCTTTTGTTTCTCTCCTTCTCCCCCCCTTTTTTTTCTATTACAGCCTTTGAAAGCTTGTTCGCGCATTGTTCCCACACATTTGACACACTATCCGTGCTCATTATACCTGGGGGCTTATTTAACAGAAGCTTATTTATATGGGCTTCACACTACTGGAATCAGAGGATTTCCCATCAGCCCTTTCTTTGTCGTCTGCTAGCGGACGGCAAAGGAGGTCTTTGCTGTCCGTTTCCAAAAAAGAGTCGCCAAAGAACTGGCTGATGGCAAAGATCATATTTGCCATCAGCCAGTTCTTTGCCGTCTGCTAGCGGACGACAAAGAAGCTTTCCCGTCGGCTAGCAGACAGCAAAGAGGGAGGGGCCCCACTGACGAGCTGCTCAAGAAAAACTTAACGCCCCCCCTCTTTGCCGTCCGCTAGCGGACGTCAAAGAGCAAAAAAGCGGACGACAAAGGGGGGCGGACGGCAAAGATTTAACCTATCTAACGGCGGCCGCCCCCACCCCGCCCCTCTCTCTGTTTCTCTCCCTCTTCACACGCGCGCCGCCGCCCCCACCACTCTCCGCCGCCCCATCGCCCCACCACCCCGCCGCCCCGTCGCCCCACCACCCCGCGGCCCCACCGGCCCCCCGCCCCGGTGCCACCGC